>NC_084925.1:43248000-43557000 GCF_958298935.1 Phragmites australis | reverse complement strand
GGTGAAGAAAGTAGACCTGGGGGTTTGACTGTTCTGTTGGAGTGGCAGAACATAATCTCAAACTCTATCTTGTGGTAAGCTAGGGAAATTACAAAGCTATAGAGCATTAATTGTTGGAGAAGCTCGCTTTTTTAATCCTTTAAAGTGATTTGTGAACCTTTTGTTACGGCAATAGTAGTTCCCTAAGAAACCTATCACTGAGGAAGTCATGAAAGTTCTGCTGATCTCTTCTTTTATGAGAATTCCAGTTCAGTTCTTTATGCACCTTGATGAAAAGAAAGGACTTTTTAGTGACCTAGTTACTCTGCTGGGAACCAAAAGTATATGAAGTACCAAGGGGGGTTCGAGGGGAAACCCCTCTAATTGAGTTAATTTCATGATTGGGACAATCATGAAATACCAATCCGAAAAAATAAAGGTTTTTTCGAAGAGAAGCCTAATATCCTATCTATATCCTTGTTCCCCCACAGTATAAACTAGAGTACATATATGAGAGAGCGGTGCTAAAACCTTTTCTTGAGATATCTTCCAAATTCTTAGGGTCCTTGCTCCGGATCTTGTTCCCACGATGCCCAACTTTCAATTGCTGATAACAACAGTTCTAGAAGGGACATAGCCCTAAACTGCATAAACTCTTGTTTGAATGCCCCTTCATGTTATCTTATGAAACTGTGAGTTGATTGTTTCTCAACGAGGCGTGATAGCGGTACTAACCATTCAAAGAGTGTTTATCCCGCAACATCTGTCAAAGAAAGAACCTCTTTATAGCGAAAATGGTCCTATTAAGTAATGATTATGATTTTAATGATTAATGACAACATAGTCATTGGGAGTAACATGTTTGTCGATAATATATGTTAGTAGGTCTTATAAATACAATACATCAAGAATCCACCGTAGCCGGAATAAAGTTTGATTGAATTGAAAAATTTATAGGAAGATTTGACCTCACCAGATGGTCCGGTGTTCAAGGGTTGAACTTACCGGAGTATTTTGTCCAGGGGCAAAGTGAAGGCTAATGACTTCACCGGATGGTCCAGAGCTCTGTATGTTGAACTCACCGAAATATTTTTGACAAAGGGAGAGAAGGCTGAGGACCTCACCGAATAGTCTGGTGATCTGCACTGTGTAACACTGGAGTATTTCTTGCTGAGAAGAATGCAAGTATAGAAGACTGAAAATTAACCCACCGGATGGTTCGGTCCTTAATTTGTGCACACTAGAGTATAACACCGGAGCATTTCTTGCAGAGCCGACTGCAAGTGTTGAAGAATGAAGAACAACCCACCAGAAGATCTGGTGCTCTGAAGATGAATGCAATGGAGTATTTTATACAAAGAGGCTGAAAAGGCTCGGATGACTCAAGATAACTCACTGGAAGGTTCGATGATGGATTTGAAGTCACACCGGAGTGTTCGATGTTCACAGAGGCATTGAGTGGAGTTCCAACGGCTAGTTTTTGAGTTTGTACTCACCGAATGATCCGGTGTTAGTACTACTGTTCTCATCGGATCATATGGTATTGATAGCTTTTCTGAGCAATTAGGAAAATAGCTAGTTTGCGAGTTTGAGACTATAAATACCCCTCCACTCAGTCGTTTAAAGGTATGGCATGCTAATGGAGTCTAGAGGAAGCTCATATGCACTTGAGAAGACATTCAAGCCACCAAAATACCTAAAATGATTATCCAAGATAATTAAGTACAAGATTAGAGAGTGTTTAATGCTTATAAGCCTAGAGTGAGTTGTAGCTAGGTGCTGCAGCTTGAGGAAGAGATCAAGGAGTGATCATAGCTTGTACCGAGTGGTACATCGACGCTTTGGAGTATTGGTGACTCGCCGGCATCCTGTGCCTTGGTGACTCAAGCTTGTTGACCCTTCGACTTGGTGTGGAACATCGGCAAGACACATGTATAGGGACGCGGAGACCCTTGCCTTGGTGGCTCAAACTCCGAAGTGATCACGGCGGCAAGTGACCGGAAGATAGATTAGTTGTGAGATCTTGTCTTGGTGGCTTGGTGACTCATCGTGCTTGAGATCTTGTCTTGGTGACTTAGTAGCTCAAGAGCCATAACCAGAAGAAACTTAGCGACCGGGAGCATATCTTTGTGGAGCTTCAACGTGAATTAGGGGTGATATTCATGTAATCGATACCACGAGATAAAAATATCTTATCCCGAGTTTGTCTCTTTACTTTATTTATGTTTCCGCACTTAAATACTTGTAATTTACCTTGGTAGAATAGGTTGCAATCCTCTTAAGCGTTAGAGTAGACACACTAGATAAATCTAAAGTAAATTTAGATAGAAATTGAGATTGGTTTATCTTGTAAAATTTTAGAGCCTATTTAGTTTAGGTTTCTAAGTGTCCTAATTCAACCTCCTCTTAGAATGTCACTGTTCCTCACACTCTTCTCGTGATAATAATTGCATACTTGATAAAGGAGCAGTTAAAGATTTGAACTCACCTCAACGTGGATTAGGGGAGACCGGTAAGTCTCCTAAACCACGGTAAAAAAAAATCTGATGTGTGCTTTGTAGTTTGCCTACTTAAACTTATTTACTTTGAAAAATTTACATTCTTAGAATTATAATTACTTACATATCACATTAGGCTATATACTTTGACATAGACATAGAATTGATCACTTTCACTGAGACATAGATTTTGAGAGTTTATATGTGTTGTAATTGATTATTTTTAATTTCACATCTTTATCGGTTATATATTGCTAAAATTTTTATAACCGTCTATTCAACTTCTCTAGTCGTCTCCTTCATTCTACATCTGCTCCTTTTCCTATGCCACCGCTTCCGCTTCCCCGCTGCCACCGCCTTCGTCTCCTCTCCCCCTCCTGCCAGTCCCTCTCCTTTGATGTAACCGAAGGTGTCAAATTCGCATCGCACAGTATCGGGTACAAGTTGACACACATATACGGCACGACACGTCAAAATCTTTTCAGATACACGAGTCCCAATAACGCTGTCCACCACGCGCCACTCAGACGCCGGTTGCACCCAAAGTTTTTAGGAGCCACCCAGCCCACATTGACCCGCCCGCGTAGGCAAGTGGAGCATAGGCGCAACCACGCAAGCGGCTCAGCGGCGGTGCTGACCGATCCCCGCACGCTGAAGGAGCGAATCTGCAAACTGTTTGTTGAAATCACAAATTCTGAAATTCTGCACACCGCGCGTCAACATCTAGCATATACCGCAAAAAGAAAGGAATTATTCACAAGAAATAGTACCCAATTTGGACAAATTAATGTGGTCCCAGACCTGAGCACTCCACATCCCATAGCCACTGAATCAATGAACGCCTCTAACTCCATATCCTGAGCTTCTATTCAGCACCAACCTACGCCCCCCAAAAAACACAGGCAGCAAAGAAGGGTCCTTGCAGGTTGTAGTTTGGCCGGCAAACAACATCTCCTGTGGCGAGGGTGACGGTGGCAGCCATGGCCATGCACTGTAACAGCAGCTGATAGCCATGGAAGAGTCCTGCATACCTGTACCGCCTCCTCCCGGCCGCTTACAACTCGGAGCAGGCACGCAGTCGCCATGCCTGGATGCCATGAGCAGTCACCACGATCCCGGGTTGTAGTCCGAGCTAGCACCGAGCGTGCGACCTGGTTGCCCGGATTGGACCCGCCTCCTCACCTCGACGGCACGTCGGTTATCTCACGCTCTCTGCCAGCTACTGCCTCCGTTTTACAATATTTGTTCATACTCATCATTACGTACAAACCAAAAAATACTAAAATCGAGTAAAAAATACAGTAAAATAATCATACTACCCCTAATCAATGTAATGATGAGAGCAAGTAACTCAACAGCGTTAGAGTAAATATATACATACACTCAAGAGCATAGTAGTAAAATAAACTATAAAACATCTTGGTTATCGCAATGGAGTAGCGTTTTTCTGCAGTGATGTTTGTCGGTTGACGGATTGTCTGGCATCTCTGGTTGCAGGCTACCTGGTGACTTCGGCTTCGATCCCCTCGGGCTCGGGGAGGAACCGGCAAGCTTGCAGTGGTACGTTCAGGCCGAGCTCGTGCACTGCCGGTTTGCCATGGCAGGGGTTGCCGGCATCCTTGTAACTGACGTAAGTTGCTCGCCTTCCCGTCCATCCCTGCCAAATGTAACCTATTTGGCCTTAGTTCTCAGAAAAAAACATAATATTTAAAAGCTCAAATTGCAAAACTAGCTGCATAGCTGACTGAATTATAATAAGCTACGCAAAGAACAGTGAGCAACTAAGCCTAACACATAAAAAATATCAAATATTTGAGAGCTGCCTTAGGACAGCTGGTTAGGTTTCGAGGGGTGAAACCTGCTGACCAGGCTCGATCCCTGGTAATCACGCCTTCAATGAAAAGTTGGGGTGTTAGCGTTACCCTCCGATTTTAATTATCAAATATGGAATGATCTAGCCACATGAAAAATAACTATTCAACGGCAGTTAGAATCATATATCTAGGACTCCAACTCCACGAGAAACAGAACTTTTGAAATAAAATAGCAGAATCGGATTCCAAGAATGTACAATGTTGCACAAAGTTATTTAAATTATTGTGCAGTGCTTTTTATGACGAAGCATACAAACAAAACAGACTCCGCAAAGGTTTGGGATCTTCCTTTATCATACGAAATGTTGGGAAATGCTAGATGTTTACTTCCACACCCAAGCTCAAATTAAAACATAGGTGATTCCATAGATTGCTAGGATGATAGCATTCTTGCACTTACCACATCAAAGCCTGATTTCTTCTTAATTCAAATATCACTTCGATAGCTTTGATGCTCTGCTATGCTTCAGTCACAACTCACAACAGTGCATGGTCTGATTGCTGTGGTTTTCTGTAGTTGCTCCGTGTATCAGGAATCCGGGACCTACCAGTTTGGTTTGAAGCAGGTGCAACAAAATTTGACTTCGGCAACACCACAGCACTCTTCTTTGTTCAGCTTCTTTTGATGGGGTAATTCAGCATACAACTAAAACATTTCATCAGTGGTAAAAGAAAGTTCCAATAACTCAGAAATTTAAAATAGGGTAGACTGTGATGACTTAACGAAAAACAAGACTGACATGTTTTCTAATATAACTCTGATCCCCTACAGCTTCGCTGAAACCAAGAGGTACATGGACTTCATCAATCCAGGATCGCAAGCAGAGGAAGGAACATTCATAGGGCTAGAGGCTGCACTTTCAGGTTTACAGCCAGGGTAAGGGCTGCAAAAATAATTTACATGAACAAGTCTCTGCTTTAACTATGATTATTACAATTTCCAAATCTGGACAGCTACCCTGGGGGTCCACTGTTCAATCCATTAGGACTTGCAAAAGATATAGAGAATGCACATGAAGAGAAGCTGAAGGAAATCAAGAATGGTAGCTTCACTCTCTAGTACAATTTGCTTGCAAGATAAACCTAAACTATAGTAATACTTATAGTTTGCTAACATGATTTATGCCTGTCACAGAGAGGTTGGCAATTAATGGTAGCTATGCTTGGCTTCATTGTTCAAGCATCTGTGACTCACGTTGGCCCCATCGACAATCTTTTGACACACCTTTCAGATCCACTCAACCAAAATATCATTCACGCACTCTCCTCCCCCTGAGAACTATCTGTCCCCAAAACTTCGCTTTTCAATGTCCAATGTTACGGCAGAAAAAGATCACAATGTTTCTAACAGAATTGCCTTTTTTTGGCTCTCCTCTTTGCTAAGTTTTTCAATCATGAAAATTGAATATGGAACTTTTTTTTAGGTCAGATCAGATGAAAGTTTCTTCAAATGCTAACAACCTGTATTCATAGCTATTAGCTAATGGGAAACAAAAAGAAGGCTTCTGATTCTTGCAATTGATCCTAGTCCTCAGTATATTTGCATGCCTTTTCTTTTCTTGGTTGAATTTTTTCAGGTACAAGCATGCCATAGACAGATGTGATAAAAGGTGCAAATAATATGAAGGGGCATAAATGTTATAGTTGCACTGAGATTATACTTAACCATAAAATGCAGCATTCTGTGCCATCTCTTCCATATTAACTAAGTCAGAAAACCTTGCTTACAATATAGATACAAAGTTGAAACTATAACTGAAAAATGCATAGCAGAAAGTACTGGCTTGTACTGTACATATATAAATTAAACAAAGAAAAAACACTACATCTACCATTCGTTCTTATCAACTAGCTTGAGCCCCCAGCTCATATCTTCACAATGTCTTACATGAGGAACAAGCTTTCCCGTATCAGTTCCCCTCCTAGATTTGCAATCGTAGAAAGGTGGAGCATGAAAGCAAGGTTCCATGGACAAAACTTGACGGCAAGGTGGATCGGGTGCAGTGCGGTTTTCAGGCTTGAACATAAGCCATGGCTTCAAACCACTCAATCCCTGGGCAACGTACCCGAAAGTTGACCATGCACTCGTTACCATAACATCAGATAAGCTTAGCAGATAAATCTCGGCCCATGCTTTCACGTTATGCATCTTCTTGTCTGAATTCTGATGTTCCTCTTGACTTGGTTGGTGGAAGCTAATTATCTCCCCATTTATCGTTGGATGTTCCCAGTACATATTCCTGATTTTTTCGTAGTATCCTGAGTTTAAAGAAGTAATCAGAACAACTTTCGACCTAATACTCCTTGTTGAGACAATTGGCTGCTGAGCATTAATCTCTGGCAACAGTTTTTCCTTCAATGTGCATGCAAGGACCTGATCCAAGACATGCTGAAACGGACCGGTTTCAGTATCGAAGACTCTGATCTGGATACCCAACTTTTCGTCAGCTTTGGCCAGATAAGAATCATAGTACCTTGTGATCAAGCCCCAGACAACATTGGTAGGGTGGAATAAGTAACGTCCCAAGTGATGGAAAACAGCATCTTTCTGAGGAAAAAGCCTCATGAGTTCCTCTTGATATGCTGGGTTCAGGAAAATTGAAGGTACAAAGTAATTATCAGATCTTAAGATCAGCCATGGGATCCTCTGAAGATATTGCTGGTTATCTTCACAGAAAAAAAGCTTATCGTAATCATCATAGTCATGAGCCAGATGAAGATAAAGAAAGGCAGAACTAGGATCCTTGAAAGAACCATCAGAACGAATAACTTCAGTTTTCAGCATGTTTCCATAGCTCTCAGGAGAACCAATGCTGAAGTTCCTAAACTGCTTAATAGGGAAATCCGACGGTAATAACCATGAAGTTTCAGGGAATGGTTCACAGAAAAGATCTGCAGTGCCTTTAGCTCCATCAAGAAGTAAAACTCTGTTTGTAAGGATGGCATAGAGAAATGCTGAGGCAATAGTTAAGATCCTGTTCCCAAGACCACTATAAGATACCCAGACCAAATAGTTGCAATCCACAACCTTAATATCCTGACCAGTCTTTAGCTGCTCAACAGCTTTCTTGTATAACTCTGTATGTGGGCCACATTTCTTCTGAAGAGCTTCCTGCTCCCTTAGTCTTTCTAGAAGGTACGTAGATGGTAAATGGGGCGATTCTTTACGATACAGTAGTGATTGGTATCTACTTAGACATGACTGCTCATCGAAACCAGGAGCTAACAAGCCACCAATTAGTGTGTCCTTTTTAACTTTGAAAGACACTGAAGTTCGATGTTCCCCTGAACACAGACACAGAATAGTTTTGTATCAGAATTCGGATAGAATAATTCGAGTTCAATCTGTTGAAGACATATGAAAGTTTTACTCATTTTTGTAATCACATTTCATCCATAACAATGTACGAGCGAGGTAGTGGAGATTCTCAAAAAAGAAAAAAGAAAGAAAGGTGAGATAATTTTGGATATTATCAACTATCACTTCATTTATGAATTCAGTAAACATCAACTATCCCTTGCTCGTTTCTATAGCAAGGAACACTAAGAATTGTATTATAGTAAATGTAAGAACGGGATAGCACAATAGATACGGCAGATCTATATATAGGCCACAAAATAGCATCAGGATGAAACTTAATTTAGACCATGTTCCACTGTTTGCCATGGGAAACCAGAATAAACTAATTTATCTCAAATTTTATCGGGATCCCACATATATACAAAACAACAAGATACCTGGACAGGAACAGAACTTAATGTTAAAAACTAATCGAAACGAAACATCCACATGCAGCGAGATCATAGTGCAGGATGTAGAACCCCACTCACACAAAATAGTTTTTTTACATTGTACTGTGAGAAGTCAGAACATGTTTCCACTGGCAATTACCGTCCCTCCCCAAACACTTCGCATCACTCGAAGTCCAGAAGCTAGGCTGATACATACAGTTGTAGGGGGGAAATGGGTTGGTAAGTTCTGCAAAACTTACACTAACTACGGTAGAATTAGAAACGTATGGACAAGTCATGGAGCCCAAACATTCATTACAGACATCACGGCTGCCATGTGCCATACCAGATGTAGCGTCGCCATCCACACAAAGTACTCGGGAAATTCAGAATTGACACTAGGCACAAAGTACGGTGGTCCTAGAGCATTGGGACTCTAAATGGAAACTGTCAAACTGACAAACATGCACACGCACATGTATTTTCCTTACCATTGCGCGGTCGGGCTTGGTGCAGACCACCGCGGCCGGCGGAGACCCCGGTGGGATCCGCGTCGAGGAACTGGCCTCTCCTCGCCGCAGAGCCGCCCGCGAGCAGCAACAGCAGGACCCCGCACGCCACGATGGCCGCGACGGACAGGGGCAGCACTGCCGCCCGGCTCTTCCTCCCGCGTGTCCCGGGCGGGGACGCCGAGTCCGGCGGCGGCGGCGAGCGGCGGATCCGCTCCTTGAGGTCCATGTGGCGTGGCGCCCGAGCCGAGGCGCAGGGTTCGTCTTGCCTTCCGCGGCCCGCGGGGGCGTAGTGGAAAAGAACAAAGGTGTCCGAGGGCGGGCGTCGTGCCGTGGCACGAAAGGTGCAGTTTTGGTGCCGACCCGCGCGGCTCAAATAGAAAGAGCTTCTTGTCGGTGGCAAAAAAAAAGATCAATTGGCTCCAGCCGAGCAGGGCGCGGCACGTGACGCGGCCGCTCGGCACAGGGGTTTTGATGCGTTTCAGGCGAAAAGAAAGGTGGCTCCGGATAGTGACGACGTGACGGCACGGTGGCGACTGGAGCGGGGACGGCGTCGTCGGTGGAGCTGGAGCGCCTCGGCGTGGCGACCGCGTTGGAAAGATGTGGGGTTTTCGCCTGTTTGGCACAGCCCGACGCCCCGATGGTGCCGTGCGGGGCGCCGGATGCGCGGTTGACGGTTGTTGAGCGGGCCGCGTGATGAGGCTCGGGTGGGCTGGGTTGGTCTTCTGCATTTTGGCGCAATTGAATGAGACTCGCGGTTTTTTTTTTACTAGGTTGATTTGCCACCATTAAAAATAGATTTTATTTATTTACCACCTAGTACATAGTCATAGACTTAGATAATTCCATCTATCATTGATTTGGATGAAATTGTAATTAAAATGACCAAAGTCTTAAGTGGCAAATCATCAATTTTTAGGGACAACTGAGCTACCATGGAGTACGTATATACTACATCCGTTTTCAATAGATATCATACTAAAATACGTATAGTTAAATTTTAGAAATTTTAACCATTAATATACATAAAATTATTAGAATTTAGCATATGAAAATAATAGTGGTGAATTTGTTATAAAAATACTTTAATTATTATCTAATTATTATCAAAAGATAGTTATTAAAAATAATAATAACTAAACGTATTTGTTGAAGATCGTATTGATATGGAAACTATAAGTTAAATAGAATGAAGACAGTATATTTAAGGGTGCGGACGTTTATTTAGACAAGTGAGCTACTGACGGCGTGGGGGCAACTTTAGGTTTATTTTCTTTAGAGGTGCGAAAGGAGGGCATGTCATATAGAAGCTACGTGGCACAAAACGGTCTAATATTTAGTTCATACACCTTGTTGTGAGCCCTAGAATAATAAATAAGTCACATCCCTCTATAATCTCTCACATATGCACGTGGCGTTCTGCATGGCAACTTTTCTCCAGCTCCTGTGCTTCCTGCTCCCGGTGCGACCAACAAAATGCTCCAATCGAATTGCACTCTTCCTACTCCCTTTCTCTCTCCTCCGCACCGTGAAAAAGCATACGCTGGAGCTGCCCTAACAGTAGCGGAGCTACGCGTCTGGCAAGACCCAAACCAATAACTAAACATTTAAACCACGTAAATCAGGTCACGTATCAATATATAATAAAAATAAAGTAAAAATGTACAATTTATATAGTACTTTAACTCCATATTTATAAAGTACAATGAACTACATAAAAGTGTATAATGCTATAAAAGCAATTACCTGATTAATAAGTATTTTATTCATTCGAGCCTCTGGTATCTTCCGCAATAATAATATGTGAAACTAAATTTACAATTACAAGTTGTATAGGTAAAACAATCATAATGTAAAATTACAATTAATTAATGAAAAAAATTAGCAATCAAGAATACAACATACCACTAGCACTAATCAGAGGTAATAGAGGTAATTTTTTATATGCCCTTCTGTTTTTAAATATTGTATAAAATGTTTTTATCTTTAA
This sequence comes from Phragmites australis, assembly GCF_958298935.1. Taxonomy (NCBI): domain Eukaryota; kingdom Viridiplantae; phylum Streptophyta; class Magnoliopsida; order Poales; family Poaceae; genus Phragmites; species Phragmites australis. The sequence continues at coordinate 43,546,418 of NC_084925.1, read as the reverse complement.
TGCTTGTAAAAGTATCACGCTCATTATAGCAAACAATCCTATAATTCAGCCATTCATTCGACATCTTATTGCTCCATTCAATTTTGATAATTTTCATAACTGAGAAGACTCTTTCAACCATGGCGGTTGCAATGTGCAAAATCAAAGTCGAGTCGATGAGGTGATAAATCAATGGAAAAACATTGTGTCTATTTTTCAACCATCTTAATAGCAAGATTACCAAGGTCATGATAGCTTGTGAAATGATAATCATCTCCCATATCAACAATGAATATATCAAGTTAGTCCCTAAGGATTAAAAGGTCATTGTCAGTAACATAAGAACCAGGAGTCCCCGAGTCCCGATGCCAGAACAGCAGAGTGCCACGTGGCGCCCTCCTTCGAGGGTTATCTCCCCGAGGTCCGAGAAGATCAAGTTCCGGGAGAGAGTGCTCGGGGCCATGAACAGTGGTTCCCGAGTACCCGAGTTTCCCGATGACCCGAGAAGGCCGAGTTTCGGGAGAGGGTGCTCGGGGTCATGAATAGTAGCCCCCGAGCACCCGAGTTCTCCGATGACAAGAAAAGTCAAGTTCCGGGAGAGAGTGCTCGGGGCCATGAACAGTGGCCCCCAAGCACCCAAGTTCCCCGAGGACCCGAGCAGTCAAGTTCCGGGAGAGAGTGCTCGGGGCCGTGAACAGTGGTCCCCGAGCACCCGAGTTCCCCGAGGACCAAGAGGGCATACCCGGGAGAGAGTGCTCGGGGCTGTGAACAGTAATCCCCGAGCACTCACAATTCCCTGAGGGCCTGAGAAGTACTTCGCCGATGGTCCGCACAGGGGCTCAGCGGTGAGGTGTCAACTAGTGAGAGGCTCGATGCTGCATTTAAGAGGGCGCATGGCCTGTCACTTCCAACCACTCCCCCACGCCTGCTATCAGTCCCTACCACGGTCTGGCAGAGAGGCGTGGGGACATTTAATACGCGCGTCATCCGGCGCTGTAACACCCTGAATTTTAGCATATAAAAAATAGCAAAATTCACTCCAAATTAAAACTTTTTCTAATTATTAAACTAGTATAAAACCAAGGAAGTATATATTTGATGTATATATACTTGTATGTATATATTTAAATATATTATTTTGGGCTAAGTATTCCAGAAAGCACCAAGTTAATTTCTAAATTAATCGTTGTATTGAATTGATCATATGCATTTTGGTTTATTGGTTCTTATGGTTCTTTGCGTAGCAATTCGAATTGAATGCTTCTTAGTTCGAATCTATTCTAGTTCTTCTCGGTAATTTCCTAATCCAAATCAATTCGTAAAGATCGATCTTCCAGTCCAGCTAAAATCTATAATTCAATTATTCCATTGAATTATCCTCAAGTAGCTTTGGTCAACTCGAACTGAATGTCTCTCAAATTCGAATCTCAATATTTATTCTTATCAGCTCAAATACCAATTGAATTCAATTCCTTTGAATTCAAGCCTCTCTCAAATACCGAGGTTTCCAGTTCAAACCTTTCTCCTAATTCAAATACCCTTATTGAATTAATGCCCAAACTCAGATTCGAATACTCCTAATTGGGTTTAATCCTATATATCCAAATCCCATTTCCATTCCAAGTCATTCTTTTGAATCATCGCCGATTTTATATTCGAATGCATTCGTTTGAATCTTTGAAAATACAATTACAATTCATAAACATACAAATTGTCACACATTTCAATTACAACACCATGCAATTCAAATACACAAATATCTCTCTCTCATCTCACTGTTGTCTCTCTCTCATCTCTCCTTCTCTCTCAGCCCATCCCTCTGTCCTCTCTCTGTGATCACCGACCAATCGGCCAACACCCATGCCGAGCAAGCCAAAAGCCAATTCCTCTTCTCCTCTCAAGCTTCACCTGCAAGCCTCCTCTTCCTCACACATATGCATACATATACACAGGCAACCACCACTCTCATATATACACACAAGCAAGCACACAGACATGCATACGCCGAGCTGCCCCACGCTGCCGTCTCGCCCGCGTGTGCGTCATCCCAGTCCAGGCCGCCGTTGATGTGTGCGCCGCATTCGTGCCATCGCGGCCGCACGCGCTGCCTCAGTGCGCTACTACCGGCTCCCCCGGCCAGAACGGCTCGCGCCGAGCCACCATGGGCCGCCTTGAGCACAGCCGGCCAGCGCCGCCACCCGCATCACCGGCCATCCTAGGTGAGCCTCCCCCTCTGCTCCTCCTTCCTCGCGGCCGGGCCAAGCTCCGCCCGACCGAGACCACATCTGCCGCGCAGCGTCGCCGCACGTGCTGCCATCGTGTGTGCTGGTCCGCCGGCGCTTCACCGCCCCGGCCAACCTCCTCTCTTCCAGGCGCGCCACCCTCTCCAGTTCCCTCCTTCTCCCTCGGCTGCGCCGCCCGCGCTGATGGCCGCCGCACCGTCGCCGTGCTCTGTGCCGACGCGCCGTCCCGCGCGCCGCCCCTCACTCCGGTGCCTCTCCTCCCCTCCCGCTCTCTCCCCGAGCTCCATCACCGGCAACCACCATCCCGCTGCCGAGCCCCTTCGCCCCGGCTCACTCTCTCCCGGCCGGCGTCTCCCTTCTCTCCACCGGTCTCACATCTCCGGCCTTCTCTCTCTGTTGCGCCCGGCCGAGAACTCCAGTCGCCCCGGCCTGTGATGCCGCATGTGTGCCATCGGGAAGCTCCGCCCCTCCTCCGCCGGCGAGCTCCGCCTTCAACTCCCTCCGGCTCCCTCCCTCTCCGGTCTCTCCCCGAGCTCCGGCCTCCTTCGCTCCCTCCGGCGCCGCCGCCTCTCTATGCTCCCCGGCGCCACCGCCCCTCCCTCCGGTCTCTCTCTCTTCTCTGTGCCGCTCGGGAAAAGCCAAAGGCCCAGCCAGCCTTATCCACAGCTCAGGCCGGCGTGTCCACACGTCCAGTCCACGGTGGACCTTCCAGCCGAGCCGCCCTGGTTCACCGGTCCGTGGACCGAGCCCACTGCACCGAACCCCCCCCCCCCCTCCGGTCCACGGTGCACCACCCTCATATGCCCCACCGGCCCACCAAATCTCGTGGATCGAGTTCACGAAACAGTAGCATTTTCTAAGTTCCAGGATTTTCTATTCTGGCAATCTTCCGTCCGCTATAACTCCTCTGTTTCAACTCCAAATTCGGCGATTCTTTCGTCAATATTCCTCTAAAATCATAATCTACCTTCATGCCAAGTCTTGTAAATTTTGGAGTTCATTTAATTTCTCGTTTGGTAATTATTTGTATTGCGGTATTTGATCTAGATTTAGATTTTCTCCTTTAATAAATAATGTCGAGTTAGATAATTCGATAATGATGTTTAGGTTGTAATCATAGATTAGTCACTTATGATAACCTAGCTTAAGCAGATTAATTCCTTTTATTAATAAGAATAACTAAATGTTGTTTCAATTAAGTGTTTAAGAATAAATTGTTATTTCATGTGATAGGTTATAAGTTAATCTTAGTTCAATTAAGGTGATAAATTAACCCGTGTAGCGGTTAAATAAATAAATACATGTTAATAGAATATGATAGAATAATTTAACATTGGTAATTAATTAATTGAGCAACCTTTTAGTAATTAATTAATTAGATTCAAAGAATAGATTAATCTAATTAATTAATTGCATGCATGCTTTTATGATAGCAATAAAATATGACTTAGGTAGTGTGGCAATTAAGCAATACTAGGTAATTAAGGTTAGTTGCTAAACGACCATGTTTCAATGCTATAGATTAGAATATTAATTTCCACACTTAAGCACATATAATCGCCTAGAGTTATACTTATGTATATATGTATACATGCTTATATACATATAGACATAAGTATTACACATATATTCATGCCTATACACGTGCACTCGCCTACACGTAGAATCCCTAGCTGTCGTCCTTCGACAGTTAATCTAATAAGAGTTCACCTAGTTAATCGTGATTTGTTCAGGTTTTCTCTTAAGTTGATAAAACAACTAGGTTAATAGCTTAGCCTAGCTTCGCTAGATTATCCCGTTATTCTCTGTGTACTAACTTCGTGTTGATTAGAGTTGCCGATCGTCTTCCGCTAAGTTTAGCTTTCGTCGTTTTCTTCGTCGTTCTTCTTCCGCTTTGGTAATTCATTTGGTTTTATTATGGTGTTCATTTGCTTAGTCGTTGTGCGCTTTTTGTCGTTAATCTGCGTAGGCTCGAAGTCGAGGTTCTAAGCAAGAATGCGAGAAAGGAACTGAAGGCAAGGTCCAATGATGAAGAAGAATCCCAGGAAACTCAAGAGACAAGACCAATCTTGAATTGCACTTTCAGGAAGGCAAGTCCTATTTCCTTGATCATATTAAACCTATGTTTTTGAATAATATACATGATCAACTAAAAACCGGACTTATTATCGCATGTGCTATATATTGCATTTTCTCTCAAACTACTTGTAGTAGTTAACCCTATCAACACTGTCATGCCATACATGTCATCATCCAGAATACATATCACCCTAGGAATACCTGTTGTTAAATATATTAACGATGGACGACGTCTTGATATCTAGCATGCTTAAGATGGAATACATCTCCTCGAAGATGTCGCTTTTAAAATACGTCTCCTCGGAGATATTGCTTTTAAAACACTTCTCTTCGGAGACAAGATTTACTATTATCAACAATAACTCATATACCATGATTCCTTGATGGTTGTGAATTCCGTGATGGTCGAGAAATCCTTGATGTCACGTGGGACATGGAAGGTGATTTGTAAAAATGGGTGAAAACTGTTTTGGCGGGGGCAGGTAGAGTTGTCCTCTGTGGGAAGGGATGCTCTTGGGAGCATGTGGTATTGTGGGAATACTCGTGCTGGGAGATGCCCACCCCGGCCGTTTAAGGACCGAGTCATTGCGGCCCGTCTAGCCTAGCCACTACGTACAACCATGCGTCCTGTATGGGCAGGACTTGACTTTCCTTTCACTGGACTGGGTCGAACATCATACCGGGAGGCTGAGAGCAACGAGCAGGCAAGTACTATCCTGTCCCGCATGCTTGGAGGTTTCTAGTACCGGCCAAGGCTTAAAAAGGGATGCTGGCCTTCGGAAGCATGCAGCTCTGGTACTTGGGCGTGTCTCGTGGAAAAGCCCAGCAGGAAAGGTGTTATGGAGGGTCTCGCTATGATTCGCTCCCTTGCATGCAACAGTGGGAGGCTGAGCATATCGCGTGGGTAAAGTTGTACAACCTCTGCAAAGTGTAAAACTATTCGAATAGCCGTGTCCACGGTCATGGACATGCGAAAGCAGCAATCGCGTTGACTAGACTCAGGGTGCGTGTGTCTTGATGAGTGAGTGTGTGGACTAGATGTCCGTGTGATGTAGTTCCTGGCTCGATCCGTCAGAAGCTGTGTGGTACTAGAGGTACACCAGATGTGATAAAAGGGACTGCGGAGTGAGGTATAGCCCCTCCCAGGACTGAAAACCCTCAGATACAACTTGTTACCTTGGTTTTGGTTTTAAAACTATTTCGACAGCTTTACTACCAGGTCACCTTCTAATACGTTGGGGACTTGAGGTGATACTCAGTACCAACAGAAGATGCCTGCTGTTGTTTTCAAAAGCTTTGATACATTTATTTCAAAAGGTTAACAATAGAGAATATAACTGGATGCTTGCATAAAATCTGCTTTACGCTTAAAACTATGCCGTAAAACCTTATCCTTGAAATATCCATTATGCATCTATCCACCCATTGAAGTAGTATAGGACTTGTTGAGTACCTTCCGTACTCAGTCTTGTTGCTTTCAGATTATTGAGTTGGAGATCAACCTCAACCCAGATGAAGTCGAAGAGAAGAAGTCTAAGGTCGCGTCCGCACCCGAGTTGCCTGTGGCATTGGGTTGCATCGTCGTTTCGCTCCGCTGCGCTGTAGGCTCTTCTGCCTGGCTGGTCTGCTGTGGATTCTTGTCCACCGGACCATCTTTTCGCTTTTCAGGTATTTATTTTACTTATTTGTATTCGAAGTATGTATTTGATATCATTCTGTTGAATTCTGTGTGTATCAGCTACTTGATCCAGGGACTGATACAGGAGGCACAGGGGAACCCGGGTCCGGGGTCCTGACAGGCGCGCCTCGGGATAACATCGTAGAACTCGAGGCACACCACCTGCCGCTCTACTGTGTCAGGCCTGCTCTGACCGGGCGGGCACGCGGGGCTACTCGGTGATTGCCCGGTGGGCCCTCCCCGCATCACTCGCTGAAAAGCAAAATGATGACAAACAAGACCGGACGGGGGTGCGTTTTTAACCCTCCCTGTCACCTCGAGCTGCAGCCCATGATGGTTGCTTTCCATTTATGGCACCTTGAAACTTGCACCATCCTTTCTGTGCACGCTACCGCCCCGATGGGTATATAAGCGTGGTGGGCTCCCTGGAGAAGGGAGGATCGAGACTTGGATCGACCAAAGACATAGAACACATCGAACGAACTCCGGTTGATGCCGACGAAAGAAGCACAAAGCTCTAGACTTAGACAAATATTCTTGTAACACAGCAGATCCTCAGAGAGACATTCTCAGAGCATTTATAACATACACACAGGAGTAGGGTGTTACGCTCAGAGCGGCCTGAACCTGTCTAAAAATCCCCTAAGCATTTACTTCCTCTGGCATCCGATCATTCCACCCCACCTGCATCTCATTTACTCCCATTTATTTCACGTACGAGACGGGTTCAGAATCATCCCACGACCGAATCTCAAAGGGGGTCCCTCTGGATCCCTGCTTGAGGAGTTCACCCTCCGACAGTCATATTGGGAGAAGTCAGCAACATAAATCTTGGCCAATTCTAATCATTTACCTTTATTGTAGTTGGCAAAAGAGTTACTTAGATCTAGACAAGCAATGCATCTCAATAATTAAATAGATCTTTCACCATAGCGATTGTTTGATTCCATAATAATTTGATACCGTAGTTTTCATCTCTTGGTTGTTTAAAGAGGAAATAATAAATACAAAAAAGCAACATCCTTAGCAACACTGTATTCCAAACAAGCATGACTTTTGAATCATCCTTCATAAAATCTCCTATTACGTTCGTTCATTACACTTTACGGATAATTATGACTTTTTAGTTGGCATGGACCCATCGAAATATACTCTCTTTTGACAGCATCCCCAATATTCGGATCCATTTGCTCAATTAGTATGTGAAGACCAAGATCAACGATAATTTGATTGGAATCAAGTACAACATAAGTATTGACGTTAGCATCGGTAGTGTTGGGGATAATCCCCCCCCCGCCCCCTTCGAAGGGAACCGCGAAGTTTACTGGAGATGCCACGTGATAGCCTGGGTGGTTGTTACAGAGAGTTCATCTGTTAGCAGCGAAGATCGTGGAGCTACGCTGGTCGAAGGGTGCAGGCGCGCACGCATCTTCGACTTCCTGGACCGGCAAAGACAAAGGATTTCTTCGCCTGAAGAGCGAAGCCCGGGTCCACAGTCTGTATCGTTCGAAAAGGGAGAAGATGCAAGTTGACCTTCGCCGGGGGACGAAGGCTATCCGACGGGCATCCGAGTGAAGGAGGCTTCGACGTCCTTCGGAGAGATGGATCACCTCGACACAGTGGGCCCGATTTTGGTCACCCAGGGTACTTCTATAATTATGTGATTATGCTTATTTATACCGTAATGCCCTCGAATATTCCGGGAATGTAGCAGGTAAGGGGGTAGGATTTGTAAACAGCACCTGTGGTTGCCGGGTACGGGTTATAAATAGAGCCACTGTGCAACCGGAAGGGACATCAAGAAAATTGTTCTGCCTCCAACACGTGTCGCTTTGAGTGCCCTTCGATATCTCTGTATCCGAAGGCTCTCCTTGTCTGGAAACCCAGTCGCAACAGGTGGCTCTGGTTCCTACTGTTTCTTCTAGTGTTTCTTGTTTTTCATTTTCTAGTTCTAGAGGTGGTTGAGCAGATCATACTACAGGAGTAGAGTAGTAGCATAGTAAGATGACAATGTCTTGCTCTTTTTCATTGTGTAGTTCTAGTATCAATTAATTGGAAGATGCAACATAAATATAATCATATTTTAATATGTGCAAATGATACAAAATTTCATCAAAATGACAAAAGGAGTGGAGAATTGGGGAGAAATTACTTGTCGGCTACCGTCGGCCGTCCTGCCCACTAGCCAAGCACCCAGGCCATTTTGCTACTGCCTTGTTGCTGCTGATCTACCCCTGTGCCCTGTGGGGTTACGCCCCTACCGGTATGCCCCTACGCGGTTGCGCCTCTGCCCGACTGTCTCTGTCGTGGCCCATGCGCCGCTACCCCTGGACACACAGCACTACGATCTATTGTTGTTGCTTGCTAGCCTGCCCCCCTCTTGTGCGGGCGGGCGGCCTCCTTGCCCCTATTCCCATGCGTCGTGTATGCCAGAGGAGCTCGGCTAGGGTTTCAGCAGGCCACAGACGCAGAGGTGAGAGAGCGAGAGCGAGAGAGAGAGGCATCGAGCATGAAGAGACACACGTCTCATGGGTGGAGTCGAGCAGAGAGAGCCATAGAGAGAAGTTGGGCCTGCGTCTGGATCATGGGCTAAGTAAGGCCTAGGGCCAACTAATGGGAAAATGGTTTGGATCATAGAAATTTGAGGGTTATTGGGATTTTTTTGCCATGACTAGGGTCACAGCCCCAGTAGCCTAGCCCTAATATTTATTATATAAGACACGAGTTGATCATCATGTCACATCTTTCTTTTACTCTTCCCACATATAATAAATTCTTTAAAATTTAAATAATTTATCCACTTTTAACATTCACACTCGTCCTCCAACATCTCCACCTCGTTACTAACTACGGATTTGAAATATGTTTTACTAATAAAAATAAATAAAAAAATTAGTGGATAATCTCTTTTTCGGATCTCATCTGAAATCAAACAACGGCATCGCTCCCGACACATTCATTTGGCAGCACTCTCATGACACATCTACATCTACATACCTTGAGTTTGTGTTTGATTCTATCACGTTTAATTTTTTTTAAACTCACATCACTTAGCTAGTAACAGTTTAAAACAGGGGTGAACTGCACATGTGTGCTCCAAACAGACACGTGGATCAGCTTCGTGGCAAGATTATTCATCGCCTTGTCTCCGCAGATCGACAATTCCCAGAGATCTCGCTGAGCGCCCAATCTGGCAACCAAGAGAGTTTCTTTTTCTTTCTTTTCTTTTACGAAAGATATTAGAGTGCTCTTACGTGTTAATTAAAACAGAATTTTCATGGGGTCCTCTTGACATAGTAATTACATCACGTTGCTACGAGGAGGATAGCAACCAACTAAAAAGAAAAAAATTATCTATTATATTATTATTTAAGTATAAAAAGGAGCTATCATGTTCACTCTTAGATCACAAAATTACCATATTAATTAAAAAAAGATATAGATCAATTATTGTTATAAATATCTAATAGTCTATATTAAATCAAAGAATCCATATCAAATAAGATTAATAAATAGTTAAATTTGGAATTAAAAATTATAGAAAACTAGCATTTCGATTTTTATACGGTTTGAGAAGCAAAATATCTAAATAAAGAGTCTAAATAAAAAATGATAATATGAGACTATTTTTTAATCAAATGTTATCGTGATAAAATAATACAACAAGACTAGCCACATTATTAACTTGTACCATCTTTCTAGTTGCATAGAGGAGACGGATTCAGCAACTTAAGGGTACTGGTGGCCCAAGTGTGACCAATCTCTCATTTCTTCGATGATCTTATTAGTGACAGCTGCGTAGTCGCGTCCAACATGCCTGAAAATCCTTGAATTCCTCTCATTCCATATCGTCCACCATGTAAGCTGGATAAGGGAGGTCCAAGGTTTTCTTACATTATGAGGGAGAAATTGACGAGTCATGTTCTGTATCCAGGAGATCGTCGGAAGCTTGAGGTGGTGGGAGGTTCCGCTGCTGCGCATGCAGTCCATGTAGCAAGCCAAGAGGGTTCCATCCCGACAACAAGCTAAATGCCTCCATGAGAAGTACTGTGATGATACCAATTTGCCATAGCACCGTGAAAAGCTACGTGCCAGCTAAATTCGTGTGCACCATACACTTCTAATGAGAAACACAACGCCTTTTCTCCTTTGGCCCAACCTCATCATCTCTCTTCTATTCCCGTTAAAAGACCGTATAATTCATCATCTTTTTTTCTTTCTTAAAAGATGGTCCCGTTCCCCTTTCATGTCACGATGTTTGGTATACGTGTTCAAACTAAAGCAAATGTGATCTTTGCATATAGCTGCACGCGCTGTAAGTGGGGATAAATGTTTCAGTTGGAAAAAGAAATGGCGATTTGCTAGTACACTGCTACTTCTCGTAAGGAAGAAGGATTTTGTGTGCTACATATGGATATAATTCAGGCTTATATGCAGTTCATATCGGTACATGCCAGCCAAATCTGTCTGTAAATGTTTCGGAACTTGAATCGGGGTGAAGCGAGGCAGGAGACATACGGATAGGAACGAGTGAAGGCAAAAACCCGCCCTCATCTTGTTCCATCTAGATCTCTATCTCGCAGCAGCAAAATGGTACGGTAAGAAAAGGAAAGGCTAAAAGCTACCGAAGTTCCCTCGAAGACAGGGCTAACGCTCGGGTCGGGCGGACCGATGCCAGCTTAAGATGCAGGGCGAGTCGAAAACTTCGGCAGGTTTTGCGTTGGATTGGACGCTGCGCTAGCTGTGCATTTGATAGTCACCGAGCTTCACTTCTCGTAGAATGGTAATCGTTTTAGTCGATCGATACGTATTGGATTCGGCACTGATCGTAAGCTCTGTTCATGGTGCTGCACTGCTGCCGCTATCAGTTGACTGATCATCGTCGTACTGGGTGCTAACCAGTTGACTAGTCTCCTCTCGTTCAAAGCCCATGTTTTTAGGTCTTAACCCATGGGCCCTACAAAAATATCCCACACTCCATGTACATGGCCGTTCTCAGGTCCAACGGTCCCGTCGGTGGGGCTGTTCGCTGTCCTGCGGGATTTCATTTCGGCAGCAGGCCCGGCCAACATTGCCGCTTCAATCCGGGCCGCACAATCTAATCTAAATATTCTAAACGCCGTAGCGTTTTTGCAAAATGCGCGATCCCCACCCCCTTCTCTCTCTCGTATCTCTGTCCTTCCAAAGTAAGTTTTATAAGATCTCGTGCGAAAGATTCTGATAAATTTTGATCTACATCGTTATACGTGCGTACAGAAGAATAGAAAACATATATCACATGAAAAGAACAAATCTTTCAGAAGGACGAATCTTATAAAATTTCCTTCCTATATCATCCAGAGTCGTGCGTACTCACGACTTGCTTGAGCTTGGTACTTGGAGCGGCCTGGAGGGCAGCAAAATAGACGAAGAAGGACGAGCAGCAAGACCTCCGGCAGCAGCATCTTGTACAGGATGGCGCATCTGCTGGAAGCCGAAGGGCCGCGCGTCCGCCGCGGCAACCGCGTCTGGCCGCATGGATGCCTGATTAGTTAAACGGGATCATCACACGCCGAGCAAAAATTGCATGCTAGTCATTATACGCATACGGAACATATATATATACAGCCATACAGGGTGCGATCTTCATGTATCTGCATGCATGTATTCGATGTTAGCGTCTGAGTTTCGGTTTGTGCTGGTCCGGAGAGTACGTGATGGGGAGGAGAGACCGATAGGAGGTGCACTGCTGCGGGGAGCAGGAGCACCCCAATGCCCTCCTCCCTGCTGTCCTCTATCGGATCTGTAGACCGCCGCCGCCGCCGCCGCCGTCTCCACCAAAGCCCTTGCATGGAAGTCCAAGGAGAGATAGAGAGACGGGGTGATGTGGAAGCACACATGCTAATAGTGAGAGGTGATATGAAACCAATAAAACTGCTTAGTGAAACCAATAAAGGGATGATGTGATCCGGTAGTGCAAACTGAGAGGGTTAACTCTTGCGATACTTCAGAAGAGTAATTTAGACTTTTTTTTCCATTTTTTTATTTTGTATAACTTTGCAGGGATAATACAAGATTACTCACATGATGTTCTGACTTTTGATTACAAGAGATTAATATCCATGGCACTAACGACTACATTAGCAAAAGTCTATTTTTACGGCTGAACTTTTTCTTCTACCAAAGACTTCTTTTATTATATGGATATTCACCTTTTGCGAAGTATATTTGGTGGGAAAAATTTCTTGTATGTGACTAATTTAGCTGTGTTTCGAAGATTTTATCATCCTGGCCTATATGTCATTAACACATGTGGCATCATGTGTTAGTAGGAGAGGAGTGGTATTTTGTCGAAACACATTTAAATTAGTGGCAACTGTGCAAATTCCCCCCCTAATCATACCTCGTTGAGTGTCCGAGCGAAGGAAATTTAGGATGGCAACGTTCTTATAGATTGCATAGGAACATTTCCTATATAGTCTTACAAAGAGAAGTTTCTGTCAATTTGATGGAAAATTCTCTTTATAAGAACGAATGCATATGCCACCGTAAAATTACTTCCCTCAGACACTGAACGAGTTATGACTAGGGTACCGTATCATCTATAGAGCAGTCAAAATTAAGCCTCATAACACGTCGGCCACACCCCAGTGGGATGGGCTCAGCGGGCGCAGCAAGCCACGTCATCTTTCTAGTATGATCTAATGGTCGCTAGTGATGTCAATTTGGATTGTAATTATTAATCGTGATCCAGTCTAAACCAGGAGTTTGGTCATTGACCGGTAGTGTCATTCCAGTACTTTCACTGGGTTTACAGCCATAGTTGTCGCTGTATGTGGGTCGTCCACATGTCAACGACAACTATCTTCGGACGTTCACGTCAGAATAACCGGTTCCGTTTTACAAACGATGTGTGATAGCGACACACTTACATACGTGTGTGGTGCTATATGTGCAGGTACGTGTCATCCTATAATAAAAAAGAAAACTGCCGAGCCCACGCCATGCCGCCGCCCACCGTGCCTCGCAACGGCTTCTGCTCCCGCTGACTTGAGCCGGAGCCGCACAAGGACATGCGTTAGGGTTCGGGAGCAGGGAGTACCGGAGTAGCACTGCAGTTTTGAATCCCATGACGGCTCTGTGCCTCGCCTTGTGCCTGACCATATTGCTGCCTTCTCTGTTCCTTCCAACTCGGGCTTTCAGACGAATGGATGCGAGCGCCTTGATAACGATGCCATACACCCAAAAGTTCGTGAACAAGATGGCAAAACGATCGATGATCAGAGCAAACAAAATCATGGAACTGTTTATCAACTATCTACACTTGGATCAAATACAGGATGGAAAAGAATACACTCGTATAGTTCCTTCGCAGAAAAGAATCTGCCCTAGTTAGCAAGCGTGTCCTGACAACAATTTCAGCTACAACTGAGTTTGATTTACAATCTTCAGTCCCCAGCTCACGTCCTCGCAATGCCTTACAAAAGGCACCACTTTGCCCAAGTCAGCGTCCCTCCTCGCCTTGCAGTCGTAGTAGGGAGCTTGATGGAAGCACGGTTCGATGGACATGGCGCGGCCGCATGGTGGGTCTGGCACGACGTGGTTCTCCGACCTGAACATGATCCATGGCTTCAGGCCGGCGAGCCCCTGAGCTGCGTACCCGAAGGTGGAAAAGCCACTGGTGATCAGTACGTCAGTCATGCTCAATAGATAGATCTCGGCAAGAGCCTTCATGTTATGCTTCTTGTTCCTCGACTTCTGGTACTCCTCGTGGCTCGGCAGGTACACTTTGACAGTGGTGCCGTCGACAGTCTGGTGCTCATCGTACTTCTTCTGGATCTGATCACTGTACCATGAGCTCAACGAAGTAGTTAGAACGGCAATCGTTCTGTTATTCTGAGTCTCGGTTGCTGCTTCCTCTGTCATGCTAATTTCTGGAAGGAGATTTTCATTCTGAGCACATGAAAGGATCTGATTCAGAATGTGTGGGAACGGGCCATTTCTTTGCAAGATGCCCTTCGTTTCATATATTCTGATCTGAATTCCCACTCTTTTTTCAGCTTTGGCAAGGTAGGACCGGTAATATCTTGTAACTGAATACCAAACATTGTTTGTCGGATGAAAAAGATAGCGGGCCAAGTGATGGAAAACAGTGTCTTTCTCAGGAAATAGCCTGCTTAGTTCATCTTGGTAAGCTGGAATAAAAAACAGGGACGGCACGAAGTACATGTCAGTTCTCATGATCAGCCATGGGATACCTTGCAGGAATTGTTGGTCGTCTTCGCAGAAGAAAAGCTTGTCATGGAAACCATAGTTACCATCAAGGTGAAGATACACATAGGAAGGTCTAGTACCAGCCAAAGACCGATCTACATTGCCACCGACAACTTTATTCTGTAGCATGTTGCCGTAGCTCTCTGGACTACTCTGGGTAAATTCGCCATAGTTCAGAGGGAAATCTGAAGGAACCAACCATGAAGTTTCAGGGAAAGGTTCGCAGAAAAGGCCAGCAATCTCCTTATAGCGATCGACAAGCAGAACCCGGTTTGTAAGGAGTGCATATAGGAATGCTGAAGTGATCTCAAGCATCCGGTTCCCTAAGCCAGCGTGGATTATCAGGAACAGATAGTTGCAATCTGTCACATTGATGCTCTGACCGGAGCTCAGCTGTTTTGTGGCTTCCTTGTATGCTTTGGTGCCGGGGCCGCACTTTTTCTGCAATGCTTCTTGTTTCCTTAACCTCTCTATGAGGTATGAAGAAGGTATGCTTGGTGAATTCCTGTGATAACGTGCGAACTGATATCTGCTTTGACAAGATTTTTCATCAAATCCCTCAATCAGAAGGCCACTCAGAAGTTTATCGTACTCAATATGTCGCGACAGAGATAGATCATCAGACATATCATCTTGTATATCTGAAGAAGAAAGGGGGTTTTGAGTCAGTCACTGCAGCTTGTAGTTCACTAACATAGAACAAAAGAGTGCTAGAACGAACTGGCACATGGGAACTGCCAAAGCCAGAGAAGCAGTGGACCACTAGAAGTAGTAGATATGCTGTTACTATTAACGTAAGTGATTAAAAAGAAAAATGCTAGAACAAAGCAATCTGTAGATAAACACAATGCCAGGAAGGACTAACAGAAAGAGTGGCTATTCAGTGAATAACACTGAAGTATACACCTATTTAGAATGGTTGGCAGGTTGTTTGTTCTTTTCCCTATTAAAACTGCTTGCAAGTTGGAAGAAATCACGCAGCCCACTTGGAGGTCACTCATCATAGGCCTACCCTTTTTGCATTTCAAGGGACTAGGAAATGAGAAGGAACCAGTTCTTTCTGTTCCCTCGTGCAGAAGGCAGTATGATGCATATTCTAAAATCATTAGTTGGACATGCATGCACCTGTATATGGTATCTATCACATGGTCTTGTTTCTATCGCCAAGTGTGACAGTTTTTCTCTCTGCTTGCCGTCTACACTGCAGATACATGCATTTCCCCGTAATGAAATATTTCACTTCAGATTTTCTTACATTACAATTGTACGACTGCGTTTTGGCGCAGAGAAGAAGAGGGAAAAAGAAAGAGAAAAATGCAAACCCCCAAAAGTCACTTGGATTTTGATTTTTCCCCCTAAAAGTTGTTTTGTTTAAAAAAAAACCCCTAAAGGTTTGGTTTTGTTGCAAAAACATCCTAAAATTTCAAAAAAAATTAAACAAAATCACAAAAAATTCTAAAAAAACTAGAGACAATTCTAAGACCTTTTGTGAAATTTGTTTTCAAAAATAATATCCTTTGCATCATATTTCATGGATAGTAAGTTTGAAAAAAAAGAAAAATGTGCAGCTCATTTATTAATTCGAGTTAAATACATAGTTAATTATTTACTAATCCAAAAATCACGAAACAAATTTTTTTTAGTCTTCTTACATAATCCTCTATCTTCTAAAAATACATGAAATTTTGAAATAGTTATTGTAACGTGCAGGATTGAGTAAATGTGTTGCAGATAGATTAATTTATAACTAATCCATAACATCCCCAAAATTAGTGAAACTACTTTTATTAGTTTACTTAAACAATTATTTGTGTAGGAAAAATAATGGTAGATATGACAAAGTTAAAATAACATGAGTTAATAAATGAGCTGCACATTTTTTTTTCTCTAAACTTCCTCTCCATAAAATATGATACAAAGGATATTATTTTTGAAAAAAAAAATCACAGAAGGTCTTAGAATTGTCTGTAGTTTTTTTTAGAATTTTTTTGTGATTTTTTTATTTCTTTAATTTTTGGGGGGTTTTTTGCAACAAAATCTAACTTTTGGGGGGGTTCTTGCAACAAAACAATTTTTGGGGGGAAAGTCAAAATCCAAATGACTTTTAGGGTTTTTTTTTGCATTTTTCCCAAAAAGAAAAGAAAAGGGAGGAGGCTTCGGGCGACCTAGGATTGCCAGCCTGGCCCGTCTCACTCCTTTGCTCTATGGCCCAAGTCGGCAGCCCCTCTCCTTATCCGCTCCGCCCGAGTGGACCCCTAGTCGGGGTCCTGTTCCTCTTCCTCTCCCACTCGATCGAGCTGCTAGCTCTCTCGGCCGCCACCCGTTCACCTAGCCACGCGCGCTGCGCTGAGCCACCTCCTCCCTGGGCCCGAGTTCGCCAGCCACCACCCGCTTCTCCCTGGGCCCGAGTTCGCTGGCCACCACCCGCTTCTCCTTGGGCCCGAGGCCGAAGCATGCTCGTCTCCTTATTTCGCCTGTGTCAGATTCCTCGCTCTATATCTAAATATCCTGGTTCAAATTGCTCCTAGGGGGATCGGATGGAGTTCGGTTGGGATATTTTCCCCAAATTCGAACCACCTTGATCCTTATCTCCTTCGGTTTGAGGGAACCGTGGCCACATATATAAAGTAGGAAGAGGGTGCCCGGAAGGAAAGGATTGGGAGGACACCTTGGCGAAGCCATACCGCATCTGGTTACTGCCATACAAAGTCGTCATCGTCGCCCTCGAGCTCACCGCCTCCACAAGATCGTTGTCGGGCCACCGATCCACGACAGCACCAAGAGGTTTGCCGCCGACCCACGAGTTGCCGTCGCTGACCATGAGCCCTAGATGCATCGCCGTCTCCGTTCCACAAGGTGAGCCCTCGCCATGAGTCCCGCCCTCTTGCCTCTCTGGTGCGCATATGCTTGTCCCCGGCCATCGTGCTATGGTGCTACTGCCCGTCGCCGTTGTGCTCATGCTAGGCCCGGCCGCCGGTGTGTTTCTCTCCCTTTGTGCTCGTATATGTGATGGATGACGTGCACCATGCTCAGCTTGACCTATCGTATGCCCCTCCCCGCTGGGCAGCAATGTCGGGGAGCCTCTGACAGTGCTGGCGTCGTGCATGGATCGCGTTGCTGCGCTGGTCGGCCATTGTGCTGCTATGTTCATGGTTCGGATTTGCATGCCGTTGTGCTTGTACACGAGCCCGGCCGTCGTTTCTCTCTCTGATATGCACTATGGACGCTTGAGCTCAGGCTATGCGCTGTAGAAGCACTGGTGTCGGTGAATCAGGAACCAGAGGTCCCCGAGTCCTGAGGCCAGATCAGCAGTTTGCCACGTGACGCCCTCCCGCGGGGATCATCTCCGCGAGGTACGAGAAGACTAAGTCCCGGGAGAGGGTGCTCGGGGCCATGAACAGTAGTCCCCGAGTACCCGAGTTCCCTGATGATCCGCGAAGACCAAGTGCCGGGAAGAGAGTGCTCGGGATCGTGAACAGTAGCCCCCGAGCACCCAAGTCCCTCGACGACCAGAAAAACCGAGTACCGGGAAGGGTGTGCTCGGGGCTGCGAACAGCGGCCCCAGAGCGCCCGAGTACCCCGAGGACCCAAGGGAGTTAGTTCCGGGAGAGAGTGCTCGGGGCCGTGAACAGTGGCCCCCGAGCACTCGGTTCCCCGAGGACCAAGAAAGGGCATATCCGGGAGAGAGTGCTCAGGGATGTGAACAGTGACCCCCGAGCACTCGGTCCCCCGACGGCCTAAGAAGTCCTTCGCCGGTGGCCCCCACAGAGGTCCAGCGGTGAGGTGTCAACCAGTGAAAGGCCCGATGCCGTATTTAAAAGGGTGTGTGGCCTGTCACCTCCTACTGCTCCTGCCAAGCTCGGTGTCAGTCCCTGCCACACTCTGGCAGGGGGGCGTGGGGACATTTCATGCACGGGTCCCATCCCGCGTCATCCGGCGCGCCTCGGGATAACATCGCGAGGCCCAAGGCGCCCCGCCTGCCGCCCTGCTGTGTCAGGCGTACAAGACCGAACGGGCACGCCGGACTGCTCGATGGCTGCCCGGTGTGCCCTCTTCGCGGCGCCCGTTGCAGAACGACATCATGACGACCGAGATCGGGCGGGGACGCGTTTTCAACCCCCCGTCACTTCGCGCAGCAGCCCATGATGGTTGCTTTTCTATTTATAGTGCCTTGGAACTCGTGCCCTCCCTTTCGGGGCACGCTACCGCCGGCGAGTATTTAAGAGGAGTCGGTGGACACGGAAAGGCTCTCCCCAGATTCGAACACTCAAAGCCAAGGGAACAAGACAGTGGTTCAGTATAAGCACAGAAGCTGAGACCACCGAAGAACAAGGAGCCCGAAGCTCTAGAATAGACAAACATTCTTGTAAACAGCAACATCCCTGAGAGACATTCTCAGCGCATTTATAGCATCCACATAGGAGTATGGTATTACGCTCAGTGCGGCCCGAACCTGTCTAAAAACCTCCAGTGCATTTACTGCATTCTGCATCCGATCATTCCATTCCACCTGCCATCGCATTTACGCCCATTTATTTCTCCCGCAAGACAGATTCAGAATCATCCCCCCGGTCGAACCTCAAAGGGGGCTCCTCCGGATCCCTGCTTTAGGAGTTCACCCTCCGACAACTGAGCTCCAGCGGTGCGCCGTCAAAGTCTCGTACTCCGGCAATGTGTTGGTAAAGCCCGAGCTCCGGCCGTGAGTCATGATAGCCTTGCCATCTTGTTGATGTGTTCGTGCCAGTGCGCGAGTCGCCGTGTTGCTGCTAGCCCGGCTGCGTTGTTGTGCTTCTGTATTCACGATCGCCATAACTTTGCCTCTGCAATGCGTGTGCCTGGTGCTTATGCTTGAAGCTCAGCCATGCCGTCATGGTTTCGTTCCTGCTATATGCGTGCGTGTGCTTGGCCGTTGTACTGACGGCCAACTCATGTGTCTGTGATTGCCACTGGTTCATGTTCTTATGGTTCGTCTACCTGTGGATAGCTGAGGCAATTGTGAGGGTCTCTTCTGATTTCACCCCCAGTTACTGAGTTATGCTATTTCTAGTTGGTCAGCATGCCATAGGTGCTTGCATTGCTACCAGTTGATCTCTTCCTATGGTAGCCCTGTGCTATAATTAGTGGCTTTGTGCTTGGTATGTTCAGAGGGCTTTCTTGTTGATTGCCCCTGTTATTGATCTCGAGCCATTATACATGCTTTCGATTATGAGATATTATGCTTTGTTCTCTATTGGTTTGGTGATAATGATATGTTGCAAAGAAAAGAAAAAAGGAAAGAAGAAGAATAATTCAGAGGACTATATTGTTGATGGTCCCTATATTTAATCTTGATGCTTCTTGCAAAGAGCATTATGCCTTTGTGGCTAATGCTTTTGTGGCAAGTTACCACCGTGATCACCCTGCCTGTGTGCATTTGCCTTTGTGGCATTGTGCCTGAGTGGCTGTCGGATAACATTGATCACAGAGAATATATGTGTCATTGCGGCAGGAGCCTTCGTGGCCCACATTGATCACCGTCGCCTTTGTGGCTTTCGCCTTCATGGCATGTTGCCTTCGAAAATGGCCGATGAGGACAAGTCCGAGGCCTGAAGAGGGGTTTAGTGAGTCAAGCACTGCGTCGGGCTCTTAGTTGTGGTCTCGCTGCCGCTTCCAGTAGAAGCTACGCGTCGTGCCGCGCTCTTAGCCCACCTCTTCATACACACTATTCGAATGCTCATACGAGGCCAATGATGATCCGAGATGTATAAACAGTCCAAAAAGCTATAGTCGCTAGATTGTTATCCTGTTCCTTTACCCTTTTTATTTCTAATGTTATCACTTTGCTCTATTTTTGTTGCATGTGACTACAGCTTTGCAAACTCAGAGACGACCTCGATATGACGACCGCTAGCGTAGCTTAAACGGAGATAGCCCGAAGACGGGCGTAATTAACCGGGGTTGCTTTACGAAGCTCCGGGAACCAAGACAAAGCAATCGCCAGATCATTTTACACATTCAGTTTAGCGTGTGCATTGTGGAGTAACACGTTGTGATAAAAAGAACTTGTACTTTATGAATTCGACATAAATGGATAAAGTTTACATGTTTCTGTTACAACGTCCTCCCGTCTTTTGTATACTTTGTATATTGGCACGCCCGTAAATACTACATTCAAAGTTAAAAATATAACTCGACGCGAGCTTTCCTTGCGCGAAACAACAATAAATCAGGTGAAAACCTTTTTCTTAGACTAAAGCAGAGCAGTATACTTGGTTCTAGCTAAACAGTAAATCTCAACTAATGTTCATGTATAGACAAGCTGTTCGTGCTCATTGCCTGGGAGTTGTGGAAGGAATGAAATGTGCGCCTGTTCCTGGGCATATCCACTGACAGCAGAGCACTAGGCCAAACGATTAAAGATGAGGCGTGGCTCTGGTGATGGCCAGACCAAGGCGCTTAGGTAGTCTTCTCTGTGAGTAATCGACAAGGTTTTAGCGTTTTCTAGCCTGACAGTTTCCTCTTTATGTAATATCGCCCTCCAGTCCTGAGTGGTTAGCGAGTGCTTTGCGCCTCGTGTTGTAACCCGATTGTAACTTGACTGTTTCATTTCTCTACTAGATACAATGATACGTAGCTCTCATGCATATTTGAGGAAAAAAGAACTAAATTCTATGTTATCTATCGAGAGCAAAACAACATGTTTAACTTTAAGTGATCCTTATGGTTTCCCCGTGTTAAGAAAAAGTAATCCTTATGTCACATTTTCAGATAAGGACCACATATTTTTTTGTGAAATCCCTATCAGTGAAGTATTCAGAATTGGAACCACACACCATGTCCACGTACCCTATTCTGCTTTATTCTTGCACAGCTTATCTCTGATAGAAAGAGGTAGCATAAACCACTCTTACGGAATCTGCTGCCAGAGTTGCTCACAATTAAGACGTTACACATTACCTTAGAGACTCCAACAATAATCCACAGTGAAGTTTCAGACCCCTTAAGTTTTTTTAGCATCTTGAATACCTTATCCCGATGCTATTTCTCCCAGTAAATTTCCCTCCAGTTCCTCTAAATTTTTTTTAGATCCCCAATTCCTCTAAAACTGTAAATCATCCTACTCTCTACATTCATTTTTTTTCCTCGAAGACGTGGGAGAACAACGTATCATTGCATCAGTGGTAGAAAGGAACCAAGAAAGGAACATTACAAGCTATCAGGTTTACAGAACTCCCTACAAATTTAAGGATCACAAATATTCAAGAGGCCATGGACAATTATACACCTGAAGAGCACCACGAGTACACGACCGTATATCCTACTAAAAAGCTATCACTGTTGCAATGCCAATTCACGGTGACGAAATCGCCCAAGCTAAATCATCCCGGTGTTACTGGTTTCGAGATAAAATAATCATCCCAGCGTTAAAAACAGAGATCTGACGATCTATATAATCTAATTTTATTCGACATGAGTAAACAGCTTGTAACCTCAACCAATCCACGAGCTGGCTTAGCTGTGCGGCAACGTAGCCGGAATGTTATCCATTTTCTAAAAAAAAAAAGCTTAGCTGTGCGGCGAAATGCATATGACTCACTGACAGGTGGGCCTTAATCCCCACGCTTCACGGTTGAAGTAGCGGTACTAGTTCACAAGCCGTTGTGCGCTCCAAACAAGGCTACGAACACGCGGACAAGTAAGGATGGATGGAGATGCACACACACCTCGGTCGTCATCCGCCGGGGGCTCGACTTCGAAGAGCCACTCCGGCGCGGCGCCGGCCTGCCACCGCTGCAGGAGCAGGACGGCCGGGACAGCCAGGAAGCACACCGCCAGCGCGGCGCGCGAGAGCCTGCGCGGCTTCTTTGCCTCCGCCGCCGACGACCCGGCCGCCCTCTCCGTCTCCAACCCCTGCTGCAGCGGCAGCCGCTCCTCGTCGCCCCTCCCCATCACCATGAGCTCATAAACAACTCCTATTTTTCGATTGGCGCCCTGTCTGCAAGCGAGCATCGCTGTTGGTTTTGGCTTTTGGGACAGGGAGGGTCAAACGAGTCCGGCCATCCTCCGCGTGGGAGGTGAGCTAGCCAAGCAAGTTGCAAGCTGAATGGGCCAAGGTGTGTGGCTACCGGCTAGTGCAGCGCGGCACGGTAGTAGCATTTAGTCTGAGCCACTTCACGATTTGAACAGGGTGCAAGGGCAGCGAGTGTCTGCTACTCCCATCCATTGCCGTTGCAGCCGAACCAATCCAAAGCCAAACGGTTTTTTTTTTAAATAAAAAAACTACACCGGTTCCAAACGGCCGGCTTTGTCTGGTTTTGGTTTCTTGAGGGCACCGTTCGGTTGTCTTTTGCCCGGAAAGGAAAAGAAAACGTCAATTTTGTTCGATCTGGCATCCACCAAGAACAGCATTCTGTTCCATGCTCTGGGCTCCACCTGGCTTTGATGCGCTGGGCCGCTGCCCGGTACTTAGAAGTTGCCGCCGCATGGTACGCCGGTGGCTGATTAACACCTGAGTTGGTTAACATCTTCTTGTTCCTCCCATTCATTGCCGTCTCTTCTTCTTTCTCCAATCCCTCTCACCCTTATTGCCACCCTGTCACGGTGGAATAAGGTCTCACCATTGTATCTCGTCGTCATCTCAACCAACTTTCCTTTATCATCTTAGCCAGTAGCGCTCTTATCGTCTTATCCTATGACTTCACCGATAAACTATCATCATCGATAGACCGTCTTACCGTCACATATTTTCCACTAAATCCGATGAGCTTGGAGTCTCAACCTGAACTCTAATCTAACATAAAGATGTCCAAATAGGCGGCCCGACCCGGCACGGCACGGGCCCAGTCAGGCACGACCCGTTTTGGGTACGGCCCGTGGCACGATAGGCCCATTAGTATTTTTCTGGCCTGGCGGCCCGTTAACACGTGAAAATCCCGAAAAACATCAAAAAACCGCCGAATGCAAGGATCGAACTCAAGACCTCGTACATGGGAAGCAATGACTCTACCACCTTGTTAAGGATCTCTTTATGTATTAGGGATAAATAAATTATATAAAACCTTAAAAAAATAGAAAAACTTAAATAGGCCGGCCCGGCCCGGCGTGCCGCCGCTCCGACCCAGGCACGGCCCGCCTAACCGTGCCGTGCCGGCACGGCCCATTTACTTTCGTGTCGTGCCGTGCCTGGGCCGGGCCAATTTTCCCGTGCCACGGGTTGACCCGTTAGGCCCGACCCAGTTGGTCATCTTTAATCTAACATTACAATGGTAAGAGAGAGACTCACCTAAGGACGGATTGCGTGGGAAAAAAAGTCGGGAGAGGAGTGGCATAAAAATGCTAGATTGAAATATAGTTTTATCGCTAATTAATCATCTCGACCAGTATTTGCTTGTAACTTCACGTCTCAACACAAAATTAATTATTTTACTACACCTTGGTATAGTAATAAACAAGTAGTAGGAGTACTTCTACGTGATGGATGGCACTGATGTAATGATGGATGCGACCAAGCTCGACTTAGGATTAGACAACCTACTCCGAGTAAAATAAGCCGGAGACGGCAAAGGAATCTGCTTTGCGAGTTTGATCTATTCTCTCTCTCTTGCACGCCCCTCCAACTATTCCCGGAATAAAGTTTTTTTTATTGAATTCCCGGAATAAAGCTTAACAACTTCGATCCGTTCCTGCGTATTGGCTTCACTGCTGATCATTAGGCTTTGGTCACAATTCTTTTGTAGAAGCAAGAACATAGGAGTTGAGCAGATGCGTACCTTGGCCGTCGTCTTCCGCGGGGGGCTCGGCCTCGAAGACCCACTGCGGCGAGGAGTTGGCCTGCCACCGTAGCAGGAGTAGGACGGCCGGGACCGAGAGCAAGAAGAGCACCAGCACGGCGCGCACGGACGCGAGCCAGAACCTGCTGCCCCGCCCCGCCTCCTGCTGCTGCTCCACGCCATGGTGGGGCGGCGCCGGCGCCCTCTCCGTCTCCAGGCCGCCGCGCAGAGGCTGCCGCTCCTCGTCGCCAGCTACGCCCCCGCTTCCGTGGCTGTGGCTTGGCCTCCCCATGACCATGAGTGAAGCTACCGTACCCGTCTCATATATGCTCTTATCGACGACGTCGCTCGCTCGGTGGTATGCTCTCACTTGCACGGTTGGACTTTAATGGCCTTGGAGTTGGACGGTCAAGATGGATTCATGTCCAGGATGCCAATAAAATGCCGCCTCGTACAGTTCGAATCATCGAATCCACATGGCAAACTTGGAAATAAATGTCAACTCGCATGGCCTCGATGTTGGACGGATTCTTGTAATAAATACACGAGAAATGTAGCTTAGACATAGAAATCATCACCAGATTAAATAACTAGCGTGTTATTGTCATCCACAATTTATATTTCAGTTAGTAATTGAAAGAGAATGAAATGTAACAGTAGCAGTTGTGTATATATGTCCGAATTGTTCTATCAAGAACGAATTTGAATTCAGCACATGAAGGTATATATCTTTGTAATATCCAGGTGTACAAGAAGATACCGATCGAAAACGAATACAACGAATCTCCAAAGGCCTAATTACTCCACAGGACTAAACGTACATGCGCAATTCGGAAGGCGGGATTGAATCAAACTGTCCACTCGAAGTTAGCTGTCGAACAACTTGAGACCGAACCCGACGTCCTCGCAGTGCCGGACGTACGGCTTGACGACGGCCACGTCGACCTCCTTCTTCGCCCTGCAACTGAGGATCGGCGGCGAGTGCAGGCACGGCTCGACGGACGCCGACCGGACGCACGCGACCTCGGACCTCTCCTTGTCCCAGTCCGGCCGGAGCAGGATCCACGGCTTCACGCCGGCGAAGCTGTACGCGACGTACCCGAACGTGGACCAGGCGCTCATTGTGATCTTGTCGCAGTAGCTGAGCAGGTAGATCTCGGCCAGCGCCTTCTGGTTGTGCTCACTCGACGTGTACTGCTGCTGCTCCTCGTGGCTTGGCTGGTACACCGCCACGATCTCGCCGGTCTTGGTCGGATTCTCGTAGTACATGCCACGGATCTTCTCGTAGTACCCTGAGTACAGGGAAGCGATCAGAACGGCCTTCACCTTCCCTGCATCAGCTGTCGAGTTTGTCGGCTCGGCGGTGCCGAGTTCCGGCAACAGCTGCTGCTCCCTGATGCACCTGATGAGCTGATCATACATGTTCTCGAACTTGACCGGCTTCTCGGGGAAAATCCGAATCTGAAACCCGATCTTCTCGTCCACCCTTGTAAGATACGCTTCGTAGTATCTTCTTATGATCCCCCAGACTCGGTTCGTCGGGTGGAAGAGGTACCGTCCCAGGTGATGGAACACCGCCTCCTTCTGCGGGAACATCCTTGCGAGCTCCTTCTCGAACATCGGCGTCAGGAAGAGCGCCGGCGCGAAGTAGCTGTCAGACTTGAGTATCATCCAGTTGAACTTGCTGAGCATCACCTGATCCTCATCGCAGAAGACATTGTCAGACAGCTTCAGGCGGAACTGCTCGACGTGGAGGTAGACGTACGGCGGCAGCGACGACGCCGGCATGTTCGGGTCGTCGTTGCGGATGACATTGTTCTTGAGCATGTTGGCGTAGCTCTCCGGCGCGCCGATGTGGAGGCTCTGGGGGTTGTTGTGAGGGAAGTTCCCAGGGAGCACCCACGAGCTGCCCGGGAACGGCTCGCAGAAGAGGCCCTCTTGCTCCGGCGCGACGTGCATGAGGAGCACCCGGTCGGTGAGGAGGGCGTAGAGGAAAGTGGAGGCGATGGTGAGCATGCGGTTGCCGAGGCCGTTGCAGGGGAACCACACCACGTACTTGCACTCCGAGTTGTCGACGTTGCGCCCGGCATTGAGCTGCTTGATGGCCCTGCGGTAGCGCTTGGTTCCCGGGCCGCATTTCTTGTGGTACACCTCGTACTTCCTCAGCTTCTGCACGAGGTAAGGGGAGAGCGGGAAAGGGGATGGCTTCCGGTAGAGATTCGATTTGTAGCGGCTCTGGCAGGACGATTCTTGGAATGCCGCAGAAAGTAATCCTCCGAGCAGCTTGTCCTGGGACAGAGGTGTTGTGGTCGATGCAGAGACGTTCTTCGGAGTAACAGTTTCTGCAGAAAAGACACAGAACCGAATGAGCGACCACATATGAGGTGTCAAAAAGATGGGAAAAAATAGCTCAATACTACTGCAAAAGATGTATGAATTGGAAAATACCGTAACTTCTTTATTTTCTGTTAAACACTTTGTTAGATGCTCCTCATTCCGGATAGAAACAACAAAGCAGAGCTAGTCCAGAAATTAAATTAGACAACATATTTAATAATCAAGTTTACGGCTGCGTGCTTCTCCAGATGCAGAGTTTGGGATAATTTTAATTCCAATATCTAAAAAACTTAAGAATCAAGACCATTTACTTTAAAATATATACAAATGGTTTATTGCTAAACTAAGTGCACATCGTCTGTTTCAGATCTTTCTTACAACAAAGAAAAAGAGAAAAACATTCTTAAATTGGGTCCCGATGTAGTTAGCAAATGATTTCATATGACTCAACTGGCTGTCATAGCGCAAGTACGGCAGAACTAAAGTGCAACCCATCACTTCTCAGGTACCATTTTGAGTTTAGACCAACATTATCGCTGGAACGTGAACCGTGATCAAGGGAAACTACCACCGCACTCACTCTGTCTGGAGACTTGTTGAATATTATATTACTACTTTAAGAATAACAGTTTGTCTCCTAAAGCCAGGGACCGCTCGAGTGAAGGCTGGGCTCTGGGCCATCTAGAACACACTCAAGCCACCGACAAGCTACCCTTTCCGAAGAAGTAGAGATGAGGCAGGACAAGATCCGGCAATGATGCACCAGTGTGATGGATGCACCAGGATTCAGGGCACCGCTCACCACTGACAAAAACATGGTCGCCTTCCAGAAACTCACTGTTCAAGCACACAGCACGCTGCAAGTGGGATCTGATCTCGGACGAGTATCCAGAGAGAGAGAGAGAGAGAGAATGCTTGCTCGTGCGTGAAGTAGATCGGTGATCCGAGCACAAATTTGGACTGCCTAAGCAAGCCAGATCCGCACTTCATACGCAGGACTACTAACGAATTAACGATGGCGTCCTCGTGAATCAGACTTAGCTGCCCCCTGACCAAACGCCAATATGCAGTCCACCTTGAGGAACCGTAGAGGCGCAGAATTGCTTACGAGTTACGACAGCAGCTGCTTCTTCATAGGCCAACACCATTGAGAACTGGGGCGCGGAACACGAGAATTCCCTCGCACACTGCCGATCAACGAGCTTCTCTGCCTCACGTTGGATGTGATGTTCCCAATTCTGATTCAGAAACCACAAGCGGAAAAAGCGCAGGGGAAAAAGAAGCTTACTTCGACTTTGAGGCGTTGCGCCGGCGGCGACGTGGGGGTCGACGGGCTTGGGGCCGGAGGAGGAGGAGGGGAGGGAGCTGCTGCCCCAGCGGCCGCCGAAGACGAACACCAGGAGAGCCAGCGTGATGAGGAAGCCGACCAGCACCATCTCCGGCCGGACGCCGGAGCCGCGCCACACGGCCCTCTTCTTATCCTCCTCGGCCGGAGCCCGAGGGCTCCGCGCCCGCCTCACGTCCATCTCCCTCCCGGCCTCCCAGACTTTGCTACTTCACCGCCTGCTCTGCTTCTTGATCCCCTCTGGCTCTTGACCTCTCGTTTTGATCCGTGCGTTGCTTGTGCCGGCTTCTCTCCTCCTCCTTGGAGGCGTGGAGCTGGTCAACCTGTTGGAAGCTGCGGGGGCTTGAAACGGAAGGAGAGGGAGTGACGCCGACGTGTGCCCGATCATACACATCGGAAGTCCTGTTCCCTTGTTGGTTTCTGCAACGCCCACTTATTCTATTCGCATTTGCTTGCGAGTACTCCAACTGTTGTGTATTCGCGCGGGAGCTATTGGCTAGCTTTTTGGATGCTGATTAGTTAGTTTGTAGGTCACCGTGATATAGGGATGAAAACGAAAATAAGAATTATCGATTTTCCAAGGCTCTTTTCGAAGAGTTCCGATTGAAGCAGCGAAATGGTATTCCGAAGAAATAGAAACGAAAACAGTATTTTGTCTTAGAAATGGAAGCGGAAATGATTTTAGATCTTCCGGTCATTTTCGGCTTTTTCTATTGAATCGGTAATTATCGTATTTTAGACCCAGTAATTACCATTTTTCACCCCATATATGAAGACCTATATCCACAAGAGCAGCCCAGCCATCAGCACTCCACACTTTGGCAGCCCCTCTGGCCTCTAGACTAGTCCTCACTTCTTGCTCGTCACAACCGCTTCTCTTCGACTCTCTCTGACCTTAAGGCTGTCGACCCCCTGCGCCTCCCTCTCGTCCACCGCCAACGGGCCACCGGTGGTGCCTCATGCTTGCGGATGGCGGATCCCCTTCTCTGGGAGCCCGTTTGGTCGTCCCGTCCTCCATCTTCCCTAATACACGTTGTTGCTGCCGCCACGGCGCTGGCCTCAGCCACTGACGATGACCCTTGACGGGATGAGTCAATGATGCAGACGATTGGAGAAACGTAATCCTGGAAGCGCCTTCTAATGGAGCCGCCCGCCTCTCGTGATGTCACCACGACCTCTCGAAACTCGTCAACCGCGAGCAGTGCAGGTGAGTTTCAAAGCTTGTTACTTCATTACTAGTTAGGTTCTAGCCTTGATGCAATCCCCAGTCCCTAGATCTAGATGTATGAACTACCGACTAGAAAAAATGTGTCTTCTTTTGGGGCGGTTTCTTGAATCTCTTGTGGCTGTTAAGGAGAGAATTTGGGTTCCTTGGAATGGGTAGCACTGCAATTTGGGTTCCTTGGAGTGGGTAGCACTGCAATGGGGATTGATAGGTAGCTTGAAATTGTAGTGCAACAAATTGTTTACTCATAGCAATCTATTTAGCCTACAGCAGAAATAGAACTAGCCTTGTTAGGTTCTTTACTCTTTATTGTTTGTCCTGGAAGATTCTTTTTGTTTGATAAGCAATTAGAGGAACAAAGTGATGGTTGTGGCTGATGCAAGTGAAGATATAGTAGATGGTTAGTCTGCATCATCTACAACACCTGTAGAAGCAACAGTCGTAGCAACAACAACATCAACTTCAGTTCAAAGGGGATTAGAAGTAGTAATGATAGGACCTGAAGCTCAAGGAGTTTCATCCACCACCAGTGGAAGTGACACAGAGGGACATGGTACAAATGCTAGTGATTCAATTATCATTTATGTGAAAAATGGTGGCCAGCCTCCAGAAAAGAAGCAAAAGAATTTGACATCATATGGTTTGGCTTTACTTCACCAAGAATATGATTGAAGTGGAGGAGAATGGCAAGTTGATTAAGCCGGTGTGGGCACATTGCAACTTCAAAGGGTGTAATAACAAGAGTAGCAAACTTAGAGATGAGAGTGGATTTGGAACAACTGGGTTTTGAACTCATCTGAACAATTATCATAGTATTGTCAAAGGCCAGCAACAACTCAAAGTAGAAATTGATCATGAGAAAGTATAACTATTCTTGAACCTTAGAAGTATGATCAAGATGTTAGCTTGAAGAAGTTATATACTGCAATAATCATGCATGAGCATTCCTTTAATTTAGTTGAGCATTAGTACTTTATTGAGTGGGTCAAATCCTCACGTCCTAACTTTTCTATCAGGTCCTGTGGCGCCGTTAGGAATGATACAATGGACATTTATTTGGAAGAAAAAGAAAATATGTATGCACATTTTAAAACCATTCCATCCCTCTTTAGTGCAACAATGGATATGTGGACATCCAACCAGAACAAGGGCTATATGTGTTTCACTTTGCATTGGACTAGTAATGATTGGAAAATTCAGAAGAGGATTGCCAATTTTTTCCATGTCAAGGGACACGTACTAGTCAGTTCTTGTATCTTGAAATGGTTTGTAGAGACAAAAATGTTTTATTTGACTTTGTACAATGCAACTTCAAATGATGTATGTGTTAAGGATGTTATTTTAGACCTCAAGAAGCATAATCCTTTAATATGTGATGGTCTATTTTTCATGTGAGATGTGCCAACCACATCCTTAATTTGGTTGCTATAGATGGTATCCGTGTTGTTGCATCTGAAACTAACATCATAAGAACATTTGTACTTGCTGTAAAGGGCTCTCCATTGCAGTGGGAAGAATTCATGAAGTGTGCTACTGAGTGTGGATTGGACACAAAGGAGGGTATGTCACTTAATGTTTGTACAAGATGGAATTCAACCTACATGATATTGAGAGATGGCATGTATTATAGGCCTGCGTTTGAGAGACTCAAGTCCTATGAACGCCGAAGGTATGAGAACATTGCTTCTACTCCTACAGAATGGGACAAGGCATAGTCACTTATTTCATTCTTGAAAAGTTTCTTTGATCTTATGGAGTTTTTTCTAGCACTTTATATCCAACAGCAAACTTGTTCTTTAGAGATTTTTGTGGCATTAAAATTGTGCTTGTAGATATGTGCCATAAACATGACCCCGCTATTAGAGTCATGGCATTACCTATGATGGTTAAGTTTGACAAGTATTGGAAGAAGTCAAACATGGCACTAGCTCTAGCAAATGTTCTTGATCCTAGGTTCAAGAGAAAAGCTGTAGAATTTTACTTGATGAAGCTATATCATGACTCCTATAAAGTTGAACTTGAGAAATTTAACACTCTGTTAAAGAAGATGTATCAATGCTATGCTTCTTCTCCTCCTTCTTCAATGTCAAACAGTAAAGCTCCTTCGGCACATGTAGATCGGTTCGTAGACAACGCAGATCATGAATTTGATAACTCACTACTTGAAACACCTGCCTATGAATGAGATGATGGATCCAATGACTTCGAAAGATACTTGGTTGATCCACTATTTAAGGTTACTAAAGCTAATGAGCATATATTTGATATTCTATCATGGTGGAGGAGCAAGACACATGAATATCCTATCCTCTCAAGACTTGCTCATAATGTGTTAGCCATCCAAGTGTCAACGATTGCTTCAGAATCTGCTTTTAGTACTAGTGACGGTGTCATTGATCCATTTTATAGTCACCTTGATCCTAAGGTAGTAGAATCATTAATCTGCACCAAAGATTGAATAGGTACAGCAAGAAAAGGTGAAAGTCTAAAGTTCATTTTGGTTTTAAATGTACAAGTCATGACCTTATTGCTAATTTAATAATGTAGTTGACATCTGATTTTTCAAATTCTAGGAATGTATCTTCAGTTGTTGATGATCTGGAAGTTCTTGAGGTCATTGAGAATAATCTATGTTGAGGTCAGTACATCATAGTATGTATATGCATGAGCCTTTTTTTCTTTTTCTTTGCCCAGTCACCCCGCCCAGTATATTGAGTTCAGTACATCATATTATGTATCTACATCATATTATGTGCATCATATTATATATATGTATGGGCCCTGCCTCCTAGCCGCCCCCACTCGCCCCGGCCGCGCCACCACTCGGCCACCCCACCTCGGCCGCGTCGTCGCCTAGTCACCCCGCCCGGTACGGCCCGCCATGCCCCAACCATGCTCAGACTGACCCGGTACAACATTGTGCTTCACGGACCGTGCCATGAGTCATGATGTGTGCCGCGCCTCTGACATGAGGGCTAGCATGACATAGCCCGTTTAGTTAGTCGGGCCAATCGGGCTGTGCCGGACCGAATGACCCATTTGGTCAGATCTGGCCTGTGCATAGATGACTTCTTGTGTGTGTTAGGGGCTGTTGAAATGTGCTTAGTGTTAGTTATGCCATTTCCACCCTATGAGGTGTCTATCGTAGTGTACAATCACAAGTGCAGTACAAGTGCAGAAACTGTCTCTAGAAGCTTTGGGGTTTTCTGCGCCAGTAGGCTGGTTCCAAGAGGGGAATATGCCATCGTCTTCAGGAATCATGTGACACGGATTCCCAACATGAATAATTAAATCTTGTAAAGAACATTGTTTAATGCAACAATTTACCCCTAGAAGCAAACCCTAAAGGAACCACAACATCGGTTGAGGAGAAAACTTTCCGGCAGAAATTTCGTGACACGGAGTACTAATCCAAGGAACCATGCATGTGCCGAGTACTTATTGCATCACTGTTCTTCCTCGGTTGCCACTCTCATCTAACTCGTCAATAGCAAAACAGTCAGATAGCGCTGGACAAGAGAAAACACCAAATTCTAACCAAAGAACCAACAAGTAAAGAAAAGCACACATTGATTAAGGACGTTAGCTAGAAATGGAGGCGTCAACAGAAGCACAACTACATGAACCAGCCGCCGTCATGAAGTGACACTGTCACCAATCCTAAAAAAAGGTGAGTCTTTTTTTTAGAATGGGTGATTTTATTAGATCAGCATAGACATATTACAAACAAAAACCTGGGAAAAGGAGACCACAAAAGAAAAAGCACAATACTTGTTTCTAACACCCCAAGCTTTATCTTTGATCCACCGTCATCCGACATGGTCGTAGTAACCGGAGTCGAACACTGCACCAACGAGGAGGGGTCATTAAAGACCATTAGATTTTTTCCAGCCACCATCAGTAGCATCCTGCAGCTAGGATACATTGAAGATGTTGAACGCTTCGGGTAAACTTGTCGGCCAGAAAGGAACTCGACACCATTGAACATGACGATGACTCGAAAGGGAGACTCAGCGCCTCCGAGGAGCATGTCGGTGACCCGGATTTGAAGCTCGCACCCCTTCTCAGAGATGCAGCCCACCAAACACACATACACATACAACACCAAACAGCATACCCATACAAACATACCTCATACAGCTAAAGAAACCATGGAGAAGCAAAAGCACCGGTGGATCACATACCAAATCCACTGAAACAACTTAAAAACTAACCATATTGCAAGACTATGAGTAGATATATTACTAAACGAAGAGGGCCGGGCCACCATCCTCCTCCGACACCAGCAAGCCGTCGGAGGCAAGGGGCCGGCCGATCACCTCAAATCGCCTCTGGTTCGCCTCGAGTCGCTCCTGAAAGACTCGCGATAGAAAAGACACAAAAAAAAGTGAGTCTGTCACCAACAAATCCACAAAACAAATTCGTCTCGTAACGAGTAACGATCGGGAAGGCTATGCTCACAGGTAGCACACATTTTTCTATGAAACCAGCGGAGGTTAAAAATTTTGCCCAGTGTTTTTTTCTTCGCTCACGGGTGAAATCACTGAAATTCAAGTGAAATTTCGAAAATTTTGGACAAAATTTTTGGCTGAAATTAGCGAAATTTCAGCAGACTGAAACCATTGAGCCCCAATTTGACACCATAATTCAACAAAAATAATGTAAATAATTGTAATATATGTCACAATCAATCTAAGTAAACTTGAAAACAAAGAATATCCGTAGTAACAAACTTGCATTGAACTGTGGAGCATGCCTGATTTCGTTAGATATGATTGTCTTCTCTCCTCTGCACTTTTTTACTGGAAGCGGGAGTGCAGAACCTTTTCTGATGATGCTACATCAGTCAGCTGCAGATTTAAACAAGCTTGATGGTTCAGGGCTCACTCCTGTTATGGTTGCTGCCGAGTCAGGTCATGTTGATATTTTCCGGCTCTTAGTGATGGAGGGGGCAGATATTTCGATCAGAATTGCAGAAGGGAAATCTGTTGTGTCTATTCTTCGACAAAAATCTTCAGCGACTAGAGATTGCTTTGAACAGATCTTGCGCCAAGCTTCACTAGCCAATGCACTCACAAGTCATGCATTATTCAGACCTCTGCACTATGCAGCCTGAATGGGTGACACATCCTCTTTACTGCAACTCCTGAAAATGGGCAATGATCCCGATTGGCTGGATGAAGATGGCTACAGCCCTCTGATGCATGCAGCTGCTTCCGGTAGGTCAGAATCGTGCAAGATATTGGTATCACATCGAGGGGCAGATTGCAGCCTAGTGAATGAAAGAAGCGAGACTGCTTTATCATCACCAAGGAGGAGGAGCAGATCGAACAAAGCAATGGATGAGTGGTTGCTGGATCATCTTTCACGTGCCCATGCTCTTGCAGGGGAGGAGCTGATGAAGCACACGCGAGAAGGGAAGGGACCACCCGCGTGGTCCAGACGCCGCCACCGCTTAGGTGGGAAGGCAAGATTATTTGAAAATAAAATACACATTTGTGAGAGTCAGATTAGATTTGCGGACAAATATGGAGTTTGGTGGTCATGCTCCCGGATGGAGTCAAGCTGATGGGGTTCGACCCCTCATTTCGCATCCTCCAGATCTCTATTAAAGATCGCGTCATGAGAAAGCGCTGTTAAAAAAAGTTTATTTTTTAAAAGTTAGGTTAGATTTGGAATAGATTTAAGATGATTTATCAATTAGGATTGAATTTATATAAATTGGACCGATTTTTTTTTATCAATTAGCAAAATTCGTCAAATTTCGCCATAATTTTTTTCAAGCTCGGCAGTGAGCGAGCATGATTGCAAGCACGCATTGCACGCCGCCTGGAGCTACCCATCCGTGATCCAAGACGTGGCCGCGGACGGAGCCATCAGTCATGCCCCGCTTTTACTGCTCGGCCACGAGCGGCATGGACGACAGCATGAGCATCATGTCAATGTGGCATTGCCGAGGCTTGCCGCTTGGCGCTTTGCCAACTTCACTATGCGTGGATCCGAGAGACCAGGTAAAGAGATGGGTGGCCGCGTCGGTGCTTACTGGTTCGAAGAGTTCTCGGCGGAACCACGGGCGCGTGACGCAGGCGGAACCCTTGCCGTGTGGCGAGGGAAGCCGGGAACCTCTGCGGCGGCGCCATGACGCTCTGCCGGGGAAGCCCCGGACTACCGCGGCTAACGGGCCCGAAAGGTAGAGACGGCGAATTCCTAAGGAACATACGGTGGTATGTACAATACAAGCCTAATTATGTAGCGTTTGTTGATAAAAAAAAGCCCAATGCAAACAAGAGCTCGTGAGGGGTACGTCTGTGGTGGCCCGCTTAGCTGGGATGTGTTTTGTTGTCTGAATTTTTTTATTTGGTGGATACAAATAATTTTATAGAGAAATTATTTGATTATTTATATCCGATTCGACCGGTTACTGAGAGACGATTCTGACAAATTTTTGATCAAATTTTAAATTTTAGCAAATGAATTTTGTCTGAATTTCAACCGAATTTCGAGCGGTTTTCGCGATAATCGTGAATTTTCGATAACCGCTCGAGCTCGGTAACCGACGGTCGGTCGGTAAGTTAAACCTTGCGTATAAGCATTGATCTCTATTCTAAATTTGAATATAAGATTATACATCGCCACTATTATAATTTGTATATATTGAATGATCGCAATTCAAGCTACTTGTGACCTTAGTTGAGTTCCTGTACATGGCAACTGGCAAGTACTACGTATTTAACATAAAACTGGAATTGGATTTCTCATGGGAAAAAAGAGTTTGATTTGACATATTTCTCAATAATCTGCAGGACAAACGGATTTGTTAGCACCGAGAAAATTTGTTCAGTTTGCTTTTGATCTCCAATGCGAAGAGAAAAACAGGGAGAAGAGATTTTTTTTTAACCAATAGCCATTTATAATTGTATGGACTTCACCGATAGGAAGCATCAAAACAGACCACAATCATATGAACTTCAGTTTGATAGCAAGCAACAAAGGAGACCAAGAATTACGTATCCTAATTATGGGGGAGAAACATTTACAGTCAGGCCAACTTGGCACATCTAATAGGAAAATATTAAAACATGTGAAAATGAATTGAGTACTGAAAACAAATCAAGAGTTATCTTCCAACAAAAATGCTACAACTAGCTATCAAATATAAAAGAATAGCTACAAGATCAGTTTAGCGGTTTTCATTTCATTTCTTGCCATCAATCTTGGCTGAGGCCAGCCAAAATAAGCAGTAGAAATTAAGAGGAAATGGGTGCTAACCTCGCTGACATCCTTGGTGACCGCAGGCGATGCCTCGCCAATTTGATCAATTAACTAAAAAAATGAGGCGAGAAAATGCACACCGATTACAAAGCACAACTTACGATTATAATGGTAGTATTCAGACAAATATCCATGTACATCTGTGTGATTTCATTAACTGCATACAAACTGCTACTATTGTTTTCTAACACCTTCAAAATTGAGTTACTCATATTTAGTATAGTGCTACTTATTTAACATAGCAAGATCCCTGCAGATCAGTGTGATTTCACAAGCGAATAAAACTACATATTCTTGTTTTCTAATACTTCTGAAATTAAATCACAAGTATTTAGCACAGGGCTATCTCATTATTCATTGACATAGCAAGCTAGCATTAGTAAGCATAAGCAATATAGAACGATAAAGGAATCACCGAACACAGAAATTTTGAAGAGCAAAGAGTAAAGGCCTGTTCACAGTTTCTCTGGAGTGAAGAAGTTGTTCACAGCATGACATACACCAATCCGACGGTCTACGACTTCTTGCCGACGTGGCTCAACCGGTGATGACCTTTACCCCAGCTCTAGTATAATAAGATTACATGTAATCCGCTTAGTTAGAATACATTACAGATGCTAAGTAGACAATGCGCAGTTACCACACACCCGACTGAAACCAGGCTGTCTGATTTCTTGACGAGAAAAAGCCACAGGACAGAGCAAACTCAAGGATCACAAAAGCAAAGCACCGCCATTTCACATCCACCAATGCATCATCTCGTCATGCCGTGCGACATGGCCGGCGCCCCCATCACCGCGCCGCCGGTAACGCCTCGCCTCCGCCGGTCGATGTTGGCATCCCAACCTTCTCACGCGCAAACACGAATTGTCAGCACCCAAAGAAGATTTGCTTGCGCTGAAGCAAGCAATCAACCAACAGCAACACTAGGCCAGCGCCTGAGAAGCGAGCAAATATGCACTTACCGATCCCCAGGTCGAAGCCGCGGTTCTTGAGCTCCCGGTACTCCTGGCACAGCGCCAGGTGCTCGCAGCAGCAGTGCACCAGGAAGTCGGGGCACTCCCCCTCGTCCAGGTCGTACTGAGCCCTCAGCCTGGAGCGGTAGAGGCACGAGTACAGGCACCCCATCCCCGTCGAGGCGCAGATGAGCGCATAAATCATTCCACTCGCAATGCATGCTGCGAAATCACAGTTTTGCAGCAGCAGAGGATCGGGAAAGATAGATCTTTGAGTGGTTTCAGAATCCAGGAGGAAAGATGAACGGAGACGAAGGAGAAAGAAGACTCACAGCAGGTGCCTTCGTCCACGATGTCAGCGATCTGCCCGAACGTGATACAGGGGCACAGGCATGTGATGAGACCTGATCTCCATGAAAGAAACGGATGTGAAGTAGTAGGCAACCATTGCTCTGAACTCTGAAGAAGCAGAAAGGGGACTTACAGTTCCCCGGGTCGTCCATGCAGTGGAAAAGGCCGGTGGACCACGTCCTCAGCGCGCCGCCGGGGCGTGAAGGGTTCATGTTCATCCCGTGTTGGTATGCTGCCGGCGGCGGCGCCGTTGGCGGAGCTCCGGTGCTGTACTTGTTATACGCGTCGGGCGGGGCGGCAGGATACATTGCTTCGGAATACAGTTTTTTGTTTATGCGAGTGGTGATGCGGAAGACAGGACCTGGTTCGTCTTTTAAGGATTCTTTGAACCTGAGAAGACACGTGAGGAGTCTCTGACAAGCTAGCACTAAATAATGCACCACGCTTCATCCTCTCGGAGTAAATAATTAGCCTTCTTCCAATACTCCAATATTGTTGATCTTTTAAACATTAGGTGTTCACGAGTAAGTAAAAATTTGATACGTAAGCTATTTAAATATGAGAGATGAAGCTTGTTTTTTTAAAGAATCTAGCTAGTTAAACCATCTAAGACGTAAGACATCACACTAATTCCTATAGTTTTTTTCCTTACGCTCTCTCTACCTCCACGTTTGATCATTTGTGTCCTTCATGACACAAGCATGGCTCATTCCTCTTTCTGTAAAGCAGCACAATTGACCACATAATTAAAATAATAGTTTTGATCATATTACATACAACCATTAATTATCTTGAGGTCTGAAAAAACATATAAACACCGTGCATTGAAAACTTATTTCTTAATAACAATTTCTTACACTCTCTTCT
Source organism: Phragmites australis (assembly GCF_958298935.1). Classification (NCBI taxonomy): domain Eukaryota; kingdom Viridiplantae; phylum Streptophyta; class Magnoliopsida; order Poales; family Poaceae; genus Phragmites; species Phragmites australis. Next base: position 43,508,084 of record NC_084925.1, on the reverse strand, counting down.
CTCAGATATTACCTAAGAAACAAAGCATTGTGAGTGGCCTTAGCACTGCGCTTTTCATCCACATATAAGCCATACAATGTTGGTGTGCTCCTTTTCTAGGAAAAGATGCACGTGCATTTCCTAAATTTCAAATGAGAAGTTTATGATCAGTAATCCAACGTAGATAGTAGTTGCAAAGTGGTAAGAGCATCTCGATGATGCTCCAACAGAGCCTCTATCTCACCCTCCATCCCAAATGTTTAAAAATCAATCCTCAATAGAGCCTCCATCTAACATGGTATTTTGATGTGGACGCCATCCCAGTCCTTCCGCATACCAGATATGGCGTCTCTCTCCCCCTCACACCATTCTCTAACCATCCCTCGCCCCCTTACGCTCCCCCACTATCCGGCTTCGAGAAGATCTCCTCCAAGGCCCCCTTTCCTCTGCCCCCGCCCCGCTCCCCACCTCCCAAAAGTACTATGTAGTCCTCCCCACCCTCACATATGGTGTCCTCTAGCGCGCCATCGACAACGTTGACAACCTCCTCTCCTAGATCGTCGGTGCCAACCGCTACTGGGACCGCGCGTGCGAGCAGATGGACCATCGCAACTACCGTATCACCATCTAGGTCTCTGAGCTCGAGGCCTCTCTCGCTTCTAGGTCCACCGAATGTGAATCCCTCTCTAAATCTTTGTCCCAACGGGATGCTGAGATCTCCGAGCTTCGTGACAAAATCACCTCTCTTGAGGGGAAGCTGGACGTTCAGAGGCCCATGCTCGCGGAGCAGATCGGTTGTGCCTCCAAGCTGTACGACGAGATGCAGGAGGTGGTCAAGTTGGTGGACGTGGATGTCACCACACACTGTTTGACTCGGTTTTTGTGTGGAAGGAGATGGACGTGGATGGGAGCCTCAAGGTGTCGCTGGAAGGGACAAAATTAGCGTATGAGCTTGAGGCCATGCCCTGGAGAAGGTTGGAGCATGTGTCGATGAGAAGGAGAACAAGGTGAAGGGTTTGGGGGAGAGGGTGGATGAGCTGATGCGGGGGAAGGAACACATTGGGATGCTGCTAATTACAATATATTATTACTAGTTTAGTGCTCATGCGTTGCAACAGAAATAAAATTTACACAAGATAACATCAAACATATACGTAGATATTTCTTATATCAATGGATCTAAGGAGTGATTCTCCGACCAGTGTTCTTATCATGTAGAAATTTAATCACATCCTATTGCACTCTGAGAATAATAGTGAAACAGTTTCAATTATCATGGCAGGAAACCACGAAACCGTGACCAATGACTATACATATAGATGAGTTAATTGCTATAAGTCACCCTTGAATGTCTACAAAAACAAAACGATGAAAGATACAAAAATTATAATATCACTTAGTCAAAAGTTAAGATTTGCCTATAACCACGTCATTATCAAGATTAGATTTGACCAATATCAAAAGAGAAAGCAGCATACTTATACCAGAGTGCCCAACACAATAGTGCACGCAATAATTATAGCTTAAAATCTCTCATGCCCATCAACAAATTTTTTTTTTTGATGATTCATTCATTCACCAACAAAGACACGTGTCAAGATGGGGAAAGAATAAGCATAGCCAACATCCTCCAAGCTCAAAATTACCAATATGATGCACAACAGATACAATAAGCAATGAAGCATCCATAGATCATTAAACATAAAGCAAGAATAAGCCCCTAACCCACATTGAGCCTCTACTGATCATCTCTAAACAACTCATTTTTACATGATTGTTGAACAAACAATAAAAGAAACATACTCAATAAAAAATTCAATTTATTACAAAATAGCTCTTGAACACTTGATATATGTAAATACACAAGGTAGTTCATACATTTCCAATTACCTACTACGAAATTTCAGGTCTCTTAAGTACATAATAGTGCAAATGTACCACAAATGAAAGTTACAATAAAGATTGGATTTACTATTTTGATAATACACTGAAAAATCAGCTAAGGAATGTGAGCATTGAAGTACCAACACTCAGCAAACAAGGTAACTAATCCAAATGGAGTCTCTCAGATACTAATCTTCCTCCATTCATTAGAGAATACTTAATCACAATTTAGTTAGATTCAAATGGTGCATATATATGCATGGAAGCATATTTGAGATATCGTAAGAATTTAGAAAATATGCCCTTCCTTCTGCATCACTGGATTATTTTTCTAGAAGTTTTCACCCTTCGCTCCCAGGACTCAGATCACACACACAAATAGATGATTCCTTTCAGAGTTCAGACATGTATGGAAGCAACTCAGAGATGATTGTAAAACTACATTATTATTTTTTAATATATTGAAAATTGATTTCATCATATCATTTCTCAAATCACAACACATAGACTTACCTTTCTTTTGCAATCCAACAATACAGGTCAACTATTGAATTACCAGAGTGTAGGTAGTAGCATGAAGCATATCCAGTTGCGCGACTTGGCTTACACATAAGCTGCACATAGAGGTTCAACTTAAGGCAAAGAGAAGACTACCTTCTAATAGGGCAAAACATTAGTTTTAAATGAAAGATACAGAAGTCTATTACAAAAGACGTGTAGAACTGCATTTATGCAAATTATGCCATCCTCACATGTGACTATGAGAGTGAGCTCTCCCTCTCTAAGATCCAGATGTCTTGTCTGAATCACTTATTGATGAATTATTGGTTCTTACCATATAAAGCCTACATTGCCTTTATGGAGCTTAGTGAGTAGCTCCTTCGCACATGCTAACAACATTTTATATGTCATAACCGTAGTGTTGAATGGTCTAGCAGTCCATGGTATATACCAGCAACACACTGTATAAGTTCTAGCCAATGAATGAAGATGCGAACATGCCATGAGTATGGAAATATTGTTATATAAGATAACTTAATCCACAATCTATTATGGCCTAATCTATCCTATCTGCTCAGTAGCATTATGTATAAAATTATTTTACTTCAAGATCAAAGCATGTTACAACACCACACGAGGCGCAATGAGATCAGATTCGTTACCACATTTGGGCCGAGCGATGCGAACTGGGACGGTTGGTAGTATGACACCCCTACCACCTGCGCCTGTAACCTCGTCTGCGACAAAAGAAGACACCAACCTTTCAGCCACCAACGGGCTATGGGAAAACTCTCCCACTCCATGGACAAGCAATGAGAAATTCGAACCTTGACAACACCAAGGGGGTTGATGATGATGGCGGACACGAAGTTGGTGCCGGCGGTGGAGAGCGCACGCTTGTCCATCCTAAGCTCCTGGTCGGCGGAGGGCCCAGCATGGCGGCAATGCCGCCGGAGAGATCGACCCCCGTGGTGGCAACGGTCATCTAGGAGGGGAGGCCCACCATGGTGGCACCCGGAATGGAACCCTACCCAGCTAGGGGGGTGAGTAGCGATGCAGCAATGCCCTCTCCATCTCTAGAAAGAGAGGAGATGAGTGAGAGGAGAGAGGCATGTTCAGGACTCCCACTCCCTTCAGACCAGCTCGTTCAGCAGAAGCACAGGGCAGAGGAAGCAGAGGGAGCTTAGGCTCGGATTTGCTCATCACCGACCTCTTTGATCACCCCTCCATGCTGCTACACCTCCTGTCGTTGCCACGCGCGACTGAGAAGGTGCACAAGAAAAAGGTGGCCATGGTGGCGCCGAGCTCCGATACCCTATTTGGACCACGGCGCCACTGCCTTGATCTCCTCCCGCGCCTCAATCCGGTCCGCGACTCTGTGACTCCGGTGTGAGGTATTCCAGCGACGCATGGATCCGGTGGTCGGGGAGGAGCAGAACGACGTTGGGGGTAGTGTGTTATGCGCTGAAGGCCATCGTTCATACGCTATCCTACGGAAACAGCCATCATGAATCCTGCACAGGAGGCGGAGCAGAGCGAATCAGAGGTGCAGTATGAGGGAGAGAGAGGGTGGTAGGAAACAACGGTAGCACGTGATCCCACATGTCAGCATGGTTTCATAGGGAGGGCGGGACGACCTACCTGGTACGGGAATCACTATATTTTAAGTAGTAGAGAAAATATAGGAGGGTAAAATATGGATAATCTGTTGTAGTGTGAAAAGGCATAGAGATAAAATCTTTTTTAGAGACTTCATATAGAGATATAGATGGTGTAATATGAAGTGTCTCTTGAATATGCTATAACCACATGATACAAAATCTGAGTACTAGAAACTTAGAAAAGAGTGGCCAGATCTTATCCTCTTAGGTCGACTCCAGCAGAATCGGCTTCCAGTGCTACTAGACGGATGCCAATGACGCAGCGGACGCAAAAAGGATCCAGTGGAGTCGGCTTCGAACGCTACAGGGGTGTGGGTGGAGACGATACAATATTGACGATCAGCAAATATGAGATACTCTCTCCCCTCCCTCAACATTGTTCATGGAGGATGATCGTGGGCCCGAAAAGAAGATGAGAGTAATAGAAGGTAGAAAATAAGATAGCTACTGAAGATGAAAAAATAGAAAGCACTGTAATAGTATTAAGGGATATTATAATAGTATTATAGAGAATGAATTTTTAAAGTACCTGCTGAAGATGACCTTACTATTTCCTGACTATTTGCTAATGAACAACACAGGGAGAAAAATATGCTATTTGGAGCTAAGTTTGTCATCAGACAAGTAAAACATTCATTTTTTTTTTGTATTTAATGAAATTTAGGTGTCAGGAGAAAGAAAAAAGTTGTTCAGACTTGAATGGACTAGTAAATTCCTGGCACATCAGTTTGCTCACATTGAAGACTCCTGTTCACCTAGGAAAACTTTGGAGGATCAATACTCAATGACAATACTATAATTTCTTTTTATCTTGGTTAATACTAGCTATAAGACAGATTACTTCTGATGTACGACAACATCAACTTTGCTGACATTCTTGGCCAATGCTTACCTAATGGCTAAACCTAAGTGTGTCTGCTTCTCAGAAACAATCTAGCCGTTTACGAATAAGTGAACAGCGTCGCGTCTCATCTTCTAGAAGTAGAGCATGGGAGTACTTGGTTACGATGGAGAACATGAGTTTAACATGGTTACCTGATAGACCAGACCATCAAATGAGCACAAGCAACGATAGAGGACTGCATACATGCGCAACAAATGTAGAAGCCTATCGATCAAAGGAGAAGGCATCAGATTCTTTGTCCCCACGCGCATCTCATCCCCGAATTCTAATGCCCTTCTTGTCTCAAGCAACAAATATTAATCCTCTATCAAAAAGGCAAGTGGATCCCGAGGGTCAGTCCCTTAATTCTCCTCTACCTAACAGCGCACAAGAATTCCACACCCCCGTATCGTCCTCATCCATCGGTGCATGACCGGCATCATGCGCGAAAACGTGCGGCAATTGAACTGCAAATCTACGATGCTTTCCAGCCTAACTACGCAGATGGGAACACAATATATATAGCGGTTTAGTTATCAATCGGTCACGGTCTCGTGGATACTGGATAGCGATCACCATATCAGCTGCTGACACACGAGGAAGAATCATGAACGTGCTGAGACCATTGCATGGCATTCATGCGGTACTCGCCCATCCGGGTGCTACCACATGGGGAGACGACAGTGGAGGAGTTCAAGGCATGGCTGAGCCAGTTCGACGCAGACGACGATGGCCGGATCAGCCGGGAGGAGCTGGAGCAAGTGGTGTGCAGCTTGAACCTATGGTTCACACGGCGGAGGCGCGGGAGGCGACGCACGTGGTCGATGCTAACCGCAACGACGTCGTGGATGGCGACGAGATGGGTAGGTTGTGCACCTTCGTGCACAAGCACCTCCACATCAAGATGAGCCAGCTGGAGGAGTACTACTGATTTTGTTGGAAATTTTGGTGACGTGCAAACATCGTTTGCGTATTCTTGTGCTACGAGGTTTGATATCATTCTCGACGAGTTCCTGAGTTCATTCCACGGTATTTCCTGAATGCAACTTTTTTAAAAAAAATTCATGGTCTTGGGCTAGGGTACTTAATCAAGTCAAAGAACTAGAGATGGTCTTTTCTGTACATAATGATATATACTTTGTAGTTTGCATGTACTCCCTTTTCTACACAACAACCCTTCTTTTGATTTTGTAAATTTTCAAGTTTCAACATAATCAAACATTTCTGTCTCAATGCCTTGTTGTGCCGCCTCCCTCCCCAACTACCTGTCTCGTGCCAACCTTGATCTAGGTGGTCCTCCCTGGCTATGACCTTGCTGGTGCGGTTTGATCTAAATGGCATGATTCAACCGAACATAGCTATGTGAATGCAGATCTGCTAGTCCGTGCTACCCCCTGGCTGCACAAAAGTTGGATGCGGGATAGAGCACCAGGACGACATAGGAATAAGTGACCTAGGCAACCAGAGGAGCCATCATCGGTCTTTCTCATTGTCCCTGCATCACATCCTCCACATCAATCCATCACCACAAAAGAGCTGCACTGGCCTCGTGCACAACAAGGGAGGAATGCTGCCTGAGGGTGACAGTGGGTGGATTCAAGTTTGTAGGAAGGGGCAGTGAAGCACTTTGCAGGTCCCTTTGATGCCTTCCCCTCAGCCTCCTTCGTCGCTCCTCGGTAGGTGCTTCAATTGACTCTCCACGACGCACCGAGTGACAACTTATCGAAATCCAATTCATTGTGTTCGCTATGGGGCTTTGGTCACTATGCATGTGGCTGTCCTCGGGGTGATTCTCCTTGTGTTTTCCCATGATCATGGCGCAATGCCCCTTCACCAAGTCCTTCTCCATCAGCGCTGCATTGCACTTCACCACCATCGTCTCCAAGTGAAGCTTCTTTTCCTCCCTTGAAGCAAGGCATACATGTTCTTGCTTTGAACCGTTGGAATGGTGCCTTCTCAAGGATGATGATATCTCCTTCGCCAAGTCGATGCTTGGTGCTTCTGTCCTTTTGATGGACTTAGCTCAACAATCCCTATGGATACAATCTCTCTTGCAATTTTTGACAAGCTTCATATCCCACTCAGCGCGCTTACGGTGGAGGTATTTGCAAGCGAAGCCTTGACAAAAAGTGTCATTGATCCCTCTGCACCAAGATCCTTGTCCTCAGTTGAGACTGTTGAGTCGATCAAGGAGTCACCAAGTGCCATTGTCGATTTGAACAACCTTGCACCGTCGTCTCCAGAGGGTCACTCAATAGTCTCTGTAGCCAACCAACTTTCAGAGCCGTTTTTTTGTTTGGTTCCCATTGCAACTCAATTGAGTTACAAGATGAGGTTTCACTTGGGGTCTCTCGCACTGAAGATCAAAATCTCTAGGTGGATGCTCCATCGCTAGAGGCTTTTCATCGAGGATGATATAGATGAGGCCCTTGTAGTTGTTGATGTTCATACCTTAGAGGAGCCGGTTAGCGACTTTCGTCAAAGGGAGCTTTCTTTCGAGCAACCTCCAATGCTGCAATTTGAGACCTCCTCTACAAATCTTTGTGCAAGCGGTCTGCAAGTCCTTATGAATACTTCCTAATTGCCTTCTTCACTGTTGGTTGATCGTTAGCTCTTTTTAGACAAGATCAACAAGGTTGATGGTGCCATTGAGGCGGGCTGCCACTCTCCAAAGCTAGAGTTCCCATGAATCAAGCCATCATCCAAGATGATCATCCCGTATAAGGCTACTCATCCAACCAGATCTAGGACAAGGAAGTTTTATTTAAAGGTGTTGAAGAGTTCGGGCATCATGGGGAAGGAGGAGAACTGAATGAATATGTATTCGAGGGCTTTACGAATCTCCTTAAGGAGTTGCTTCCACAAAATCTCCTTGAGCCCCTTACACGTTTGGAATGGTGTTGTGCAAAATCTCCTTGAAGAGTTCGGGCATCACGGGGAAGGAGGAGAACTGAATGAATATGTTTGCCCGAGCAGGTGTTTCTTGGGGTGGTGTTGTGTATAGTTATTCCCTCCCCCCTTCAAAGGTGGTGTACTGTCTGAGCTTAACTCTTTTTTAATATAATAGGTATATATTCTGCCTGTTCCTTTCGGAAAAAAACTTGGAGCTAAAAGATGCCTAAACTTTCAACTCGAATTTACCCAAATTCAACTTTACTCTAAATTTTCACCACAAATTGCAGCTTTCAACTCAACAATTTAAAATTTTCAACTTGAAAGCCAGCCTCATCATCTTTGGGAAAATCTTTGGTGCAAACAAACCATTCATCGTAAAGGCGCAAACACTCATCTGTCCAATCCTGATCCGAAGGCAGCTCTTCCTCTCACCATCCATTGGTCATTTTGCAAAAAGCCCCTACAGGACAAAAATTTTCATGCAAAAGGAAGAGCTGGTGGGATGGTGAGAGAAAGAGCTGTCTTCAGATCTGAATCAGACGGACAAGATTCGGTATTTGCATATTTGCATCGAATGACTTGTTTGTACCGAAAATTTCCCCTATCATCTTCCCCTCCATTATTCTCCTCCACCCAACATAGTGTGGTACAAAGCTAAGTTCAAATCGTGATAATTTCCCATGAATCCACGATTCAATTTTAGGTGGGGCAAGTAAAGGTCTGTTTGTTTTAGTTTGCAAATTGTAGATTATGATCATAATCTGTCAGTTAAAACAAACATACTGAATTGCAAAAGCTAGATTGTACCATCAGCTTTCAGATTGTAACAATCCAATAATATATTTTCTACTAATTTCTACAGATTATACAATCCAATCTTTTACGATTCATAAACTACAAACTGTTTTTTACAATCCATATTTAAAACAAACCTAACTAAATAAGTTAGCCTCCATTGCAACCTGTGATCCAGATTTAGACAGGCCAAATTAGACCGCGACCATACACTAGACAGGTTTCTTTGGGCCTTAGCTTGGCCCAGTCACCTCCCTGTTTCTCTTCCCAGCATCTTCCCCTGCACGCTTCCCCTTCGTACCGCCAAATTTTTTGCAGCGCCTCCAATTCGTCGAACTCCAATCGAACCCGCCACTCCAATTTCTACCCCCCCCCCCCCCAAGCCGAGCAGCAATCGAAGCATCCAGAGACCATCCCATCCCCAATCCCCATTTCGCTGCTTCACTTGAGGCGATGCCCTCGAGGAGCAAGTACAACCACCTCGGCAGCGATGGCGAAGAGGTGGTGGAGGGGATCGTCGCCGTCTCCTCCGACCCGAACAAGTCAGGGTCGGAGGCGGAGCGCGGGGCGGGGGTGGACGACGACGAGTACGTGGGGGGAAAGCAGTGACGCGGGTGCCGGCGACAAAGCGGAGGAAGGAGGCAGCAGCGACAGCGGCGGCCAGCGGCGCGGCGTGACGGCGCCCGATACGGAGAGGAAATCGCAGAACGTGGATGCTCTCGTCAGGTATGCTCCGACCTGGTATTGGGTTTCGTCTTCAACGTACGCGTCTGTGAGCTGGTATTGTACTGATTGACCTATTATCGCGGATTACTAGGGTTTGAATGTGTGCGGTGTGGATTTTAGCGAGATTTTTTGATGAATGCATACGAATTTTAAAGGATAGATTCGTGAGTTTCTGATGAAAATTCCGAATTAGGTATCCTTCCCTAATCAAACCAAAAGACCAAACCCCGGAAACTGGCTTGGTTGTTGGATAAAATTAGGGTAGGATTTAAATCCCCATTCCCATGTGGAGGTAAGCCAATTGGATTTGGAACTTAGAAACATGACAGGTTCGATTCAATTGGATTGTTTGTTCCACAAGTATTTGATGGGTTTATTACCTGAAGGAACTTGTTCTAGAATATCCAAGGGCTGAAGCTTTGAATCCTGATTACTTGGTTTAATCCCTTTGTCTAACTTAACGTGTGTTATGTGCTAAATTATGCATGATGAGATCACAAGAATGTCAAATTAAGTGTGACAAGTCATGGCAGATTTCCTGAAAATATTATGAAAAATGACTCAATTCTGACTAATCAAACCTTATCACCTGATAGCACGTAACACCAAGAATTTTAACAATTTTCTGAGACAAGGGATGATGTGGAAGGGATACGATATAACATGTTAAATAAACATAATAGATCAAATGACCATGTTGCATGCCTGTGCTATATCATATGCCATGCATTTCTTTCATTAAATTAATTGACGGATGGAATTGGCAATACAGACAGTTAGTTACATGGTACCACTGAGAAGTTCATGGTTTAAGTACTTTAGTAGATTTTACACTGTTTATCCTTTGGTTTAATTCAGTTTTAATTTCGATTTTTTCTGTAATGTAAATACAATGAAATTTATTGTGTAAAATGAAATTTCAATGAAATAAAAAAGGAGTCTTCACGTCCTGTTATCAAGGACCTTGTTTAATTTTTTTTTCGTCATCTAGCGTCTAGTATGCATACAAAATAGATAATTGGTAGCTGATCTGACAGAGTGTGCTCTTGCATGTGCATTGGGTTTCTCCAGAGTGCGGATAAACCTATGAGTTATCTATCTGGCAGGGTCCTATACTGGACGCGGTGATGATATTGACAATAAGACTAGCATTTATATGATTCATTGGAATCCAGAAAATCTCATTATATTCGATCAGTTAATTTTGGGCAAGTGGAACAATCTTGTTCTATGTGACGCGTTGCTAGTGTTCAGTTCAAGCTTTTTTGATGTCTTATATTGTTTGATTTAGATCTGTCATGTTCGTTTAGCTTTCCTAGTACACACAAAAACTGTTTTCCCTGATCAAATATAGATTAGCACGCACATTAACAATATCTTGTTTGACTATATTTATCTTTCCTTTTCTGGTTTTTGTCAGGGGAAACCCAGTTGTAAGGAGACAGCCACTTATTCCACGTATTCTTTCAGTTTCTAATGCAGCAGCGATAGCTCGAAAACCATTCAAATCTCCATGCCAAAATGGGTACAGTGAGAATAATGAGCAGCTTGTTCGGTGCCTTTCGGCTCGTAAAAGATTTGTCCCGTGGGGTTCAATGCAGACATTTGCAGTTATACATAATCTTCCACAATCACCTGCTGTTGCTAGTGATAATTCCTTAGAAAAGGAGGAACCTCTTCCACCTGGCATAGAGCCATTAATTTTGTGGCAACGTGATGATTGTGACAAGGAAAATTGCAATTTTGTTGCGATGGAAGTTGATCACTTGCTTGTTCGTTACCTCCGACCCCATCAAAGGTATTATGATTGTTTTCCCTCTGAAAATTCTTACACACTCGATCTTGTATTTTCTAGCAATACAGACATAACATATTGCCACTATATCTGTCATTTGAGGCTAAAAACCATTGCATGTCCCGCTATTTAATTTACACTGTCCAGGGATACACTTTTTATTTTATTTTAGAAAATGCTGATTTGTTCTTTTTTGTGAAAGCAGTAATATGATAGTTTTGATTTAGTTTAGCATAGATATCTTTACATGCTTATGTTCTAATGCAGGGTAGGAGTTCAGTTTATGTTTGATTGTGCCTCTGGGTCATTGAGTGATGATGTATTTCTGGTTGCATTTGAGCTGATGATATGGGGTAATAAGCTGGGCCAAATCTTCCTTCTCTTGTCCATTATTATACTTTAATGTAAATATCTGTAGCTTACCTTTTTTTATTTCCTGCCCTTTATCTTATCACTGTGATATAAAGCTACTTCTAACATTACCTTGTACTTGTCCAGATTGGGGAAGACTTTACAGTCAATAACTTTACCATATACCCTTCTTTGTCAAGGGTTTGATGGTAAGCCAATGGTTAAAAGGGTTGTAATTGTAATCCCCACAAGCCTAGTTAGCAACTGGGAATCTGAGATAATTAAGTGGTTAAAAGGCAAAGTACAGCTGCTTGCCCTCTGTGAAAGCACACACACCATGTTCTTTCCGGAATAGAAAGTTTCTTAAAACCCTTGAGTCGTCTTCAGGTTTTCTTTGCTTACTCATATTTTATTAATATTCACAACGCTATACTTTTGAAAACCGAACAACAAGTTGATGACAATGTCTGCTCAAAATATATGTTCTCTATGAATTGTCCTCAGGTACTTATCATATCTTATGAAACTTTCCGCATGCATTCTTCAAAATTTGAAAGACCAGGCAGCTGCGACCTTCTCATATGCGATGAGGCCCACAGGCTGAAAAATGGTCATACACTGACAAATAAGGTTCATCAGTTTATGAATGTCGTTTTATACACACAATTCATTTTGCACTTGGATTCCTGTTCGACTTTGTTCTGCTGAAAGCACTAATACACATAATGTTTAGGCCTTGGCTGCCCTTCCTTGTACACGGCGCATCCTCTTGTCAGGTACCCCAATGCAGTTTTTTTTTTGTTGGCCCCTCCTCTCTCTCGCTTATGTTGGAACAATTGATTTGAAATTTGATCTATTCAATATTTTTTGGTTGCGCAGAATGATCTGGAAGAATTCTTTTCAATGATGAATTTCACAAATCCAGGGTGTTCTTAACATGGTATTGGAGCCAAGTCTTTTTTGGGATGCCGCAACTTGTCCCGATGTAGTTCTAGTCCACATCATGTTTTTGTGTTCATCTCCTCGCCGGCTCCTCCCTGACCCGACAGGGCACGACTCCTCATGCGAGCCTGTCATGCTACTTCGCCCGCCCCGGCTCCTCTTCTCGGGCTTGCTCTTCTCGGCTGGATCTTGTTAGCCACTTCTGCCTGAGCGCCTCTGTCCGCCTGACGTTCATGACAGGCCACTGTCTCTGGCGTCGTGTCGTCGTTTCAGTCTCAACATGGATACTTTCTATATATTGTCCTCAAGGACTACAATTGAATATAAGTTACTATTCTTAACAAAGAACAGGTCCAAACAACAGGCACAAACACAGTAGAAACCAAACCCTCACATTGACCCAAACACGCAAACATAAAAATACACACACACAAGATCAAAGCTCAAAACCAACGAAACACACACACACACTCTAGACTAAGAACAGTAGCACCACAAAAGGAAAGCCACACGACTAGAAGCCTAGATCAAGGCAAAAGAGCACGCAACCCCTTCGTCCCCGCTATGCACCACAACCTGCTTCGTCCATGATTTCACGCAACACCGACTGCACATTAGGAGCACTGCCATTGAGCACAGTCATTTTGATGTTTCCAAATCCACCAAGATCCTAATATTACAAGCGAACTGAAACCTTTATGTCTCGGTTTGTCAAGTCCTTGAGTCGCTCTACTCCACCAAGTCCTGAAATCTTGATCTTGCTGTTGCGGTGCAACATCTTGCAAGACAACCATGCACAATAGTGAGATCCAAACTTGTAGCAAGAACACTCAGCCAGCCAACAGGTGTTGGATCGTTTCTTCTCGCTGGTCACATAGTGGGCACAGCTGCGGGTGTAGCAGCCCTCAATGTGCCAATCTATCGGCTCTCCAGCACCACTTCCGGAGAAGAACATTTTATAAGCTGATTTGGTAGAGAAAACTCCAGAGACTTCGGACGTCCACTTATGTTCATCGGAGGCATCAATTTGTAAGTTAACCTCGGCGACAACGTCCCATACCTGGAGATATTCTACGAGAGCCGGAATTGAGAGACCGCCTTTGATATCCCTGACCCAACGGTTATGCAACAAGGCTTGGCCGACCGTCCTTTGGTTAGCAGCACATCAGGAGACCAACGCTACCATCCACGGCGCTAGGTCAGTCAAAGATTTACCATGCAGCCAACGATCCTTCGAGAATAAGGTGTTATTCCCATTGCCCACCTCTGAGACAGTGAGGACGGAGAACAAAGCTTTTGAACTGGTGTGCATTGGAAGGCTGAAACCTGCCCACGGCTTGTCGGGTTGGATCTTTTGCAACCAAAGTCATCTCATGCGTAATACCGAGCCTAGCGATTCAAGATCATGCGTAATACCGATCTCGATGTCGTTAGGGCTGCATTGGATCGAGATTACGGAGTTTTTTTGAAAACTAGTCTTCAACCCTGACGCCTCACCGAAATGCTGCAAGATCTCAGTGATGATCTCCAAATCAGTGAAATCACTCGAAGATGGTCGAAGAAAAAGAACAACATCTTCATATAGAGATACCCGATTGTTGAGCGCTCTAGAGCAGTGGTGGAGCCACGTTAAGACCAACCTGGGCTCCAACCCCCCTTTCCCCTGGAGAAATTTCTGAAGGGCCTAGTGTTAGCGCACTAGTTCCTACATCCATGCATGTCCACTACTCTCACACCCATCGCTCTCCTCAGTAGCCCTGTTCCTTATGGCTACGGTTGAGCATTTATGATGCTACTTGTATATTCTCAATGCAACATGAGACATTGTTGTGCAATGTGGGAGCTTACACATAGGTAGACTTTAGCCTGTCTAGCCCATCTCAAACGAGAGCTACACACGCACATGCATCATCTCATCTTCCAGTCTACCCATTGGCATTCTTCATCATGGACAAGGGCGTATGCCACACGGCAGCAACAGCTAGTAGGAGCTCATGCAACCTCGCCATCTTGTGCTTGCTCACAGCCTTGCTATGCTCACCGGACACCATGCTCGTCAAGCCGCAAGTATGCAAGTCCGCCTACCGATTAATCGGCATGATTTGGTTGCTTTCTCACGCTAGTTGTAGCTGTTTATTAGCATGGAATTACCCCCCCCCCCCCACATCTTAACCCACCCTCCGCTACTGCTCTAGAGGCGAGTAGTTGTAGCAGCCCCTCATCACTAGCTTTGTTGATCAAAGAGTTCAGGACATACATGACCAAAATGAATAACATGGGAGAGGGGATCTGACTGCCGTAGGCCTCTGCGGTGCTGAAAAGGGTCCCCGGGAGACTGCACATTCTTCCTCATCGCCCGGGAGACCACGTAATCATCTAGTGCAGCTTGATCAAATTCTTCCGAAGTACCAAGAAGGCCCAACTTCCTCATTAAGTCATGCTGAACTTATTGCAAAGGATCAAGAGACTGCATTCTTGTATTATGTAAAACACATGCATTATTAATTGATAAATTATTTTGCAAAATAGCTCACTATTGTGTCTTTAAGTGGACAGTGATTTTCTTTGATAATGTAATGTCAAACCATCAAGGGCCATTGATAAAATCTTCAAGAATAACAGCAGTTCCTAACTTGCTGTTTATACAAACCTGATTCCTAGTCAATTCTGAAGCTAGGCCTAAATACCCTGTCATTACAATTTTTCAAGATTTGCAAAAGGCAATAGCTATTGTCATCTAAATGCAGTACCTTAGTTGATATCCTGTGTCATATTGTTTCTTACCTGCATTGTCGCATGGGTCTGAAATACATGAAAAATTGAAGTGTAGCTGCTGTAACAAGGATGGCAATTCGCTTTTCAATGGTAATGGTTTTGATTTAGTAGCCACTGAGCATAAGGCTTCAATGCCAGGGGCACAAGATTAATATTGATATTGGTGGGTTTGGAGAGATATCTGGATGTTTGCATAAAATGAATAGTTCCCATCATCAAGTAGATGACACCTTATTTGTTTGGAATCTAACTCTGCAGTAGCTTCAAACATCAACAGCTTTTATGTTCTGTTCTATTTCCAACCTTTTCAGATTGGAAGACCTTCTGAAGAAGATTTAGGAAGTTAGGGCCATCATTGTGATCCATCAACCATACCTGATACTAAACTCCAGTGTTCTTCTGGTGAAGAGGTGATGACCTCAGTGCATCTGCATCTTATCTGTTTGGTTCTATAGGTCTTGTTTGTTTTAGGATTTCTACGTCTCAGATCTACATCCACGATGGCCCATAATGAAGTTCTTTTTTTAGCATACATGTAAGTGTAGTTTTTACAATTTTTTTTGTTTAATGATTATACCACTACATTACTACATACTTCTCCACATGGCCTTGGGGATTGTACCCCTCCTGTCCAAAGTTGTTCAGCATGTAGCGGGTACCCAAACAAAGGTTCAGAAAAGAGTGAGATCTGCCTCAAGGACAGGAGACCAACTGGTAGATTTAAGCATTTCATTCCGACAAACAACTAGACCGGCCACTTGGATGATATGCTTTCACCTCCAGCTGTCCTTTATTTAGGCCTTTCATGTGGGTGACAGCCACAGTTTTGAGTTGGTGTAGAAGCTTGACGTTTACACTGTTCTACTCACCCCCTTGGCATAGTTAAGTAAGATACTCCTGGAAATTTAGCATCATCTTGGATTAATGTAAAATGGAAGTGATGAATCTGTTAATTCTTAGCGTGGGTTGCAGGGATGAGTGTTCCTTAGTTCCCATGAAAATGTAATTTTTCTGCGATATACTGGGAGTATTTTTGGGGATCATGCTTCATTTTTGTTGTTGGTATGACCCTCCTGCAGTCCTGCTACGTAGTTGAGATGGGTACCCTCTGGGGGAAAATTATGTTAGTGTTTCTTTCTTTTCCCCTTGAATCTGTAGGATTAAAAGTAGGAGTCGGGGTCACGATGAGGCTGGTCTTCATTCCCATCCCTCACATGTGCAGTCACGAAAGTTAAATACATCACTTGAAGAAAAGAATTGGTGATGTTCATGTGCTCACATGGGTGTTCTAGATCTTAAGAGCTTTGCCTAAATGTTGTCGGTTTGACCATTATGAGGTACTTCTACTTCGGGTCTTCATGCAAGTTAATTTGTGAGAGTCTCCTGATAGATTCTTCTCCCCTTGAATCATGGTTTAATTTCATTTACTTGAGGTGATTCTGAACTTCTGATCTATGGGATCATCATTTGTTGCAAATATGGCCTTCTCGTTGTAAGGACATCGGGTACAGAATCTTAATTGGAATCTGCAGAAACTCGTTTTCATATCATGGTGAAAAAAATTGGTCATGATTCCACATGCTGTGCCTTTGTCTTTTCCCCGTTCCACTGGTGCCTTGTGCTTTGGAGTTTAGACATTAAGAAGGTCCAATTTTTTCAACCTTTGCAGCATAGATTGTTGTCCTGGATATAACTGTGTCACAGTCAAACTAATGTCCTAGCTCCTAATGAAACTGTGTTTGTTAGGGGAATGGAGGCAAGTGTTAAATTTGACATGTTTCTATTGCCTAACTAAGTCCATATTCTTAATACTCATTGGCACCCAAAGGGAGAGGACAGCGGAACATTAATAGTCGGTTACCTCAACCTTATGATCTATTTTTTAGATCACGTGCATTTCAAATAAGTTTGTTTAACACATGATTATTTTATCGACTGGTAGTTTGAAAAATTAAATTACTATTTTTTTATAACTAGTGAGTAGTGACAACTGACAACACTTTAGAACACCGCATAACTGAATCTTAAGCTTGGGCTAAAAATGTTAGTTTTACAAAATCAACAAGCATTCTAGTTGAGACAGACCCTTTTTTGCTGACTTCTGCGGAATGCGTCAATTTCCTTGCTCAGCATAAGAATCATGCTTCATGTAGTACGTTTTTGGAAAATATGTTTCATGGTGCATGATTCTAGCATAAATTTAAGAACAGGGATGCTGACCACTTCGTCGTGCTGCGGTGCTGCCATACAACACTCCAGCTGTTAACATGTGTTCCTCCGTAGAATCAGAGATGATCAAATAGGCCACTCGGGCCGGTCCGGCACAGGCTCAGCTTGGTACGGCCCGATTATTGTAACGGGCGTGTCGTGCCGGCTCGTGTGCCGCGTCCTCGGTCCACAGCACGGCCCATTTTCCACCTTGCCGGGTCGGCCCACGGCACAGCCCATCTTCCACCTTGTTGGGCCAGCCCACGGCACGACGGGCTCGGTCGGCACGACGGGCCCGATCGGCATGACGGGTTCGGTCGGCACAGTGGAGGCACGTTCGGCTCGCCAACACTCCGAAAATAGGAAAAAATAAAAAATAATAGCTAAAAAATTCTAAAAAATCAAAAAAATTATAGAAAATAAATAAATAAGAGCTTTATTGATTGGTTGTCTCGTTAAAAACTTTTCTACTAGAAGAAAAAAAGAGTACAACATATGATTATGCTTCGAAAATTAATGGTTTTATTAGAAACCTTATAATTTTGCTTGCAATATTTAATATGCTTCCTCAAGTGTCTCGTTCTATTTGGAGATCTAGCACCTAATTTATTGCTGCATATATTACACTTAGTAAATCTTACCTATTCCCCGTTAATTTCTCTAAAGATCTGTTCAAAATGTTGCCACACCCATGACCATGCACGCGAGTTCTCGGCGTCTTGATCCATTAATTGAAATATGGAATTGATTTCTTGATGTGAAGTGGTTACTGGCTACTTGGCTAGCAACTAGGAAAACAGAGATGGGTGGCCGATGAGATCACATAGAGTTTGAGATGGTATTTATAGACCAAGACGAGAGGTGGGTGGAGCCGTGGGGATCGTTTTTGAAAAAATAGGGACACATAATTAATTCTAAAAATGAGCTTAATTGATAGGTTGCCTCATTAAAAATCTTTCTAGCAAAGGAAAAAAGAGTATAACCTAGCTCAAAAAATTTAAAATTACACGTTCTCATCAACATCTAGATACAAATTTTGGAATGATTCTTCAAACTCAGTGTTTTCTACAGTGTGTTGCATTCGTGCTTCAGCTTGTTCCCAATCTTTTACTATGGTGAGTATTTCAACCATCTCACTTGACAGATTTGTTCTTTTCTCTTCGATTATCCTTCTAGTAAGACTGAAGGTAGCCTCAGAAAAAACTGTAGATACAGGAACCGTTAACAAATCTCATGGTAACAATGAAAGCACTGGATAATTCGTCTTGTGCTCATACCACTATTGTAGTATGTTGAAGTTTTCTTGTTCATGACTGATAACGTCACTGTTGATGAAGGTAGTTAGCTCCCCTCCAGATGTTGGAATTTTGACGCTCGTAAACGATCGTGACGAAGAGTCTGAACTTCTTGATTAAGAACCTGCACCAAATATTTTCCCCTACGTTGTCATCTTCTTACTTGTTGTGGATGCTAGTGGAGGTCGTTGCAGACGAACTCCGCTATATTTTGTTTCATATTTACTATAAACTTCGAATAACTTAGAACAAACATTAGTATAATAATTAGAATAATCGTCGCCAAGAGCATCACGTAAAATTGCGAGAACTCTACAGAAAGCTACAAATTTAGCTCTAGGATCTAAAATAAAGGCAAATGTGTACAATAAAGGAATACTTTAAGAATTTAGATTTCATAGGAACTACACAACCTCTTAGAAGATTGTTATTTTCATAGTTGTTTAAATGAGTAAAAATTTCAACAATATTATGCACTACTAAACAAGATGTTGGATAATAAACTCCTGATAAACTCACAGTTAAATCATAAAAAATTCAAGAAACTCCAGTATCCTTTCGGCAACATACCAATGTGTTTCCGTGAGTAAAGTTTGACCCCATGCTGATGGTAATGTGTATGAATAAACACATCAAATGTGCTTTTATATGGTATAATATTTTTGAGTATCAAGAAAGTAGAGTTCCATCTTACCGGTATGTCCACAATAAACTTACGTGGACGCACACCCATTGCCACATAATACTGTTTATATGCTGCAATTCGTTGGTTAGAGTTCATAGAAGATATTACAGTATGAAAATCGTCTAGGTATTGCGATAACCTTTTCAAACCGGATTTTACTATAAGATTGATAATATGACAAGCACAACGTTGATGTAACAAGAAAGATTCAGTATAGGTACTAAACAGCGTAGTAAGAATATTCATTGCTCTAGAATTTGCACCGGTATTATCTAAAGTGATAGAAAATATTTTATTCGTGAGACCAAAGTCTGCAACTACTTGAGATATTTTTTTAGCAATATTTTCACCGGTACACACGTTGTCAATCAATCGAAAACCTATTATTCTCTTTTCTAATTTCCAATCATTATTAACAAAATGAGCAACCACACTAAGATAGTCCTCTCTAGCCCTACCTGCCCATATGTCCGAGGTCAAAGCAACTAAAAATGTAAATGTTTGCAACATTTCTTTAAGCTTGCTACGACACGCATTGTAGTATTTTACCATATCCCTACTAGTTGTCTATCTAGAAACATGCGTGAACCTAGGATTATGAGCTTCCTTAATGTAATCTTTAAATACAGCAGACTTACCGATATTGAGTAGTAAATTCGCTCTTGCAATGAAACGACATAGCTCTTTTCAAGCATTGGCGGAGTTGTACTTCCAATGACGAACAGAGCTGTCGGGGTTGTACTGCAACACCGTCTGTATCATGACTGCTCCACTCTTTCACTTGCAACTTGTGGCGTGCCAAGTGCCCCGTTCCACCCGAGAGCTTTGCAGATAATTCATGTTTGCAAATATAACACCTAGCATACCTGACACTTACCCTATCTTCCTCTTTGTAGAACCTTTCAAAGTCTTGCCAAATTTTGGAAGTATTGGCTCGTGATCTTTTAGACCCGGTGCTTGCTAATGTGTGCGCTCTTGTAGAGCCTGACGATGGAGGTGCTGCTCCATCACCTGCATGTGAACCAACCGGAGATTCACCGTAGGGTCCATCATCACCTGCAGCACTGGTATCTAAGGGGCCGTAGTCCCCTGTGAGTCCTTGGAGAAAAAAAATCATGATCTATGGATGTATCATGATCATCGGCATCCATGATCAATGTCGAATGACACTACAAAAATTACAAATATTCAGAGTTAGAAATAATCAAGTAATAAAACTAATAATAAAATAAGACTAAACAACGATGCAAAAAAATCATCTAGATTTCTTTAACTTCAAGACAACAGGTTAGCAGGATGACTGTTTTGGAATTGCTCGAATTTTTTGCAACAATTCAAAATAATTTTACCAAATTATCTCTAATTCTCAAGAACTTTGAGACAAGAATGAGAGGAGGAAACAAGATAGAAAATGATGTTGCTGGTGTGGAATGGAAGGGCAGGGTGCTCTTATATTTATAGGTGAAAAATGGTGATTTTTGCAATTTTTTTGAATTTTTTGGAGCTTAAACGGTCACAAAACGGCTATAAAATTCAAAAAGCCCCCGTGTGCCCGTCATGCCCCCTCGTGCTGGCTGGGCCCGCAATGGCTACTATCGGCCCAGGCGTGCCCACTGGGCCGTGCCGTGCCGTGCCGCCTGAGCCGCCGCGTGCCGAGCCGGCACACTGGGTCGTGTTGTGCCGGGCCGACCGTGCTGTGCCAACCGTGCCTCCTAGGCCGTTGCATGCCCGTGCCAGCCCGAAATATCTGGGTCGGGCCGTGCCCACCTGTCGTGCCGCACGCTCAGCCCAGGCACGGCCCGAGGCCTCGTACTATGCCGGTCCGGCCCATCTAAGCTCGAGTCGGACCGTACTTGAGCCGTGCCAACAGTATCATATCTCGAGCCAATCCATGTTGCACGATCCATTTAGACATCTTTACGTAAAATCATAAAACCAAGTTAGAATTTAAAATGGTCCTATAATAGAGGCACTGTTGTAATTGATTGCAAATAGGATCAGCATTACAATGGAACAAGGACGCTTGACTGGTCCGTTGTCACTTGAAGGAGGTACAAGACCAAGAAGTCGTTATCATTGCCTGGTCATGGAGGTGGAACCAAAATGAGGAGGATTATTGGGGATCACATGGTCCTATTCCGAGAGGTCGATGTCGCCAGCTCACCCTGGCTAATAACAAACCAGTCAAGTATCAGTCAAATGATTTTGTCACCAACCTTCTCCCCCTGTTTGTGCTCAGCTATTGCCTGATTCTACTTCAGGACATTTGTATGCTAGCATTTTTTTTCTTCATAATTATGATTGTGCTCATTTTACTATAGCTGCCAGGTTAAAATTTTCTATTTCAGTGGTCAAATTTGAACCATCAGAAATTAGGTAGAAATAATGACCACTGATGCCTGTTCCTCTCGGTTCAAATGTAACTTGGACGGTACAGAATTTCAGTTTCTACTTATTGTTTCAATTTCTAGCTTCCAACAAATCAACTTGATTTAACCAACATTGGCATTGTCCGGCTTTTCTTTTGCATGCCTGTCTTCACGAATCTATAACCCCTTTTTCTAATTACATCACCACCAGATGCTTCTGAAAGAAATTACGCCATCCTGTCTAAGGTTGGAGTCATATAAAGTTATCCGATTCTTGCTTGCCTTTTGTACTCTTAATCTGTTTTGATCACAGGTTACCCTGCATTTAGAGATCTTGACACGGAGTCGCTTTCTTCCTGAACATCATATTTGTTCACTTCTAATGACGGTCGCTTTCTCCTCAGGTTCTCAGCAGTTGCAGGTGGTCCCTAATCCACGGCAAGAAAGCTACCACCGGCCTACACCCCCGCACCGTCGGCGGTTGGACCGTACGGCCACACTGTTCCTTGGTATTCGGTTCATGAACGAAGCCTCCAATCCCCTCGTCCTGCAGACTGTTGTCTACGCCTTGGAGCCTTGCTAATCTCCCCTGCAATTATGGATGGATGCTTGTACTCCACCTTTGGGAATGCAGAAAAGGTTAGCTTTTTGATTCATACTACTCAATTATTAGGTCATCTTCAGTATTTGTTCTAAAATTTTGTTCACTATAATATTATTATAGTATCTTCTAATACTATTACAACATTTCTTATTTTTTTCATCTTTAACAACTATCGTATTTTCTACCTTCTATTACTTTTTCATTTCCCTCGAATTCACATACATACTAAGAAACCGTGATGTAATACCTTAAAATTATCGGTAAATTTAGAATATACATTTCTCTCACCATATCATTGTTGCATTAGATTCAGATCTGCTGGAGCTGGTGTTAGATGCTGCTCGGTAAACACTAATAATCTTATGCTGCTAGTAGCGAACAAAATCTAGACGGCGATAAGATCGATTCTTATCGCCTTCGACGTAGGACCTCGATATTATGAACCGTACCGAATATTGATTATCCTCATTGATAAAAAGTCGGCGTGTTGGGCCTGGCAGACGGTGGTATACAGCAAACAATGGTCCTCCAGGTTTCTGTACGATTGGCTGGCTGCCAGACCTTATAGTCAGCTTACTTATCATCATTTCATTATAAACTCTAGCTAGTGATGACTGTGTTTGTTGCTAGATCTCTTTGTCGTCCTAAAATGCGTGTACTTAACGATTAGAAACTTTGACAAGTGAAATGACTTTTTTTGTCAAACAATTAATATCATTATTCTTTTTTTTCTAGTACGTTTTGTGGGCATTAAGATATGATCTTGATGCGTAAACTTATATCTCACGCCTCCACCACATCAAGAGGTGATTCTGATTCCCAAATATATGCATTTGAGACCAAGTTGATATCGAAAACATCGAATAATATAGTACTGAAAATGTGATCAGTGCATGCAATTTGGATGCAATGATAGTTCGAGGTTTGCATTTCAGGCTCGGAGGTAAAATAAGTGGGTATTTTGATTTTTTTTGGTCGGCGAGTTCCCATTGTACTTTGCAGTCCACGCTTTTGCTTGCTCAGAGGTAAACGAACACAGCACAATGAATAGTCTTATTTTTTTTGAAAAAGTTAAATTTTATATACTTTGATTAACATTTAATCAAATTATAGAAATATCTAGTACATAAAAATTATATAATAAAGTTTATAATTTAAAATAATTTTATACTATATATATTCTGTAACTATAAATGATATATTTATGAGAAAATCTTAATCAAAATCTAACTTTAAAAACGAGCCTAAAAATACACATACAATTTTTTAACGGAGTTTTAACGGAGGGAGTAGATTCTGGATAAACATCAGTCGAAGAAAAAGAGAAGCTACAGCTCACGGTGCCGGAACCACGTGCGGAACTACTGAAGAGGGGCGGGTAGCAAGATTCAATTTATCCAACCACCAATTTGGTTTATACCTTCACGATATCGCCAAGGAACATGCATGGAGTCCTGAACAAATATAGTTTGACCGTAGTCAAACTAAGCACCAGCATTTGCCACCTATCCAAGCAATTGTACCCTTTTTATAAGGAGAAAAAAATATATTTCTGACACCGACGCTCTTGATTCTTCCCCCCATGACCATGAGCACCTCACGTATGTCCATGTATCCGATCCGTATCGAGACGTGTGATCCATCCCCTCGAGATCGCATACCAACAACCCAACCTTCTTATCCCAAAGTTGACAGAAAAGAAAAGTCAAGAGTTGGTTTGGGAACGACTCTCTTCTTTCTCATGCTAGGAATAGCATATATCATCCCTGAAATGTGAAACAAGAGTTTCCAAACAGTTTACACTCTGTCCTCTTTATGTAATGCCTGCATTCAATCTTCAGTGATTACTCGGACTAGACGTATGAAATGATACCAGCGGAATCTCAGGAAAAAAAGGGTTCCCTATCATTACTTTTTTTTTCATATATTCTTGTAAACATTTTTAAAAAGAAATTAAGGCCTTGCCCAGCTTGGAAAGATGGAAATCAAAATGGTGTACTGGAGGCCTTTATAGTGCCAATTTCCACTCAGCAAAAGACAACGAATGTAGTACTGTATATGTGGCAATCAATTACACAGTATTAACAATATCAACTGAGCTTGTTTTGAAAAAAAAAAACATCAATCAACATATGATCGTCTTGATATTCTATTTTCATGCTGCGGAAACATTGTCAGTAATTCACTGGGGAAAAAGAATACAAATCACATTCTGCACTGCACCTCAATCATCGCCATTTACTCTTGGCGGTGCTAAACAATTGCATCGCCCATCTACCCGAGAGCTCCATGCCACGCATTCCCCTGGCTCTCTCCTCTCCATTATATAAACACTACAGTGACCGCCCAATCGGCAGTGCACCGTTTCTACTCGCACTCGCACACACCACTACCTTTTAAAAGCCCCCACCACCCCTGCGCTGCACGCTCAGCTCAGCTCAGCTCAGCTCACAGTGGAGGAGACATCACACGAGAGGGAGCAGAAGCGCGCGAGGAGATCAGGCCACGCCCACGACCACCAGAAACACGACGGGATGGCGTGCATCAACATGTACCGCCCGGACGGCGCAGCGGGGTTCAGCGGCGGGCCGCAGCCACCGGTGGCGATGGGCCCGCGCATCTCCTTCTCCAGCGACTTCGCAGTCGAGCCGCCGCCGCCGCCGGTGCAGAACCGGGCGATGAGCCTGCGCTGCCAGGAGGACCTTAACTTCGAGTTCTCGGTGGGCAGCCACCCCATGATGGCCGCCGACGAGCTCTTCTCCAAGGGCAGGATCCTGCCCCTCAAGAGCGGCGGCGCTTTCGCCGGCCGACCGCCCACCACGCTCCGCGATGAGCTCCGTGCTGGAGGCGCCGACGACGACGAGAGGGCCTCGACCAAGGGGTCCAGCCGGTGGAAGGAGATGCTCGGCCTGCGGAAGGCGCTCTGCGTGGTCAGCGGCGGCCACGGTGCGGCCAAGAAGAGCGACGAGGCCATCGCCGACGCCGACATGGTCACCGACATGGCCGCGTCCAATCAGGTTGGCATCTACTGCATGCAGCATGAGTACACAGTTGAGCGTTGAACGATATCTTGTCTCATCATCGATTTGTTTGATTCACTGCAGGAGCTATGATGAGGTGACCGATGGGGGAGACTTGGGACTCAAATTGACATACTCCATACGAACTCAAGCTTCTGTCCTCCATCGTGATGTTGTTGATCAACCTCTCGAATCGTGCTTGTCATCGGCTAGTCTTTGTAGATTGTTTTGAGTTTGCTTGTGTGCTAGATGGCCAGTGTGTGATGAAAAGAGCAAAAAAATTATGTATTTTCCTTGCGTAAGTGCTCTCTCTAGCAAGCTGCTCACTCACTAGATCCATTATCAGTCTTTGCTGCTTCTCCGTTTTCTCTTCTTTTTATTTCACTTCTTGCTTTCTCTCCACCCTGTATAAAGTGCTTGTGTAGATGGGAAATTTATGGTGCAATGATTAGTTTGCCGGGTGGCCAGATCTGTGAAGTGAGGAGGCTGTGCAAGTGATGGAGCCTTTCTGGCCTGCCTGTGGGGATCAACAGTGTTCTCCTTGGTCTCGTTGCTCCGCTTTACGAGTATATATATAAGGAGAGACAGGAGCCTCAGGGCGAGCATGTGTGAGACACGGAGAGCTAGCGGGGAAAGCTGTTCGAAATAATAGCACTTTCAAATTTGATTTAATTTAAGTTTTAATATAATATGGATATAAATAGATGTAGATAATTAATTATCAATTAGTTTGGATAAGTTTTGATAAGATTCAAGTAGAATCAACTATGATTCGACCAATCTCAATCAATCTTGACTAGCTCACTCAATTAGTATATCGATTACTTCACTCAATTAAACACTTGAGTAGGATTGTAGTGTATGTATTCGATGGCGACGTATGATGAAAAACCCTCGTGATGTCGATATAGTAGGCGATGACGAAGATAAAGTAGTCAAAGTTTATCTCGATATAGCAGACGACGATGACGGTGGCAATATAGACGAAGTAGCACACGATGATGTAGAGTAAGCATATCATGAGCAGCTGCGATGAGCGCTTCACAAAAATCTTATTCGCTCTTTTCCGGTGCAGGATCCTAAGAACGACAGGTTCCGGAGACCTGCTCTCCGTTCGTCGGTGCACGTCGACGCAGCGGGATGGAGTAGACTACGTCCGATGACATGGTAGAGAGAAATTGATAAAACACTAATTGCGTGTATGCAACTTGCGTCTATCCTTTGTACGACGGTTGATAAATATATAGAGAGGGAGAGTCACGCGGTTAAGATGCACCACGATCGTAGTCGTTACACCACCACTATCAGAGTCTTGACCGACACGATTTTTATATATTTATCCGTTTGCCCACGTAACAAAAGGAATAAAACGGTAAAAAGAGATCACACCTGTGCAAGCAGCTAGACCCGATTTCGGAGAACCATTCACGCAGGTGGCGTGTGCCTACGCCCTCCACCGACGCCATGACCTGGCCTAATGAGGCGAGCTGAGCGAGCGTGCATGTTCTTTTAGTCCTCTCATCCACACATGCTAAATGAATAGAGAAGAGAAATCCTTTTAAATTAATCTTTATTCACCTTAACTAGCAAGGTAGAATTAAATAAACACACCTACTTTATAAGTTAGACCTCTGAGGTTTATTTAGAATTATACAAATATAATAGGCTAAACTTATGTATTATAACATAAGCATCCCTAAGCCTGTATGATGATTTATTGTTTCTAGCCAAGTGATAATTTTCTTTTCTTTTCTTTTCCTTTGAGAAATCTAGAGTGACGATGTGATCTTTCCTCTCCCGACATGTCCTCTGCAGTCTGTCATAGATGCACAGCTCCATGCATGCAATGCAATGTTTTCAGATCCATAGAATCCTCTCGGCCAATTAAGTAGAGGATGGCCGAGAAGCTTTTTTTTTCTTTTGAAAAAAAAAAACCTAGTGGATGTGGTCCTCATCACCAGTATTGTATTGGTGCAAGAGCGAGCGATGGTGTTGGTGTTCAACTTTTCCATCTTTACAGGCAAATAGGACTGTCAACAAATGTTGATGTCACTTTAGCTGATTTCAGGCCACCTTGTCTCCATTATAGCCGTCGGACGGTACGGGCGCATAGCAAGTAGCCGATACAGAATGAACTGTTAGAAGCTCATCTATCTCCTCCTTCCCTAGCCTCTCCTCTTCCTATTCCTTTCATTTCTCATTCGTCTCTATAGAACATCAGAGGGTAGGGGACCTGACTCACGCCTCCTGAAGATCTGCCCCTGCGTCTAGCCACAGTGGATAGCAGGATAAGCACCATGAGATCTATAAAATTAATGATAGCACCATGCGGCTTTGCGTAAAGTTAGAATATACGTAAGACTGTGTAGTTGAGTACAGTGGAAATTTCATTTCAGAAAAAAAAAAGTTACAATGCAAACAAGCTGAATGAAAGAGCCTGTAAATTGGTCGACCTTAAAATAAAAGAACTGGTAAAATAGCAAGCATGCATGCGGCCTGTAATAAAAACCCTCTGAGGGTGAGGTAAGGTGAAGAGGACAACAATTTAATGGAGCCCTTAGCTAGTCACGGAGGATTTGTCACGTCAACAGAGCGCCCAAAAGCGTGGTACAATGTCCTCACAAAGCAACAACAATGACAACAGCAATAATAACAGAAACGATAGTTGATGCGTGAAGACACAGAAACCGTTTTCCCTCCATCTACCCGTATGTTTTATTTGGCACAGCTAAAATTTATTAATTTTTATTGAAAAGCGATTTTTATTGAAAGTTGTTTATATCTTATGCTAAAAATTGTAGATTTTTATGAGAAATTTTTAAGTTCTCAGTATATCAGCTTTTCAAAAGTCATTCTCATTCAGCTTATCAACTTTTAATTCATTTCAAAAACTAGCTTTTCAGCTTATCAAAAACCAATAATAAGGCAACATATATGTTTCAGCTTATAACTTCTAAAAAAAACAGAAACCAACAATAAGCCGTGCTAAACAAGACCATTGCAACGTCTTGAGTTTTAGCATATTAGTTAATTGCAAAATTCATATCAAATTAAAAATTTTGTAATTAATTAAACCAAATAAACATCAAGTAAAAGTGTATATGAGTATATATATATATATATATATATATATATATCGGTACGTATATATTCATATATATTAGGTTGGTTAAGTACTCCGAAACAACACCTTACTTTCAAAATAAACCCATGCATTAAGTTTATTCATATATATTTGGTTTACTGTTGTTGTGGTTCTTGGTGTAGAGATTAGAATTTGAATGTCTCTCAAATTCATATCTACTCTTAGTTTCCATTTAGCTCAACTACAATTTGAATTCAAATCGTTTTGATTCAAATTATCTTCCAAAACTCGGAGCTTTACTCCTAAATCCAAATTCAAATCCCTCATTTGAATTTATCCCAAAAGTATTTTTGCTTTTCCTTTTCTCTATTTTACCTCAGGCCTAATCTCTTTCTCTTCTTGGGCCATCTTTCCTTTTTTTCCCTCTCAGCGTAGCCCATCCAGCCAGCCCAACCGGCCCGGCTCCCTTCCCCTCTTCCCTCTCCCGCGCCTGGGCCACAACAATGCTGCTAGCCTAGCTTCCACATGTGTCTCCTGCTCACCTCCGTGCACACGTGAGCCCGACCGTCCACGCGTCACTCATCCTCTTGTGTCATCTCCCTCCTCCAGCGCATCGCCGTGCCGCACTGTTCGCGCACCACCATCGTGACTACCGCTCCCCCCCCCCCACGGGAAATATCGCGAACAAAGCATTGAATGCGCTGCAAAGCCCTCTGCTCTCTCGCTCTCTCTTCTCTCTCTGCCCTCACAGCACGCTGCCCAAGCGCTTGCAGTCATGCGACTTCTGCGCCCGCGCATGCGCATGGAGGGTGCAGTGTGGCTATGCCGCGGGGATTAAGGTGGGCACCCCACGCGAACTCACCGCCGCACTACTCACCGATGACCGCATGACGGCACGAGCCCAGCACCGCCTCAAGCTGAGTCGTAGGGCTACAGAAGGCGTAGCCCCGACCTCTCTCCTCCCCCTTTTTCCCCTTTCACTACCGTCGCGCCATTGCTCTCCACCGCAGCTCTGCCATAGCTATTTCTCCCCCAACAAGCTGCCGAGAAAACCCACAAGCTCACCGTCATCCCTTTGCCGCTGTCCATCGAGTAAAAGCTCGACAGGAGCCTGCCCGAACTGGGGACCTGTCAGGACCCATCCAAATTAAATTCGAATTAATCATTAGGGACGATCTTTTAACAAGATGAGCCACGTGCTAACCCACATCTCATCACAAAGATCGTAACCGCCAATTATTAACCCAATTCTAATTCTGGCAATCCTGGTATGTGTGCATTTGTAACTCCCAGAAAAACTATTACTCACACATACCTTTAGCAACATGAATATCACAACACCAAAATTAACTATGATACATAATATTACAAGTTAGTGCATTAGATAAAACACAGGGTAATATTCTATCGTAAACATACACGAAACACTGTGGAAAACATCTAAAGAAACAAAACCGGTGGCACCATTTTCCCACAAGGCAACCAACCAGGGTTAGAGTAGTATATTGACTACTCGCCACCACACCGCTCTAGGTGGGATAGAATAGCCGGCACCCAACTTCACCTGAAAAGAAAATAAGCAGCGTGAGTACGAAGTTACTCGCAAGATTTAGTCCATGTTAAGTACTTATAAATAATCCGAGTCTAAGGATTATGCATTTGGATGTTAGCAAGGAAATGACCACATAGTTAAGTAAATTTATGTAAACGCAACTTTGACTCCAATGTGTGAGCATCTACACCTAACCAACTACACATATACCATTCTAACATGTAGTCATCAACCTGTATATAAATGTAAGTGGAACCATATGAACATACTGTAAAAAAGAACCATCTCCCAACATACCATCCATACCCCATATCTCCTACAATCGTGACTCTACGATCGATGCAAATGGACAGAAGCATGCTCATAACTGAGAACATAGCAATTCAAATTGTTTTTACACTCTATAGGGGGTACTCCTGTACCCACACGACTCGAGGACCATACGGCTTGTGGCACCCGCTAAAGTGCATACAAGAGGGTACATGTGTCAACCTTTTCCAATAAACCTCGACCGTTTGATCATGCGCCGATAGGTGCAGGGGTCATCCAGAACAACTCTTGGAGCAAACTGAATACCCCAACCAACCTCATGTCTGACATCATCGACCCGCATGCTAAAAAGCCACAGCTAAAGAGGTGTTCGGCTCACCTGTCCTATATCCGGGTATGTTGTAAGTACGGACAAGTGCTAAAGCCAACTGCACCGATGGACAGTGTTTAAACGACGCAAGCGGACTATGGTGTCCGGGTTCCTCTCCCGACCTACCCAGAGGAACTCCACATCCGGGCAGGAGAAACACCTCTAACACCGCCCACATCTCGCCTCATTCTCACAACTCATCCAACTACATCACTGTCGGTGTATCAAGTAAAAGGGTACCCCGGCTAACAGGCCCCACGAAGGGTACAAACAGCCAGGGGAATATCTCCTAAAAACGCTAATCGGTCGATGAGCTACCCTGACCAATGAAAGGCCTCCAGTGACCAATCTCGCTACGCCTTCACACAAACCCACGACCAGCCCCCTGGTCACAGGACTGGATTGGACACTCGCCCGAACGCTTCTCTTCACCAAGCACCGGCCCCAACGGATAAGGTCGTGGGCGGCGCAGGAGAGCGTTGTCCCATCCCGTAGCATTAAAGGCTACGGAGTGAGCTCTACAGGTCGACGCAGTGTCGTACGACAGATCGGATATTATCAGCCATCCGGCAGGGTAAGTGGACGGAGAGGGCGCAGAGAGGCAAGTGGACGGGGACGGCACATAAGGCAAGTTGACGGGAACGACGCAGAGGTAAGCGGACGGGGACGGTGCAGAAGGGCACCGTTCCATCCTGTTACATTAATGCAGCAAGATAAGACTCTACGGGCTAAGCAAAGACGGCGCGCGGCAGCACGATATACAAAGCCATCAGAGCAAGTTGGCATGCCCGGTACTCCGTGATGATGAGTTGAGTTAGATATTAGAATGAGCAGATGTCATCTGTGTAGGGCCCGTTTGTAAGTTCTCCTTCTCCCTACTATATAAAGGGATGAGGACCCCGTCTGTAACCAAGATAGATTAATTCTAGCAAACTGCTAGAACACCATCTATAACCAGGTGAGATGTATTATAACACAAAACACAGGATATAGGGTTATTATCCTCCGGGAGACCCGAATCTGTATAATCCCTACTGCCCCCGAATCCTTCATCTACACACAAACACATTCAGTCCCTAAAACGCCGTTCACGCACCCATTGTCCGACATACCCTAGAACCACTGTCAGGGATTTACGCTCGACAATCACCAACCCAACATTGTCATCATTGTAAATGTAATTAAACATATAGCTCACGAACGATGGAACGTTCCACCGCTCAACTTCTACCGAGGACCTATTGCATTGCTAAGCATATAAGACATTTCTTTAAGTTAGATGACATCAAGTTAAACCCCATGTTACAAGGATACGGAATTATCAAGAATTCAAGGTAATGGTAATACAAATCAATATAGGTTCTACCCATATCACCTGACTCTGGAACTCTAATCATGCAAACATACATATGGCATAACTTATCAAATTATATCATACAAGATCCAAAGTAATGGGTAGGGTATGCTTAGATGATTCCCTTGCTACTTAGCTTCAAATCAAGATCAACCACAAAAACTCCTCGCGATAACCTGCTACTTTCCGGTTCGACGATCACTAAAGAAAAGAATGCATTACAATAATCATATGATGAAATACCATAAAATTATGATTTAAATGCATTAAAATATTTTTCCTAGTTAGAACAAGTCATAATAAGACTAGCAAAATTTATTTCACTGACTTTGGACTTGTAAAGAATTAACGTTGAATTAATAAAGCTTTAAATTAATTAATTTATCTCAAAAGGTTAATTAACTATTTCATGGCTGGGGATATTATCGCATGTGTAATGTATTGCACTTTTATAAACTACTTATGTTAGTTACTCCTATCATACAATTAGCTTACCTAAAATATTATCATCCAGAATACATATAATCCTAGGAGTTACCTATCGTTATCTATATTAATGTTGGACGACGCTTTGATATCTAGTATGATTAGAATTGAATGCGTCTCCTCGTAAATGTCGTTTTTAAAATAAATCTCTTCGGAGATAACAATTTACTGTTACCAATGTTAACTCATATACTATGAATCCTTGATGTTTGTGAATTACGTGATGATTGTAAAATCCTTGATGTCGTGTGAGATATGACAAGATGTGTAAAAATAGGTGAAAACTATTTTGGCGGTGGCAGGTAGAGTGGTCCTCCGGTCGAGGATGCTCTTGGGGGTTTGAGTTACCTTTGTGTTATTCACTGCCAGAAGATACCTACCCTGGCCGTTTAAGCACCGAATCTTGCTGTGTCATGATGGGCCACTCCTGTGCAACTGTACGTCCTGTATGGGTAGGACTTGACTTTTCTCTCACCGGACTAGGTTAGGCATCATACTAGGAGGCTGGGGAGCAGCGAGGGGTCAAGTGACCATTCGTCCCTCTATTTGAATGTTTCGAGAACTGACCAATGACTTAAAAACAGGGTTATCATTCAGTACAAGGCCTCTGTTACTTGGGGTATCTCGTAGAAAAGGCCAGAAGGAAAGGTGATTGTAGTGTCTCGGTATGATTCACTCCTCCGGTTGCAACGGTTGGAGGCTCAGCATATCGCGTGGGTATAATGTACAACCTCTACAGAGTATAAACCTTTTTGAATAATCGTGTTCACGGTCATGGACATGCGAAGGCATGGTCACGCTTGATTAGACTCTAGGTGCATGTGTCTTGATGAGTGACTGTGTGGACTAGATATCCGTGTGATGAGAATTCTCGCTCAATCTGCTAGGATCTGTGTGGTACTAGAAGTACACAAGATATGATGATAGGGACTACAGAGCGAGACGTAGCCCCTCCCAGGACCAAAAAAACCCTAGATATGACTTGTTTCCTGGTTTTGAGCCACTTCAAACTATTTTAAAGCTATCAGTAGAGAATACAACTGAATGACTATAGAAAACTACTTTACGCTTAAAACTAAATCATAAAGCCTTATCCTTAAAATATCATTTATGCATCTATTAACCATTTAAAGTAGTATATGGCTTGTTGAGTAACTTTCGTACTCACTCTTGCTACCTTTCAGATGAGGAAGCCACTATTGACTATGTCGAGGATAGAGGCGCAGATGAAGAGTAGAGTTAGAAGTTACGTTCGCACACTAGCTGCCTGTGTCTTGGGTAGTTCTTTTCGCTATACTTTTGTTGGCCGTCAGGCCAAATTTGTAATATATTGTATGGTTTGTAAACTTTTTGTACTCTGAACCTTAATATCTTGTGTATGAAGTTTGATGGTGATGCTACTATTGTTATACTACACGTAATAACTACTTGATCTAGAACTGATATAGGAGGCCTAAGAGATCCCGATAAGTTGAGGTCTTACAACCATAGTCATAGAAATTATTGTGAAGGCAAATTAATAATGCATTCCCTTCCCTTTCTAAAGCTAAACTAATGAACTGTGACTCAAGCAGCTCATTCCTGATCTACAGGTTGTGATAGCAACAACAATATGGAGCTTGCCATCTCGATGTGGTCAAAGATCTGAATATGTTGTTATAGCCAATCAAATGGCATACTCCACAGAGATCAATCCGTCCTCTAAATTGCGCAAAGCCCTATGGACATTGACCAGTTGCGATGCATCAGTTTGCCCTCACACACCAATCGGTCTTATCAGCGTTGCCACACACATCATCATCGCCATGATCCGTTCAATGCAATGATGTGAGCTCCTTGTTTGGTTTGAGCCGTTGGTCGGACCTTAACATGCCAATTATATCCGACTGTAATGGTAGAATACTATTTGATTAGAGTTAATTATAACATGTCTAATACAATTTGATCTTATCTTTAAAATTGCCTTGCGATCCAAATCATATGCTCTATATAACATGTCCATGAGGCTTAATAATATCATCTATAATTATTGTAGCATAATCATCTTTCTACATGGTATCAAATTGGCGCTGCTCCCGAGCCGCCAGCTCCATAGCTTTCGTCGTGCTGCCCCTAAGAGACGATCCAATCTCTATGATCTCTTCTGAGGGCGATGCAACTCGTAGTTTAGTCGTGCCACCGATCATCCGATCAACAGAGTGACGGTAACCCATGAAGTTTAGTTTTTTCCTAATCATCTTCAAATCGGATTTTCTCTTTTTTTCGATCCCAGATTGGTTTTTGTTGCTCTACCGACCCGTTGACGCTCCTTGGCTCCAGACTTCATCGACTTGACTTTGACCTCTCTGGCGTCTCCACACCTCCGATGACGCTGCGGCGTGATGTGGTGTACTCGTCGACATGGCCCCTTCTCTACGGCCTTCCGAGCGCTCCATCTCCACATCATCATTATGTCGGATCATCATCATTGGTCTGTCATCCGTGAGCACAAAACCTCGCACCACTGCGAATGAGGTTGTTGATGTCACACATCTTTATGCTATAGGGATGGCAATTGAACCCGTGGATTCTGCACCTGATGAGTACGGGTTCGGGTTTCATTTTTTGCCCACGGGTATGATGGTTCGGGTACTCGAAATATGTATGGTTGGGCTCAGGTTTTAGTTTTCACCCTTGGGTTCCCACGGGTTGCCCAGAATCTTACTACAGGTCTAGCGGCCTCCGGCCAGTCACAGCCCACAGCCCAACACTTTTGCCTGACCAACTGAGAACTAGTAGTTCAGCACCCAGCATCATTCCCCACCTAAACCTAACTCCCTGAACCGACCCCTATTGCATGCATCACCACCGCTACATTCTCGTCGTCCGCTATCTGTGCCCATCTACGAGTGTGGCGGCTGAGTGGAGAGGAGAAGGGAGAAGGCATGGCTATGTGGGGATGAACCCAACGGGCACATGACGGATGCGGTTTTAGGTGCTAGTTTCTGCCCGTTTACACTTTCGGGTTCAAATCAGACCAAGGCTTGCGGGTTTCAGGTCAGGCATGGTTTTGCTCCACCCAAACCTAACCTGACCCATTGCCATCCATACTAGGCTACCGACATCACCACTTTAGGCTGTTCCGCCACACCTTCACTTCGTCCACCACAACCTCGTCGCCAGAATCATAGTCTTTTCCCCGACTACACTTTGTTTACTTCAACAACCACGAACTACACCGGCACATCCCTCTTTGCCACTCTGCACACCGCAACCATCCTGGAGGCCTTCTCTGCTAGTCCCTCAAACACTGGCATACGGTTTGTGATGGTCCCTTCTTTACACGTCTGATACTAGCAACACTAATGCATGTGTTCATCCCCGACACATCCATGGGTCTAGTAAACTCGGTGGGGTGCCTCGTCTTCAATGGGTTCTGTAGCATCTAGGCCTCTAGGTAAGTGGTAAGTGTTTCGATGATTAATGGCAATCGTATCATTATGACTAACAAGTTTGTTTTGAAGGGTATCAAAATTTTAGTTCACAATGATGATTGCTAATCTTAGTCCTTAAAATTGATTCTGTGGACGAGCAAATGATATGAACATTAAGATTAAAGATCTTCTAGTTATAAGTATCACAAAAAGATGAAGAACACATAAAGTGGTATATTCTCTTTCTTAATCTTTTGACCGTACTATAAAAAGGGGTTAAGAGTAGTAGCTTGACCTAGTTGAATCTAGACTCGGTTAGATGTGTATTTGTGAAATTCTAGCACTAGGTAGCTTAGAGAAGCCCATGAATCAGTTGTCGAGAAGATAGAACTCAAGAAAGTTTGAATTGAATGAGTTCAGGAAAAATTGCTCTCACCAGATGTTCCGGTGTTTAGTAAAGTGCACACATTGGAGTACTTTGACTCAGAAGAGGTGCTTCAAGTATATACATCGAATGGTCCGATGTTAGAGTTATGTGCACACCAGAGCATTTTACAGAACTTTGTGAAAATCTTTAGAGTAAATGTTTTAAACTCACCGGATGGTCCAATGATCTCTGATACAACATCAACGTAGTATTTTCCAAAGTTATTTGTCTCTTGGCTTGGTGCATTGTGGATTTTTACTCACCGGATAGTTTGGTGTTTGGTCATGATACTTCACCGGAGTATTTTTCAGCAGTAACGCTACTGACAGTTGGCTCTAGCCAGCTTTTAGAAAATGTACACACTAGATGATCCGGTGTGTGTGAGCAAGTATACATCGGATCATCTGTTGTTCACGGAAAATGTGTGTGGTTGGGCAATAGCTATATTTGGACCTCTAGCCTATAAATACCCTCATTTTTGTCTCACTTATATATCTTGCCATCCCAAAAAAGCAGAAACATTGTGTGTAATAAAGAAGCAAGAGAGTGTACTAGAGTGATTTATAAAGTTCTTAATTGAAGATTAAGGACTTCATTAGTACATAGAGAGTAGCAAGTGTGCATCTAGCTATAGTTTAAGCTCGATCTTGATCAAGTAAAGATACCAGCTTGTTATTCTTGATAGTTAGCAACATCTAGCCGGTCTTCACAATTGGAGGCGACATATAGCTTTGCTTTACTTTTTTGCATTTATTTTGAGTACTCTTAAAAGCTTTCAATTTCACAATTTATTTTGTATTATAGTTTGTATGTTTACTTGCTTTCATCTAGCTTGATCATGTAGTTATATTACTATTTAGCTAGGCTAAAATTACTTGTTGTAGAGTTTGGTATAAATAATTTTAATTAGAGCTCAATTCACCCTATCCATCTTAGACCATTCAATTCTTTCAGGTTCGACACCATCTCCTTCGGTATCAGCCTCCTTCACAATTGCCTCTATTGTGTCACTGTCTTCCTCACGATCGACTCTGTCATGTCACTGTCTTCCTCCTCGGTGCATCCTTGCGACCCTAGCTCCATGGCGTCTTTTTATGCCTGGGGCTTCATGTGCAGCTACCTCGCTCTCAGCTACTTTGATAACAAAAGGGCTATCATTCACTTGAGCAAACTTGTTAGCTTCCAATCCAGTTTGAGCGTTTGTGACGCTCACACTATGACTACGGATTATGTTAGAGTATATCCGACTGTTATAGTATGATACGATTTGATTAGAATTGATTATAATCTGTTACACGATTCAATCTTATCTTCATAATCATCTCACGATTCAAATCATATACTCTATATAAATATGCCCAGAGGTTCAATAATATAATTCATAATTATCGCAGTATTTTCTATTTTCTAAGTAGCAATCACTGGTCCCGTCGCGTGTATTAGTAGTACAGCTGGGAACTGAAAGCGGCGGTACCACGAGGAAGAGCGAGCATTCCTAACGGCCGTGTCTCTGCACGACGTGAGATCGTCCCGGCCTTGCGACTTGCGAGAGGCAGCGGCCGATGCGGCGCGCGCGGGGCTCCTCAAACCAAGCGCGCCCCGTTCGGCCGGGGCTCCGCGCACGTACGCCAGGCACCAGCGCGTTGCCCACGTATCATCGTGGCAGCCGCACCGATCACAGTATCACGCTACCCGGAACGCCCCGCACGAACGCCGTGCGGTGCGCGTGGCGACGCGGGACGTGAGGCTGAGGCAGACGTCCGATTCGCGCCGGACGGGGCCGAGCCGAGCCACCGAAAATCGCACGCCGAGGCAGCCGCGCTGCGGAAGCAAAGCCCGGCCACGTGCCGTCCCGCGTCCCAGGCCTGTTGGTTCGGCAGGGGAAACCACCAGCCCGCGTTTCGCCGGATGTGTGCGCTCGGGCTTGGATTGCTCAAGGTTGGACCTGTTGATAGTTGATACACATGTCAAGGAGGCATGCTTCCATGGCCCAAGCTTCGTCCGGGGTCATTCTTCGCTTTCAGAATTGTTTGTACAGATACGTTTGGATTGGTCTTAGGATTTAGCTAAAATTTAGCCCAAATTCCGAAAATTCCTAAACCAACCCCCTCATCCAAGTACCCCTACAAATTGCCACTTCCTCGAGATAAAATTTAATTTAGCGCTAGCCGCAGTCATGATTAGCAAATGGAACGAATCTGAAAACCTTTTCAGGAAGACGCACACGACTCAAATAAGCTAAGCTAGAATTAAACCCGTTGTAAGTGCCAGTATTGGATCCAAAACCGATCCCATGTGCAGATACGGATTTTGCACATACACTATCCACTCCGTAGCTGTACATCTAATCCATTCCGATCTCTACGAGACCTGCTGAACCATGAATGCGCAAAACAACAAGAACAAAATATGTAACATGTACCGATGTACGTACACAGGTAGCACCCTTGGTACAGTGCTGAAAAGCATGTGGTTGGCTAGCAGCTCGCGCACAAAGCGTCCTTCCTTGTACCCCTTTTCTCACCCGTTTGGCGCATTGATTGGTCGATCTCGTTGTCGCTTACCTGAATCGATCGCCACTCGAATCATATGACTAGTTACTCCAGATCGATGACTAGTTACTCCAGCAGCAACTGCAGGCATCACAGTTAATACCGAATCCGTACTCGTACCACTAGCATAAAAAGTGCACATTTTCATCTGTGCCGATCCATGGAATTAATGGCGAGCATTTCGGCGTTAACTGACGCCATCTGTGATCTGCCGTAAACGCTGCCATTCCCTGGCTCATTTCTCACCGTATCACTAACAGGCTCTCCTTTTTGAATTTATGCCAAGATGTCCTTCCGACACATCGGCAGCTGGTTCTCTCTGGAATCAGCAGCATCTGAAGTAAAACAAAAAGCTTTCTTCTAGAGAAACGGAGAACAAAAGGGAGCTCGCTCATCTGCAGATTTTGGCAGACCTGACAACGGGAAAAAAAACCCTGACACTTCACTTCAGGATCCCTAAAGCTGGAGAACAACCCAAAAATTAAAGGGAATAAAAAAGATACAGTTTCAGTGCCACCACTTGATGGTTATCACGGAATGTCACCAGCCTGGGGATCCTCACCTTCCTCCGTGTAGATTCCAACGCCACGCTTCCCCAAGCGTACTTGCCCGTGATTTTTATACGCTTCTCGCCGTTTTTCTAAGCAAGGCCTCGCTCTTTTCACCACATGCTCTGGTTGGTGCACAGTGCACTTGCCACCCGATTTCCTATGATCTCCCCATCGTCCACGGATCTCGGCTTGCCGAGCCATAAGCCTACTTGTTTGTATATTCGTCATCAATACCTCTGGATCTCGTGACGTGCTCAACTGCTCATGGCGCCCATCTCCCATGCACCCCCATCAACCATCTTTCCATGTCATTACATCCTGTAATCCTGGTCAGTTGACCCTGCACACCCTTCTTTTTTCTATTGCTTCTTCATTTTTGGGGTGAATATAAGTCTAAAGAAAACAATCTGATAGTGACTACAAGCATGGACTAAAATTTTGTCAAAATTTCAAAGGTGAATGGAATATCTGATTCTATAATTTTCTTTCACTAACATATAAAACTAGCATATAACGAAAAATAACCGAAATTTTGACAAAATTTTACAAATTTAGGTCTTTTCACCAGTAAACGAAAAAATTACAAAAAAAATTGTAATCCCTGAACGTAGTTTGGATGGACACAGGTAGATGCACAAACAAGAGCGAAGTATTTTTTTTTTCCATATTGGGCTAGACAAGCAATTGCTCATAAACGGAGAGCCCATGCGCGGGACGGTGAAGTCACAGGAAACAGCGGAGATGGCTTCTTCGGCCTTCCTAGTTGTCACCAACCTCCTGAGCAGCCCAGATCCCGATGGCAGTAACATTCCTTGCTCCCCCTCCCTTCTCCCCACTTGCTATTGCAAACACCCCCTGCGGCCCTGCCCATGTGCTCACATGATCCAAAACCATCTCCCAGAAACATGTTTGATTATGGTATTAACCACGCTAATAATAGTTTACTTTAATCACACTTTACTGCTTAATTATGCTTTTTAACTGCATGGTGCCTGGCAGGTGACTTCCACTGGTGAGTGATCCGCCTCGGCCAGAGGACCCCATCCTGACCTTCTTTCCACGGCACGCCATAGAAGCCTCCACTGCAGTTTGCCTGTACTGTGGTACAGCGGTAGATGGATTATCTTGCGTACGTCGTGTCAGATGCTGGTAGTGATATAAAATGAATCTCACCGATATCTTTGGTGTCCGGTGAATAGGGATGCAAGTGATTTTTTAATTGGTAGTTTTGAATTATTACCTAATTTATTTTTCTTAATTTAATTAGATAGTAGAGAATCTTTTTTTTTAATTTTTGGTTGCCTCAGTGATCCAAAAATATATAACTTGCATCTCTACTGGTGGTCGATTTCTGCTGCTGCAAAATTGTTACGAAATTGCTGGTGGACTTCTGGATATGTACATACAAACATGTGATATGAATTTAGACTTTGATGTACGGTGAGATTGATATGATACGCAGTACGTAGTGAATTTTTTTTCGAGAGATGGTAAAGGGTTTTCAGTACTTGATGGATGGGACATAGCAAGATGCGAAATGCTCAGGACCAGCAGTGTGAAGATGGAAATGGCGGTGGTTACCTTAGATTTTGCAAGGCAGCTGGCTGCTGTACAGTAAATTAAATTCCATCCGAATACAGGAAGGCAATTACACTGAGCGGATGATCTATGTAAGTCAAGATAACCTCTGAATAAATAGTAAATACTACTGCAATTCAACAAGCTAATGAAAAGCAGACATGAACCAAAAACAGTTGCATGGTGGTTAGGCTATAACGCTTTTTTTTGGTTTCTCCTTTCCGTTATATTCCTTTTGGGGCGTCTTTTTTCTTCTCTCTTTCTAGCTTCGCGTTGCATCACCGCACGCTCGCTGGCTTGAGATGCTGACCACCGGGGTCCACTTGAACCGACCGGCGTCGAGAGGGACGCTGCGGACGACGTCGAAGTTGTACCTGGCAAAGGGGGGAGCGCGCACAGCCGCACACGTACGTCAGATTAGAACGCCGGCCGCGGCAAGTTACGGCACGCGCCACAAAAAAACGGAGAAGAAATGTGCATGCAGTGCAACTACTGCAGTAAGGCAGTAAATTGACGCTGCATACTACGAGCACGCGGTAATTTCTCGGCAACGAGCTCGAAGACTTACTTGGAAGCGAAGCTCTTGGCCTGGGCCTCCTCGGCCGCCGCGAAGAACTCCTCGATCTCTGCCGCCGGTGGCCTCCTCGGCTGGACCGCCAACGTTGCTGCCGTTAACGACCGGCCGCTCTTCTGCCCCATTAGATCCGACTCCAGATCACTCGACTCGCCGTGCGCCAGGCTCGATGGCGTCGTTTCTCTCCTGAATTTTCAAAAGGCACGAGCCGAACGACGTCAGGAGCACGCCGGGAAGCGTAATTCGGAAGGATTTGCGAGAAACTAACAAGGGAGAATTCTTCCACCTGTCGCGGTCACGGCCGCTTCCCGAGTTGCTCGCCGAGCCCTCCGGGATGTGATCCCCGCCTGCCTGTAGAGCACAAAAACCAAAGCAAACCACGCAATTCAGCAACGGGAGGCGCTGAAGATCTCGAACTATTTTTTAATTCGAATTCTAGGGTTTCCCATCTCTCACCTCCGCGGCATCGGAGCGGCACGCAGCGCTCCTTTCCTTAGCCGACACTTTCAGCGACGACGCCGTGCTGGAGCAGCGCGACAAGACAGTCGCGAGTACCGCACACTGGCCGGCACCAGCATCCTCCGCCGGCTTTGGAGCCCTCGAATCTGAAGGAGGCACCTTGAACAGCATGCGGCTCCGTAGCTGGAGGTAGCAGCTTCCACCGTCACCACCAGCCCCCACGGTAGCAGAGTCCCCCGTTGTCGCTGTCGCCGGCCGCAGCGCCTTCCTCCTCTTCGGGGCTACCTTCGCGACACCGCCCTTCACCGCCGGCGCCGTGGCGGCCGAGGCGGACCGGGACCTCGTCCGGACGCCGACGACCTGTGTGACCTCCACGGCGGCCACCTCCTCGCCCGCAGCCCCCCTGCACTTCCTCATGTACTTCCCCATCTGCTCACGCCACCGCCCTCACCTGCTCGGTCCTCTTGGCTGCTTCCCTCTTTTTTCTCACGCCGCGGCGCTGGCTGCCGCTTGCGCGTTGGACTCTCTCTCTCTCTCCCTCTTTGTCTCTCTCCCCATCGGGCGCTCGCGTGCGCGTACAAATATAAGATGCCAGGGCCGCGGGGATCAGATACGGATCTGACGGCCAGTATCGCTCCTCCCTGACGGCGCCGTTAGTCGGATCTGGCCGTTGGGGGGTGAACGGGGTGCGCCGCGCGGTGCCGGTCGCGTGCCGCCGGCCCCACCTGCCGCGGTCGGTGCGTTCCACGCGCCCGCGAGGAGCTGCGACCGCAACGGGGTGTAGCCGGTGGCGACGGCGTCCCGCCCCCAAACGGAACGCAACGGAGGAAGCTTCAGCGCCAGGCACGCGCATTTACCAGATAGCCCTGCGCGTCCTTAGCTGACATGTCTAATGCGGCGGATCGGACGGTTGCCGTGCCGCTGGGGTTCGGTTGGGATTTGAAATTTGAAATCCTAACGGAGGCATGCTTTAATTGGCCGAGGTTACGGAGAGGGACGTTACGTAATTTACGCTGCAGGCTTTGCTCCTTCCGTGATTGAAGAAAAAAACGTAACGGGTTGATTGCAAAAAAGAAAAAAAGAACGTTACAGGCTCTGCAGAAATGCACCCTACCTGAAGAACGAAAGAAACAGAGGCTAGATGCTCTGGGTTCCGGTCTGCACCAATGGAGCAGTACAGCAGTAACTCTGGAAAGGTTCTCTCTGGAAAAGCGTGCAGTTTGTTATAGCACATCAACAGGATTGGAGCAGGACAGGCCCAGTCGAGGCTGGCGGTTCAGGTTCTATCCTCCTGCGACTGATGAGAGCCTGTCGGCCGAAAGAGCTTTGCCTGCAAGCGTCTGTCCTGCTACGCCAGAGTGTTAAGTATGGTACAAGCACTTAAAACGTAGCGCATGCGAATATTTTTTTAAGAACTTTAAAAAAATAAAAGTTCCTACAATTCATTAAAAAAAATAAAATTAATCTAGTTTATAAGCTAAAATCAGATCTGAAAAACATACAACCGCACGGTTTGTTAGTAGGAAAAAAATCGATAAAATCCTAACAACGACAGAAAACGACTAAATCGACTCTCTAAGACGACTCACCACCACACACCTAGACACAACCATCTAACACATGCGAGAAGGAGCATGCTGTATGTCATCGTTACCCAGCTATGTCGCACCCCACGACGTAGCGGCTCTGACTTTACAAAGTATACTTCTCCCACCCATGGCATACGACCAATGCGAAGCATGAGGTAGCCTTGAGAGGGAAAAGGCCACACCGAATAACCTAACCCTACGGCAAAGCAAGCAACCAGCAACGTGGGATCTCCAAAATGACGCTTTTCATGAAGAAAACGATAGACATCACCATCACCCGTCCAGAAAATATACAGGGTTTTCATCTCGAGAGAATCTAAAGAATAGTAAGAGATGCACCACAACACTACCCCTAAGAGGAAGAGCGGCGCTCAAGAGCGTCACCATTGTCTTCACCGATGAAAAGCTGAGCTAGCTCTTGCCCGTAGCGAATTGGAAACTGGAACCGTGGCGCAGAGCAGAGCACAGAAACCTGGTGTCACGGGGCGTTGTTTGCAGTACACCGACAGAACACACTGACCACTAACTCGGCCAGGTTTTGAAATCTAGCCCGTTTGGCGTATGCCAACGGGAACAGCGTGTCAGATGGGGCAGTGAACATGCTCACGTAGCAGCAGCAGGCTGTAAATGGCAGGTTGGGAGCGAGGCATAGACGTCAATCGGAGCGGCGGTTTTGGCCGCTGCGCACTGGCCACCCGTACCACGCAGGACGCGGCCATGGCATGCTCGTAGTCCCAGCACCCGGATCGATCGCAGTAGTATTAACCAGTTTTGGCACAGCGAGCCGCGGATCAACGTGCGTGGACGGGAGCGGAGGTGGCCTCTCGCCGGTCGCGGCTGGAAGAAGCCAGCACAAGCCGCGCACGCTGCTGTGCGCGCAGGGGCGTTTCGCCATGGCCGCGGCATTTGGATGAGCTTAGCTGCGCGCATGCACGTGTGCGATGCCCAGCTGCCCGCACCACTCGTCCGTGTGATGGCCAGTGCCTGTTCCAGAAATTTGGATGCGTCGGGTTGTCCTCTTGCAGTCTTGCTGATCTGAGCGATCGAGGCCACAGAAGCACTGATATTCATCGATCCCGTGCAAGCCACTGATTAGACAGTAGATTTATTTATCACGGATTTGTGATGCACCGCATTGTACTGTTCTTGGGCATTTTT
The DNA here is from genome assembly GCF_958298935.1 of Phragmites australis. Taxonomy (NCBI): domain Eukaryota; kingdom Viridiplantae; phylum Streptophyta; class Magnoliopsida; order Poales; family Poaceae; genus Phragmites; species Phragmites australis. The sequence goes on along the minus strand of NC_084925.1, from coordinate 43,463,298 downwards.
TTTTCTTTTCACCCAAATGGTCGTATGACAGTGCTACTTCCTTTGTTTTAAAAAAAAAAAAACAGTGCTAGTTCCTTTCCAACGCCAAATTTTATAGCATCTTGCATGCAGTCTCTAAGTCCAACTCTACACCCCACCCCCCCACTCTCCAACAAAAAATTCATATGATGAGAAAACCGGTCACTCGTTGACCACCCATATATGCTTGTCCTTGACCACTAACGCAAGAGAAGTTGACGGATACATCAATGGACAACGATACCTGACTACCTGCTGTCATACGCTCTCCAATGTGGGGGAGAAAAGAATGTAATGTAGCCTTGGATTCTCTCCTTTTGGTTGTTTTTAATACGATGGCATTTCGTCGTTTCCTCTTGTAATCGAAAGGGAACAAATGCTCGCCACGTTACAAACAGACATTGCATAGGATACAATAATAGCCGATACATACAGATTGGGATCCGTTTAATAATAAAAAAGGAAAATGCAGATGCAGATTGGCCATCTTTTGTTTCAACTTTCAAAATAAACTTTGAATCGGTGACATGGTGTGAAGAAAATAAGGAGAAAAGGAAGATCTGATGACATGGCTTCGATCTGACCGATCGAAGTTTTGTGCGATCTTCTTATGTCACATGTGGCTCTCACTAAGTACGACAAAAGGTTCGATCCAAATCACGCTTAAATCATCCAAGTAACGCTTATCATCTGATTGATGAGCTTCTCCCGTCAGAAATAAAAAGAAAATACTTTATGAACTTCGCTGGTAGTGGAGGGGTTACAGGTAACTACAGCCGATTTATTGGACAAAAGTAAGACCAAACGATGAGTAATTTACTTGCCTACTGGAGCTAATTAGAGTTTTAAACAGTAACAACACTGACACTAGGAGTAAGTAAACGCAGAGTCAGCTCATTGGCCTATGGAACATGCATGGTAGACGCTGCTACCATTCCCAAATGATGGGAAGCACACTGCACCCAAGAAATATACCGGTTAGAGAAATCTCAGAAGTACTGCTATTAACATTGACTTTATCTGTACTCTGTAGCGCAATATTCTTTCACCTAGTGGGATTTAAACAAAGGATCTGCAGGTTGAATAGCTGCTGTAATTAGAGACATTGTCCTTTTGGCAGTAATCCCTATAGCTGACAAAATTACAGCACTATAAGATGGGGAACATCATATTCATATACATCACTGCCACAAAAAGAAGCAGGGGTTGCTCAGCCTGGGCACTTGGGCAACAAGAACCTTCTCTTTTGGCACTTGGAATCTCTCCATGCGTAGATGGTCCCCAACGCTCTGTGACTGAGCAGTCGCAGCAGACATGGGGGTCGGTGCAACGGAAGTGTTCAGGGAAGGACAATGACAGTGGCGGAACAGTGGCGCACAGTTAATCGGCACAGCAGATCGGCATGGGCTGGTGAAAGCGGAGGGCATGGATGGATTGGATACTGGTAGTTATCCGGGCGGTTTGTTCTTTTCCTGTCCTTCTCCCATGCTACATCCTTCTGATCGAATCCAATGTCTGACTAGTGACTAGCAGCTAGGAATTAGGATCCTCTGCTTCGCTGCGATTTTCTTGGACTGATGCAAGTCAATGTGATTAGCAAGTTGGTAGATGGAGCATGTACGTAGGATTTGCTTTCATGGCCTGAAATCAGCGTACCTTAATCTTGGAAAATGGAATGGTTGGCTCAACTGCACCGGATGGCCTAGAATTATCTGTGCCCTTTCCGAAAATGAAAAAAGTATGAGGGTTTTGCTCTCGAAAAAGGAGAGGTATGGGGTCACTTTGACTCACTTGGAGCCATGTCGGCAATGGAGTGGACCAGACGAGAAGACGTCGGTCAGTGTCAGTCGTCGAGGGCAGGCAGCTGATCGAATCTATCTAGTAGCATCGGCGCATGCTAGCTAGAGCCCAACGCGACCGCGGCCGTGGAAATCAACGGCATCCTTTCCAAGGGGTACCTGCCGCGCTGCTGTTGGCTGTTGCGTTGCTTTCTGATGCCGATCGATCGATCTGTGATGCTGAGGCCCTCCTCCCCTCTTCCTGATCACGTCCTCATTTTCCCTTTCAGATCTGTCGGTCTTGTCATGACCTAGTGCAGCAAGCGCCAGCATATAGGTTGTAGGGATCCAAATTAGTAGTACTACTAACATCTCAACAGAGCCCGGACTGTAGAGATCCCCTACATTAGAGAAACCAACACAGGAGGCTACAGTGCTCTGCATTCAGTAAACGCACACCATCCGATAAAAACGGAAAGCCCAGATCAGACCCTACAGTAACGTATTAACATCAATGTCAATGCTACAGTAGATCGTATCGCTGTTGATACAGTACTTGAAACAGATTAATTAATGCAGGTAATTGTAGCTGTTGACTCAATACACTGTTCATACATTGATTCTCTACATTAATCGCAATTAAGTCAGAGGATTCGGGTCCCCATTGATAAGGCGAAATAGCAATGAACTGCTGCTGTGCAGAGGGAGGAGGCGACAGCCATATCCAGCCCAAGGTTCGCGTTACCGACCGGAGGTCGGTTACCGACCTCCGGCGGTAACCGAAAAACCGCGGTAACCGCGATTACCGGTCAAAAATTCAAAAAAAATCGGAGAAAATTCATTCGGCAAATTTTAAATTTTTGCGAAAAAATCATGTTTTTGCCCTCTCGGTAACCGAGCGGTTTGGGTCGGTTACCGAGCGGTTTGGGTCGGTTACCGAGCGATTTTCTCGCATTTTTTATTCGGTCGGTTACCGAGCGGTTTGGCTCGGTAACCGCTCGGTTTTCTCGTTTTATCGAGCGGTTTTATCGAATTTCAGCGCAGTTCAACAAAAAATCTAAAAAAGGGTTCAATCTTGTAAAATCAATAACTAATTCATCCGAGCTTCAAATCAAGTGAAACAAATTTTGTTGGATTCCTTGTAACATGATCTACATGATAAAAGTATTTATACTCATAAAAAAGTTCAAAATTTTCTGTGAGAAATTTTATTTGTTAAACCAAGGTAAATGCATAGTTTACTCTTTGCTAATCCAAAAATCATGAAACTAATTTTGTTAGTCTTCTTACATGATCCTATATCTTTTAAAAATATATGAACTCATGAATTAGTTATTGTAACATGCATGATTGTGTAAATGTGTTGCGACTAGATTAATTCATAACTGACCCATCACACCTTAAAAATTAGTGAAACCACTTTCATTAGCTTATTTATATTATGATTTACGTAGAAAAAATAATAGTAGACATGAAAAAATTAATTACAGTGATTTTTCTTAACATATTCACTTTATGCTTGTGAACTTTGTAAAAATCATAGAGAATTTAATAAAACTCTAAATAAAATGAAATCAATTTTAAAGGTTCTCTTAAAATTTGTTTTATACAAGAAAAATATGTGTTTGCATGTTACACTTTTCCTTAACGTGATATGATGCACAGAAGCTTCAATTTTTTTCATTTTTTTCAAACTTTCTCCCTATAGAATATGATGCAAACGACATTATTTTTGAAATTTTTTTTCACAGAAGTTCTTAGAATTGTGTCTAGTTTTTTTTAAGATTTGTTTTGAATTTTTTTTAAAATTTTTTATTTTTTCGAATTTTTTGAATTCAAATTTCGGTTACCGAGCGGTTTTTGAAATCGGACCGGACCGGGAAGGTCGGTAACCGCGATTTTTGACCGGTTACCGACGGTTTTTTGAACCCTGATCCAGCCATGCGTGCGTGCGTGCTGTCAATTACAGCACTTCTTCCACTAAGCCATACGTTATGAGGACTATATATTTATATTGTTGAAATTTGTATTAAAGATAGATAAAAAAATTATAAGTAAATAAGATAATCAATCAATGCATAAGTATTATATATGAGATATAAACTAGAGAGATAGCCCGTGTATCCGTATCCCTATGAACTTGCCTGTGGAGGATGGTCAATACGGTTAGTCGTTAGTTACTGGGACCCGTTACCAGTGCAGTGGTAGTAGAGTACGCCACACCGCCATGAATTTGCGCGTGGGACGGAACGGAGGCGACCGGCCACAAGGCGTGATGCCGTTGCGCGCGCGTGTGCCGCACGGGCCCCCTCGTGACGTGTTTACGGCGACTATTTATGCGAGCGAAACGTGAGCATGGCTCACACGGGCGGACCGGAGGGCAAGCTACTCCGGCATTCATGGTCTTCATGCGCGCGAGGCTTGGCCGGCGGACATGGCGGGTTCCAAGCGTAAATGGTCTCACGAGCACATCGCCTTTTTTCTTTTACGCCGAGGTTCGCACACCGTGTGCCGATTTGTTGCGGCCAGCTGAATTTATTTTACCAGTTTCATACTTTCACCCCCACTTTTACCGACCATCACGTTCCTCTTTTTTATTCTTTGGTTTTCGGTGTGCCTGAAAGGTTTGGTGATTTTCTACTGGGAGATTTCTACAACATGGGCATGCATAGACGGCGGGATCAGTAGCTGTAGCTTGCGATGATGAGAGGGAGGGAATAGGGAGAGAGCAGGGTGAAGCTTAAGTTTTAAAGATCTAAGTACACACTTTAACATATTTAAATTTAGATGGTACATATGTTTCAAAGATCTAAGTGAAATTGAATTGCTAATAAGTGAGATCTTTTTTTTCCCTAATGTTAGTGCACTTGGGTGGGCAGCTGTACCTTCGCCCTAAGAAAGAGACTGAGACGACCAACATGAAAAAGGAGAAAAGTCGCTTTTAAGAGTTTGATTAGTGGGGGAGATGATGGATCGCGCAAAAGTGTCATATCATGATTTCATGCATGATAGGGGTGGACGAGCAACGAAATATTTTCCTCCTTTTCGCCTGGTGATAGGAAAAAGTTGCATGTCTCCAAAATAAAGATAGGGATAAAAGCAATCTCCTTTTTCACAATCATTGTAAAGCTGTTATAACAAATCATCGGACTTTTGCTAGCACCTTCCCATGTGCAAGCTATAAAATTATCACTAGTCTCATGTGCAACAAAAAAAGTTCATAGAGCCACAGAGGGAGCATTTGAAGCAAGAGATAACCCCTACCCCGTGTGTGTCACTTTTATAGTCCCTTCTCAATTTGCCACTAAAAAAAACATAGTCCCTTCTATATCATCACTTAAATTTTTTACTTTTCATATGTTCCATCACCGTCATAACGGAGATGACTGCAGTGGCGCATATGGCATATCCTTTTTCGTCCCCTATGTGCCACTGTCGTCACCTCCGTTACGACGACAATGACATTTAGGAGATGAAAAAAAAACTAATATGGAGACATATAATGGACCATGATTTTTTAATAGCAAATTAAAAATTTTGTTAACATTCAGTAGCACACATAAAATTATCTCACGACGCAATGCTGTGTATCTTTCCAAGACTTGCATACCAAACTTGAAACTTGAAAGTTTTTTCTTTCTTTTTCAGCGGATCAGACTTGAGAGTTGAGGCCTTTTTTTTGGATGGATGTTATTAGGCCGATTTGCAGCCCATAGAGACCCATAAGTGATATGCCGGGATACTGCCCGATTTGGCCCACCAGAATCTGCCTCAGCTGGGCTAAAGGCCCAAAATACGGAACCCACCTGACCTTTCCCCAAACCGCCGCACGTACCACCACTCCTCCCGGCGCCGCCACTTCGCCACCGCCCGCTTCCTCGAACCCTTCAGAAATTCTCCTGCCATGGACAGCTCCGCCGCTGACGGCGGGAGGCTGCTGCCGTCGAGGGCGAGGAGCCACCTCTGCGTGCGATGCGGCGAGCGGAAGGCCGCGCTGAAGCGGCCCAAAACCCTAGAGCAGGTGCGCCTCGCCCTCGCCGTCGCCACTGCTCCGGTGTGATCTGTTGCGTTGATATAGGAGAGTCCCAGTGCTAGAGCCAACGATTTAGCTGTAAGAACTTTAGATTGTCTCACCGGGTTCGATATGATTTTGCAAAGTGGGGATGATGAAAAGATGTCCTTTCTGGGTAGTCACAAAAGTTTGTGAAGAAGTTTGGTTGATCTTGACTGTTTCACGCAGGACTTGTGCGATTCCTTACTATCCTTATGTTTCTGTTGACCTTTACTATGCTCTGTGGATGTTCGTTAGTAGATATTCTGAGCTTCTTTCAGCTGTCAGTCATATAAAAGTACTTAAATTTCTTCCTTAGATCTGTAGGGAATGCTTCTATATCGTCTTTGAGGACGAGATTCATCAAACTATCATTGACAATACTTTGTTTAAAGCCGGTGAACGTGTGGCAATAGGAGCTTCTGGTGGAAAAGGTATGTCCAAATTTGTATGTGATACAGGGTACAGATTTTGAACGAAGCAAAACTAATTAATTTACAAATGTAGTCACCGATGGCAACGAGTCGAGCGTTCTGTCATGAATATGATAAACCTTTTCTTTTTCAAAAGAATATGTTAAAGATAATCCATTTCTCAGTGTTAGTCTTGACTTGAGTCTTACTTAGTGGAAAGGTTATGCATTTATAGTTACAAACAACAAGCTTCTTTCTTGTTTGTACACTTGATATTCATGGAGATTCCAACACTTATTTTTTTATGACTGTAATGCAGATTCAACTGTGCTTGCATACGTGCTATCGGAGTTAAACCGTCGTCACAACTATGGTCTTGATCTGTTCCTTTTATCTGTTGATGAAGGAATTACAGGATATAGAGACGACTCACTGGAAACTGTTAAAAGGAATGAAATACAGGTTTCCTCCCCTTGTCCCCAACACGCTCACACAGTTCTGCTGCAACTTGTTAATGCTGTTGCTGTCTTTTGTTCTATTTTTGACAGACATTTAGTTCATTAAGTTTTTCAATTCCCTTATCGCAGTATGGCCTGCCTCTGAAAATAGTTTCCTATAAAGACCTCTATGGCTGGACAATGGATGATATTGTGAAAGCAATTGGCCTGAAAAACAATTGTACTTTCTGTGGAGTTTTTCGCCGGCAGGTAGTTACCTGCAAAGCTTGTATGGTGCATTTTTACTTAACTTGGCTGATCATTCTTTTTCCTTCTAGGCACTAGACCGAGGTGCTGCTCTCTTGAAAGCTGATAAGATCGTAACTGGGCATAATGTAGATGACATTGCAGAAACCGTCTTGCTAAACATTCTCCGTGGTGATATTGCAAGGTAATTCTTGGCTTTACATCTGGTGTTTTCCTACGTTTCCTTTTTATATTTTTGGGTTGATGTTATAATGTTATGTTGCTCTTTTGTAGGTTAAGTCGATGTACCTTTATAACTACTGGGGAAGATGGGCCAATCCCAAGATGCAAGCCTTTCAAATACACCTATGAGAAGGAGATTGTTATATATCCTTGCTATGCAAATATATCATATTTTCATGTTTTACTATGCTTAACTCATTGAATATATTGAGTCCTTGACCATACAACACTTATGCATACTTCAAAAAGCTGGATTACTTCTCCACAGAATGTAACTTCTCATTCCTTTACTTCCCAATTTCTTGTGATTCTCTTGAACTGAAAAATATCACTTTATTCCACTATCTGAAAGTCCCTACTTTTCTCCTCTAAATTTGATGCAATATATACCACAAATATATTAATTTTATTGACCAGCATCATCATCTTCTATCAACATTGACACTTTGTTTATTTGATTTTCTCATGATTCAGGCATCTATTCACCAAATGCGTACCGGGGATTTGCTCGTGAGTTTATTAAAGATTTGGAAAGGATGAGGTAAAGACCTTTTTCATCTAAAGGAAGGATTTTTTCCCCCCAATTTGTATTTCGTCATCTGCCATCGTATACTTGCTTCGTCATCCAGAAGACAAAGTATGTTTATTACTTTTGCAATGTTTGCATATTATCATTGGCTCAGTTGATTATCATTGGTGCAGGCCCAGAGCTATACTGGACATCGTAAAATCCGGTGAAAACTTTAGGATCTCCACAACAACAAGGATGCCAGAGCAAGGAACATGTGAACGTTGTGGCTACATTTCTAGTCAGGTATTGTCACGACATCTAATGTGAAAATTTTCTTGCTTCTAGATTTACTCCTGAGTTCTTATGGTGCATATGAAAAAATCGAAGACCAATTCTTCTGCTAAGACACTTAGATAAACCGAGTGCATTTGAATAATTATTATATAGTGATGAGTAATTCCATCAAATTATATGAATAATACATGCATATGGCCCAAGGCACATTATTTACTCCCTAACCTATTGAAACATGGCGAGTTGGCCATCAATGCCGAGGGGCCTCTTCTAGTCCGCTTTGTCCTGACATCATGCAGGAGCTTTCCACCCAAGGATTAAACTGCATGAGTTTCCCCCGATTTTGTTGGAAGTTTTTAGACGCTTTTACAGAAATAATTGTCATTTTATGAAATTATGTTTAAACAGAAATTATGCAAAGCATGTGTCTTGCTGGACGGCTTGAATCGAGGCTTGCCAAAACTAGGCATAGGAAGGACTAAAGTCGGTGTTGGAGCTGATGGTCAGCAGCGAGCCAAACGTTCAGAGAGGAATTCATCGAGTCTACAAGGGAAACACGGGAGCTTCGACTTTTAGATGCCAGCTGCAATTTTTCTCAATGAAAAGTTTTTTTTTGGTTATTTGTGTTTTTATTGAGATGGTATTTGTAACATTGTTGGTTTAGTAGGCTTTTGATCATTCGATCATCTGACCATAGTTTTTTTTAAGAGTTATGTGTTATTTACTCTCAACAGACGTAACTATACATGATTTTTACAACTGCAGCCTTACCCCAAGAACAGAAAAACCTTCAAGCACTCATAACGCTGTCTTTAGCGTGCTTTAAACCCAGAAGCTGGTTCCCGGCTCGTGAACGAGACATTGACTACAACTGACGCATTATCCATCCAATCTCGATCACGTTTTATTTTTCTCTTCATGTGAGAATTTCGAAAATAGTAATTTCCAAAATGCTATTAACAAATGGAGTAAAGAAATTTCATAATGACATCCTAACAGGATTCCAATACCCCAATTATGGTCCGGATTTGGAACCTACATACGGCTACAAAGTACATGAAGACTGCACAGCAACAGACAAGCCTCGCAATTAGCAAACTATTCAATATAAATAAAAAATTCCTAGAAATTCCCTACGAATCAAAATTGCAATACACAAAACTTCACCCGTTTGATAACCAATGTTCTTGCTGTGATCTCATACAAGGGAATGTGTTACATTTTGCACTTCCTCTGCTAAAGTACAAGCAATCATCATCATCCAATATCCCCGGTCCCCGGCTTATTGCAGTCCCAACTGGCATAGAGGGTTGCTCTTGATGAGGTTGAAATCAACCTGGAAAGATCAGAATACGAATAAAGGTTCATATTAACAGGAAAGAATTTCCACATGACAGTACAGCACTATACCTATGGTCCAAACATGTCCCTTATGTTGTCAATGCCATAAAGAATCATTGTTGGCCTGGATTAAGAAACAAAACCCGGTAAGTATAGATGATTTAAGATCTCAGCTTAGGTCCCAACAGCTTTCTTGCAATTTGTTAGATGATTTAAGATCTCAGCAAAAGGGGAAAAATGTAACAACATATACTTTTCCAGCCAAGCTTTCCAAAGAAGTATAACATTTCACAATATCAGTTGAACCTTTTACAGTCTCTGCTGTTACTTGATGAACAAAATTCCAAAGAAATTGATATTGACAAATCACAATAGGTCCAAAACTTGTAATGTGAGCAAGCCTTGCTATACCTTTGAAGTGAAAGACCCCATGCAATAACATTAACGCCCTCTGGAAGTCCCATGGGAAGCAACATCTCAGGCCTAAACATGCCTGAATTACCCAACTTCCACCCATTTCTTCAAACCTTCATGGTAACTGAAAACAGAAGAACAACAATGATTGAACGACAAGAATAATGAAACTAATAGCAAGCAAAAAGAGTTTATGACCTGAAAATTTCCATGCTTGGTGCAGTATATGGATTGTAGGCAGGCTTGAAACGCAGCTTTGACATGCCTAAGAACCAGAAGAAAAGAGACAGCGTTCTTAAACGACAATATATAAAAAACTGTTGGGTGCATCAAAGGAATATATAAAAGCATACAACGTCTACTACATGAACAGGTCCATCAAGGATTAGCGCACCTAGAACTTTGGGAACATATTCACTAGTCAGTACAGTATTAAATATAGACTATTTTCAAGATAAACTGAATAGATATTGTTGGATTTCTATAGACAGAACATGTTTTCATTACAGCAGTGGGGTTGATTGCAAGATGGACTGGTTCGACTTTGGAATTTAAGCATTAGCCACATATGCAACTACTGTTAGCACAACAGAGAAGCATTAATCTGTTATCACTAGTTTGCACCCAAGTATGCTTTGAGACCGTTAAGGAATTGCTCACTAGTATTCAGTTCACAGTCTACAATACTCGTAGCAATGCATTGCCTTTTTTTGCAGGATAGCAATGCCTTCTTAAGAAGCTAACTTCAAGAATATACTTGTCTGCCTTTTCATAATCATGTACAATTATTATGGCATGCTTTTTGCAAGATTTATTATGATTTATGACAAAGCAGATTGTTTAGCACCTAGGCTTGAGAAGAAATCCTCCAATACGCCATTTAGATCACCAAGTGTCAAACTAATCACAGATAAGACCTGAAAAAGAACCATTGTATGAAGATCAAGTGTTAGCAGGCAGGTTACCTACAGAACCTAAGATATTAAGGGACATCCTATAGTGGTAGAAATTCTGCATTAAAAAATCCACTGGTTTTGTGTTAGGATATCAAATAAACAACTACATAGGCAAGATAACATAAAACATCTACCTTCTATCTGGTGAAATTCAGCAAGATGTGTCCGGTCAAAAGCCTCATTTCGGAAAACCAGATCAATGTAGTAGTATCTTTTAGGGGCAAAAGGTTTCTGAATGGTCAATGGCAATTATCAAACAAATAAATGTCAATGTCATGAACCATTCAACAGGACAAGAAAAAAAAGATACTACTGCTGATAAGTTACAAACCAAGATCGGCAAAGTTGCAATTCGACAACAATGTAGAAGTAAGCACTAAACAGCACTTATTGATTTACCTCCTGAGCAACCTTGTATAACATTTTTGTGGAAACTGCAGTTGTACGAGTACGAAGAAGGTTCTTCTCGGCCTCCTCCCGTTTCCAGTCATAACCATATGTGCAGACAACAATCTCATATAGCCACAAATTTAGGAGCTAAGTGCAACATTAATATCAGAAGATTACCCTTTGGAGCCATAACCGCCAGACTGATGAACATGCTTTACTTTCTCAAGGTAGTCCTCAGGCAACTGTTTTGTAGCCATAACCGCCGTGGGCAATTATTTAAGGGACAATTGTAAATTTGCCACTGTTTTGAACCATTATTGCAAACTTGTCATAAAAAATTGTAAAAATACCATCAGAACTGTCATTCGAGTGACATTCTTAAAAAAATAAAAAAACAATGACAAATTTGCAAAAGCCCCATTATATAAAGGGGCTGGATTAAGCGGGCTGATGGCGTTTCCTCCCTTCCGGCGGAAGCCCACGGCCCACTCCTCCATCGAGCAGAACGCCCCAGCGATAGGCCGGCCGGCCGGCGCGGTAGCCGCCAGGCTGACGGCTCACCCGTCCTCGGCGCCCCGCCCCAAACCACACAAGCCGCACACCCGCAGGCCACACACACGGCTCTCGCGTCGCTTCCGCTCGCCGCCCTGCCGCGCCCATGGCGAGCCCGTCGTCGCCGCGCCTCCTCTCCTCCTTCCTCGGCCACCGCCTCGCGCTATCGGCCAGGCCCCTACTCCGCTCCGGCGCCCTAGGTACCTGCCCGACCGCACCTGGCCCCCATGTTTCGGTGCGTGCGCATCGGCCCAGAGCAAAGGTTCGCTGAGACGGCTCTCTCTTGCAGGTAACAGGCGGGCGGCGTATCAGGCGACGAGAACGCTATGCAACTTGGTGGATATACTCTTCAACAGGAGGTGAGCTTGAGAACTTCCCATCGCCCACGTTTTATGTCCTGCTCCCGGCTTGTTGGATGACTAGTACAACATCTGATGTCCTCTAAATTCTCGTCCTGGGCAAATGAAATCAAGAATTTGCTACTGGCTTTACTTGTCACGCAACGTACATAAGTTCTGGTTTATAGAGTTATTTTGGAACCGAAGGCTGAACTGGTGTAGTAATGATAGTAAGAGCTAGGAAACAATGATATTGTAGTCTTTTAGTAATCCAATGTGACTGACTGACTTTCTTTCTGTAAACATTGTTGTGATGCTTTCACTTTACATGGGCCAAAAACCGCTAAGGAGTGATACAATACTTGCACCAGGATTAGATAAACAGTTCTTGCAGTGATTTAGATTAATTAGGCATGAAATTCCCCAAAATTACCAACCTTATGGAATCTGGATCATGCCCTTAAATCTGCTGCATATATTTTTCTATGCTTAATATAGTTATCATGTTACTCTGGTGAAAATTGTGGCGTACATTATGGCCTGCTGTTACATACTACTGTTCTTAAGTGACATTTATGTATGAAGCACACATGGGGATCCACAATTAAGTTTATTATTTTTACTGAACTTTCGCAGAAGTCGGGGTGACACACTGGAAAATAACCCTAGACCCCTACGTCCTGGGAAAGTATCTCAACGTCTAAGTGTTCCCAATCATATACAACGGCCTCCATATGTCAATTCTCGTCAAAGACCTGGAGTGAACAATGAACCTGAAATACATGATGAGAAAGGGATTGAGTGCATGAGAGCTTCTGGAAAGCTTGCTGCACAGGTTTTGAAGTTTGCCGGGTCTCTTGTGAAGGTAATGTTATATTACTACAAAAGCTTTATTGTTCTGTTTAATCGGTAGACCATTAGTTTCACTAGAGAAACCTCATTCCATTTGAAAATTTGATAAACATCATACTGTTTGGTCAAATGTTTCCTCCCTAATTGTAAGGTGTAGGACAGAACCGAATCTACATGCTACATACCTGTAATGTGTTTTCTCAAGAAGTAGTAGTGCCTTCTCATCTAAAGTATCACGCTCACTTTCTCTGGCATGGGTGATAACTCGTAGTTGTGCCATCTGTTTTTTGCTGTGTTCTATATCTGGAGCATAGAAATAATTGCATGTAGCACGTAAGGAAACAAGACAATTGATTTTTCTTTCCATCTTATGTATGACTGTGTTTGTTATTCTTCAACTTAGCACATACTTGGGTGTCTAAGATTCAAGCGCCAGAGGATGATTTTATCTTATTGACAGCCAGGCATAACAACTGATGAGATTGATAAAGCGGTGCACCAAATGATAATCGATAATGGAGCATATCCTTCACCTCTTGGTTATTGTGGATACCCAAAGAGTGTCTGCACTTCAGTGAATGAATGCATCTGTCATGGGATACCAGATTCTCGTCCACTTGAGGTAAGCCATCCAATCAGAGACAATGACTTTGAATACTTAGAAAAATGTTACAATTAATCTTCTTTGTGGCAGGATGGCGATATTATCAATATTGATGTCACTGTCTTCCTCAACGTAAGTTAAAAAATATCTATACATCAGCTGAAATGATTATTTTTTAATTTCTTTGGAATCTCTGTGCTTCCGTCATAAAGCAAAAGGGAAAGAAACTGCTGTGCTTACTTAATTGCCATCAATGCTTTACTTTTCTGGTGGATAACCTTTGTGATGTTTTTCGAGGATATCTTATTCTTGTGATTCCTTACATGGGCATGCACCTGTCCCCTATTTTCATGAGAGCACACAAAAGTTCATGTTGACCCTATATATCCATTCAGTCCCATCTGTCTATGCAGATATGGAGTGCTGCAGGGTCTATCTTTTAATGCTTATGCAGTTGTGCTGCAGTCCATTTCTGAATTGTTCCATTGCATTTATACGATATTTATTTGTTCCATTCCAGGGTTACCATGGTGATACATCTGCTACATTTTTCTGCGGTGATGTTGATGACGAAGCTAAGAAATTAGTTCAGGTGATCTCATCTGGTAGTTAGTTTTAAGAAATCAAGTAATATAGAATAGGGAATACAGTCCCCATGTAGTTTGAATGTAATTCATTTGTCTTTTAGAGATCTAATAGATGACAACATGCTAGACAAAGTTCCTTTTACTTATCTTAATTCATTGTACAATTTCTTGGTTACAAGACAATATTCTCACAGAAGTATCTCTTAGCTAAAAGAAATTTATGTGCTATGTGTGATTTGTTCTGAGTTTTATGTAACCTTTTTCCAATCAGGTAACAAAAGAATGTCTTGACAAGGCTATATCAATCTGTGCACCTGGGGTGGAGATCCAACGTATTGGTAGAACTATACAGTATGTAAATGAGAAACTATATCACTGGATTTACATATGTGCTTATATCTTTTTCATCACTATTTTTGCAATGTGCTGGTTCTTGAGTTATTTGTTTTTTTTCAATTGCAAATGAGTTTTGTAAAGTTTCTGCAATGAAAATTTATAAGTAGTCACTTTTTGGTTATGTTGCATCTACCACACGACCTGACTTGTATGTTGACAATAATGAACATAAGAATGCTTATTTATGTCTGACATTTAATTGGTTCTTTAACAGATGCACGGAGTATTTTTAGCATCTTATGTTAGAATGCAGTATCTTGTTTATTAATGGACTTGAACTCTCTCTTTCTGTAGACTTCTAGTGACTAATTTCAAATTGATAAGTACTGTACTTACGTTACTCAATCTTTGAAGGGATCATGCAGACAAATTCAAGTTTGGTGTAGTTCGACATTTTGTCGGCCATGGGGTAGGAAAAGTGTTTCATGCTGAGCCTGTCGTGCTTCATTTCCGTGAGTTCTTCACTCCAACAAAACATCTTTTACTTCATGCTCTGTCTCGACAATCTGGAGCTTCTAGTTGCAGTACAGTCATCAGCACGCCATAATAGACTAGACTCCTTTAACAATGGATGCTTTGATGTTGCACTTTGCTTTATATCAGCACAGAGGTGTAATGTGCGTGCCATAGACTAATGACTCTGAAATTTGCAGGTAACAATGAATGGGGCCGTATGATGTTGAACCAAACATTTACTATCGGTACATGTTTCCACATTTGTTACAGCATATCCACAGTTTGCCCCTGTTCTATCCACTTGTGATTAAAGATTGCACATCCTCACCTAGAAATAAAATGAGTCTTTTTAAAAAAAATCAGGTACATTATAATTGCATTCATTCAGGCATGTTCAACATAGAGTACTGTTTTCAGTCATTTCCACCTTTCTACACATAAGTACAAACGTTAATGCATATGCTGTACTGCAGGACCGTATCGCAGTATATAGGGGCCATGTGCAAAATTGAAATTACACCTTTTTTTCGAATACAATTGTATGTGTACCATTAAAAATAGAATTAATGTTATATGTAGTCAATATTTATAAATAAAAGAGGAATATTTGAGAAATTCATAAAAATATAATAATGTCTAAACCTCTACTTGACAAGCACTAATTACCACTTATTAAACACAATGGAATGATATTTGTGGAATATCGCATCTTTTCTTTTTCTACGGCTATGAGGATAAAGCGCACGCACCACACACTCACACACTCACGCCTACAAATAATACTATTGAAAACACTCGCGTGTGTAATTCATGGGCACTAAGATTTGAACTTTGGTAGCTGGAGTCGTATTCTGATGCGTAATATTGCAACTAGAGAAAACACATCTAGGTGAGTTGTGGTTTGTGAAGAGACTATTTATATTCTATATGCTATACCATATTGTCCAATTTGAACGGGTGCCAAAGTCTAAAACATGCTTAGTACTAGTAGTATAGTTCTATCTAATCTTCACATGAAAATCTATGAGACGTAGTTGTTCACAGTGAGATGAATGGTCAAGTTAACGAGTTGCCGACCTAATTAATAATGTAAAATTACAGAAATTAATTTGGTAAGATAGGATTAATGACCACATGAGACCCCTTGCAGGGTGGGGGCCCTGTGTACCTGATACAATTACTGTGCATGAGTAGTTTGGTTTGGACTCTTGAGCATATTTTTTACATTACTGCCATCTTGTTGCTTTGCTGGGTAGAAAACATACAAGGGTACAACCCTTAGGCCATGTTTGGCTCAGTTTGTGCTTCTGCACAATCCGTTTCCTGAATAATTCTGTGAAAAACATATCCTGCTTCTCTGGATTGTGCAGTTTATACTCAGAATTTGCTTATTGATAATCTGTTGTAGAATCTTACAGTTTGGCACAGCTTCTGCGGAATTCTCCAGAATCCACAAGCAGAAGTTGTACCAAACAGGACCTTAGTTCAGCTGATATTTGCACAACAAGATTAAGCATATGAAGCTAACTAACTTCATCGCCCTTTTTCTGTCTTCAGAGCCCATGCTAACCGTGGGGAGCATAAACCCTGTCATTTGGTCTGATGACTGGACGGCAGTGACGGAAGACGGCAGCTTGTCAGCACAGTTCGAGCACACTATACTGATCGGCGAAGATGGCCCAGAAATATTGACACAGTGTTAACGGAATGCCAGATAACAAAGAAGAACAATGAATGATCGGCTGGCGAGATCCTGCATTTTTTTGGACCAATTGGTCCAACTCAAGCTCTGATGCAAAATGGCAAACTCACATTGTAATCTCGGTTAATTGATATAATGATATATAGAAATTCTACACTATTTTGAGGTTAAACTTGAGTATGTCTTCTATTGGTCTTTATTACAATGTGATCAGGCGTCTGAGTGGTTGCAAGTAGGTCTGATCGTTTGGATTGAGTTTGTTGGTTGCTGGGCTTGCTAAAAGGCATATGTTGCTTGTTGCATTTGTTGGCGAAGCATGGACTTTGCTTACCCCATACTTTTCCATGAGTGGTTGACCGAGAGAGAGAGACCAATTCATTTTTTCTGCATCCGAATTTGGAATAGAGATCACAGATGTTCGCTAATCATATGTTAATCACACATGCTGATGATTTAATTAACTTACTTCGTCCTCATTAATTAATCCAGTGTAGTCGCTTCGATTCTATGCATGTCCTCTCATTCTCACTGCCAAACACAACAAAGTTTTGCAATAAGAGATGCTTATGGCTAGCCGTTTTAAAAAAGAGCGTGTTAAGTAACTATATAAAAATTGTAATTTTTAATGTAAACAAAGACTATAGATGATCAAATATAATTAGTTATCTTGTTAGCACTAATATAAATAGTAGTATTTCAATAAACATCTTGTTCTCTCCTAAGCTAGTGCAATTGAGAAAAAAAATACTGTTTTTTTCATAAGCATCTCCTTTCTAAATACTAGAGATACAAGTTTTATATTTTTTAGTTGTTAGATCGACCCAAACTAAAAAAATAAACAAAAATTCACTCTCATTTAAATAAATTAAAAAATAAACTAAATAATAACATAGAACTACTACCTATTCAATGCCCACAGGCATCCCTAGGAAACAAACATTGTGCATGCTCTTGCAGCCTACACCTAGGCCGTATAGCACTCAAAAAACCTAAACTGGCAGGTGGGCCCAAAATTACGAGCATCAACGGAGCCCCACATGACAGAGACAGGAGAAAGCTGAAAGCCACAGGACATTGCTTCATATTCCTACTGCCTTCACCGCTACCCCGAACCCTTTCCACTGGCGGACACTAGAGAACCCAAACGAGCAGCAAAATCGGAGGCGCGGTCGGATTCAGAAGCTTCTAGCACTGCGGTAATCGAGCGTAGCCTGTGCATTGGTAATTGGCGTTGGTCGTGGAGTGCGTCGCTCGTGCGGGGAGCTCGCGAATCGGAGGCCGCGGTAGGGATGGCGGCGGCGCCATGGCGAGGGGCATAGCGCGGGCAGTGTCGTTCGGGGGTCGAGCGACCGCGGGGTGGTGCTCATGCCGGCGCGTCACCGTGGCCGTCTGCCTCGGCAACCTCGTCGCCGCGCTGCTCGTGCTCCGCTCCCTCACCGCCCCCGCCCCCGCCTCCTTCTCTCCGACCTCTCCCAACCGTGAGTAGAATCTCTCGCCATGTGTACACCTTCGGGTTTTTTCCCTTTTATTTTGATCTGATTCGATGCTATTTTGGCCTTGTCTTTTGGCGGCGAAGTGGTGCAGTATACGGAGGAGCAGATTAGGAGGGTGGAGGAGTCGATCCGGATTCGCCGTGAGGCGGAGCGAGTCGATCTCCTGCAGGCGGTACTATTAATGGATAGCTCTTGTAAATTTGATAGCTTTTTGGTTGATTAGTTCTTAGAACTTGCGATCTAATCCTCTAAAGTTTCGGATGCCAAAGGTGAAGAAGCTGCGGAAGGTTTTCGCGCGGGAGGAAAAGAGGCGGGAGGAGCTGCCGCTGGTGCTGAAGCAGAAGGTCTCGTATGATATTGTGCGGCGGCTGCGAGACTTGGGGGGTAACGGCAGTGTCGCGCAGCAACAAGGTATTCTGCATATCTGGTTACAAATTAGTACGTGTATACGTGTATACGTGTATGACCGTGTGCTATTTCTATGTACAATGAAATGGGTCTGGACTTATCTCTTGAATTCGGAATCTGACGATATCATTTTCTGTTCCACATGCGTATAGCTTGGACTCTTTTTATCTTATCTGATTCTTGGTTAACAACTTGGCACACATGCAGCGCTCCTGCCACTGTTTCGAAATAAAAACTTGGCACACATGTGCAACAGGGTAATTTTGTAAGCATACCATTGACGGATTCAGTGGAGACCTGACAAAACCTTTTTTTTTTTAAAAACTCAGTGCTTGACTGCTCATCAGTTCTAGTTGCACTGGTGACTCATGGCTAATGCTTTCTTGCAGGTGGCTTCTGTTTCTTTGCTGAGCGATTCTTTGAACATATGTAATGATAAGTTAATCTGCTGAGCAGAATAATGAGATAGCACTTTACCATTACCTTTCTTGTAGTTTTCCATTATTTTGTCTCCAATATGTTTTCTGTGACTTTCAATGTTAACACAAAGTAAATCCTGCTTTGCACTATGCCTGTTTGCTGCTTGCTTTTGCAACATGCAATATCTTAAGTTGATTTGTGACCTGAAACTAGTCTTCCAGTACTCTACAGATCAAGTTTTTTATATTTCCTTTACTTAATATATGACAGAAGCTGTGGAATCTTGGCGTGTTGAGAAGCTAAAAAAGATATCAAACATGTATATACTCAGAATCAATCAGATTTGGGCCTCTCCGGAGAGGAAATACGTATGTGAGCATTACTGTTGAAACTACTCTTCTATTATTACTCTTACTTCTATTTATTCATTTTACTTTCTAATGGTTTGGTATATTCTAAATGTTCTTTGTTCCCCTCAACTGTAACATTTGAGTTCAATATTTTTTCTGTAGGATTGTTAAAACGAGCGCTGAAGTTCAACTGGCGTATGCTAATGGCGGACACTGATCTTTGGATACCAGAGAAAGTCATGCACACTGAACATGATGACAAACCTGAGAATGAACCAGAAGGTTATTTCCCAAATATTTTGTTTGCAACTTGTGTATGTTGATTTATAAAGTTTAGAGCACTTAAGGTGTCAAGTTGAATCTTTTGTGTTATTTTTTACTTAACGAGATATTTGAAGTATTCTTTTTAGGATTATTGAATTATGACTTTCAATTTATCTGTCCCCACAATGCAATGCAGAGCTACATACTGATTATGATGGCGCCGCTATTAGATGGGGCTTAACACACCACAAAGAATCTGCTGCTGATTGTTGACAAGGTTGTCTAGATCAAGCCAAGAATGCCAAGCCAGGTGAATTGAAGTGCAATATATGGGTTTATTACCCATCAGAATTTGGATGCTACCCACCAGATAAGTATGAGCATAAACATCAGGAGTGCTGGTTGAAACAAGTAGTTTGTTTTATCTGTAGTTTTTCAACCATTGTAAATATTGTCCTTAGACCTTTTTAGCTTAGATGACTGTTAGAGATATCTGATTAGGTGTTTCCTAACTTAGCACCTCAGTTTTTATGCATTTAGTGTATGTTCACAGGTTCATTTGCTAGTTTCTGTATGAAAATGAGAGATATCTGTGTATGCCTTAATCTCTATGCAATCTTTTATCTAGTTGCCAGGGATTTGAATAGCACAAGCAAAATATAAGTGGTGCCGGTCCATATGTAACCTTGATCTATTAGTTCAATAACAACTTTGTTAATTGTTACATTAGTTTTAGGCTATGATTCTTGAGTGATCTAACTTTCTGCACGCTTGCAGTTCATTGATGCTATTACACTTTTGAGTGCAGCTTTGTTTATTGTCAGTGAAACTGCGCATTCTATTTCTTTGGCAGTTTTGAGCTAGTTTCGATAAGCTAGGGTGGTGCAGTTGACAAGTTCGTGTCATATTGTTTCGAGGGCTAAATATAGATTCATCTACAGTTAAACATGTTCTGCAAAATAGAATGTTTGAACATCTGGCATGTGGAGCACATGAAATAGTCGTTTCTTGTCCCTGACAAATTGATCTCACTCATGATGGTTTTTGCTATACTTGCAGGCTGACCACCTCAAACTGAACTTCAAAGGCAAGTATTCAGAGTCATACAGAGATTTACATCCCAGTATCCCATTGCTCCTGTTGTCGTGCCATGGATGTCTGGTGTCATCAGTGCATGAGCTGCCAGCCCCAGCAGCTCATTTGAGGCTTGGACTGATACAGCTTGAACCGACAAATCTCTATACACCTTTTCTTTTCTTTTCTTTTTGTCATTATACTGTTTTGCGTTTTCTTCTTGCTGCCCTGGTATATACGATGTAGAACTTAGCTTAGTCCACTTGGCAGCGAAAGTTTTTGAGGGATGCTTGTTGAGGTACAATTGGATTTGGTGGTGATCAGCTCAATTCAATGATTCACCCTATTGTGATCTCCCAACTTGCTCTCTGATCGATATTCGTGTGATCATGAGTTCATGGCAATGCCCATTTGTTATCTCGAGCCCTGAAGAAGCTCCATACGCTTCTGAATTCTGACGTCGGTGTGTCAGTGTCACTGTGTTGCAACTTCGACGAAAGCGGCACGAGGAATCGGACACAGACGGCTAGGACTTGGCCGCGCCACACGTCGCGGTCGGATCTTTAGCTGCGTCTGGCCTTTTCCTCCTCGCTTACGCTACACATCGCGGCAGCTACCACCAGCCAGCCATGTCCGGCGGGGTCGGCGGAGGCGGGCGGCGAGGCTGGAGCCCGTTCGACGCGATCCGAAGCTTCCCGTCGACGCCCGAGTCCCTCATGTCCCAGATCGACGCAGCCATAGCCTCCACCGAGTACGCCCGCGCCTGCGCCCTCCTCGACCCCGCCCCCGCCTCCGCCTCCTCCCAGCCGGAGCCGCGGCCGCAGCCTCCGTCCGAGGGCAGGGAGGAGGAGGCCCCCGCCTGCTACGACGCGAGGGTCGCGGACGAGGCGTACCGGGCGGCGTGCGCGGCGCTGGGGGCTGGGCAGCCGGACGCGGCCGTGCGGTCGCTGCGGGTGGCCCTGGCGAGCTGCCCGCCGGAGAAGACCGCGGCTGTGGCCAAGGTGAGGTCCATGCTGGCTATCGCGTCCGCGCAGCTGCACAGGCAGCAGCACCAGGCGCAGCAGAGCAGGAAGTGAGGTGCTTCTACTTCATCGCTGCAGGATTAGTTTCTTCTGTTTGGATTTCTGTTATTAAACACTTGTAATTACTACTGGGGATCTCATTAAGACATGATTAGATGCATCGATCCTTCCATTAATGCATCCTGTTCCAGTTGCAATGGCTGCATCCTGTTCCGTTGCAGAGGGTGTACTTGAACATGGAAAATCTCGAACAATCATTTGAGCAAATATCATAATCTCTTCTTTGTATTCTGTCAGGATTACATCTGACTTGTTTGAGCACTGAGATGGCATGATGGGGAAAAGAGCATCGCTAGCAATCTAGCATACACTAATGTGCTTCGCTCATCACTCAGCTAATTATTGACCCCAAATTTGCGTGGAGAAAGAGAAGCTACAATTCGGCTACAGTCATGGAGAGGGTGCTCTCGTCATGTGAACTGATGCAGTGATGTTACATTGTCAGCCTTGGCAGTCATCAGTGACCGGCAAAGGAAGAAAAACCCTCTGCGCTCAGTGCTGGTACAGACTAAAAATCTTTGGAAGGCTTCACAGGCATTTCTTCACTTCAGAGAATACTGTCTTTTCCTTATTTGCTGCTTCAACATCGTCATGTGATGCAACAGCAACCACAACACCGTTGTCCTTAATGGTTTCGGCCGCATCAGCAAACTCCTTGAAATCCTTCAGACTGCGCATGAAAACCAACACAATCAATGTTTTTTGTGTAGAAAACATAAAGGTTGACGATCCGGTAAGCGCAAAAAGAAAAAAGTATATGATGTTTGGATCATGGATTTGTCTACCTGGTTGATAGTATCTCTTCACGTCTTTGCTGACGTTCCTCGTCCGTGATGCCCAGCAAATATCGCATTAGGCTGAAAAAAGCAGTATGCATGTTCAGTTCTTACGTATTATTTATGTCCCACACTAAAGAGAGCAAAATCCGCCTAGTTCATATATGTATGTTGACAGTATTTCCATAAGAAAATGCATCAGAAACATTCATGTCTGCATATCAACTAAGATACACGGATAGCAAACCAGCAGCTAGATGTGTAAGGCCAGGCTGCGCCGGTTGCAGAACCTATTTCCCCAAAATAAAATACTATTTTAACCAAATTTCAGTTCGAAAATAAATTAATATATAGGGGATACATAGTTTAATACACATTTTCAGGCTCAAGCCTACTGCCCTCAAATTGAGGCCCGAGCCCCATCCAAACCCAACAAATCGAGCCTGCCAAGCAGTGCTGCAAATGAACATGACTACCAGCAACAAGACATTGGTTCACAGAACCCCAGATGGCCCCCCATCAATGTGAAAGTTCAATCAAAAGCGCTAATGATAAGGCATATCATCAATTTTTGGTGGAGTTGTGCTCAATGGGAGTATGCATCATAAACAGAGGCTTACATACCTGCTGTAACCTTTAGCATCAGGTAGCTGGTAGGAATCAACATCACCTATGGTACCAATAATAGCTTTTGTAAGCGCATCATCATCCATTTCTAGCTCCCTGAGAAACTTTGCTGTCTCATCATAGACCTCTAGTGTTTTCAGTAAGTTTGGATCCCGATATGACAAATACGAGAACACTCCTGCAACAGGAAACAAAATTTAGCATTATGTAAATAATTCACCCTGCAGCAAGAGTAATGCTTCATTACAATACAATAATATATATGAACTGGCAATGGAACCAAATGATTCTATAATTTTACCCGTTATATATAAAAAATAGTTGAAATAGCAGGTCCAGAAAGAGAGCTAGCATAAAAGTACCTGAATGGGTGTCAAAATCACAAAACCCTCCATATGCACCACCACTAACTCGAACACGGTCCCATAACCACGTGTTGCTTATGTGCTTTGAGATGACATAGGCACTTCCATTGAGCTGGTATCCACTTTGGTAAAGGTTTCCAGCTTTTCCAACATAATTAACCTTCAGACAACAGAGAAATGATATTGAAAATTCAGTATGCCAAATTGCCATTGAGGTATTTCCCAAAGATTGCTGAAAGCTATTAAGACAAATAACCCTTACCTGAGTGGGGACAACAATGGCTTCATTAACAGAAGGTAGTCGAGAAAGCCATGGATCACTTCCAAGGGTCGGAGTACTTGGGAGTGAATCAAGAAATTTGGCAATATGTTGGCTTGATTTTTCAAGATTTTTCCAGTCACTTGTTATGTTGATCAAGCAACCAGCCTTGGAAAAGAGTGATTTTCTCATTTCCTCCAGTGAAGATGATATGCTGTCCCAGTCTTGGTCAATCTTTGTTTCCAGGTCTCGCAAATACTCCAGATAACTGCCAATAGCAACAAAAGAAAAAAAATTGAATATCTCAACACAGAAATACCATGTTGATAAAAATAATGCCTAGTAGTGGAGATGATAATGAAATCATATCATAAATTCCATTCCAAGAGCCAGCTGACTTAACAATCTGCATATATGTATATGCCACAAAGAATCTTACCTAACACCACCCATTTGTTCACCAATCCATCCAGCTGCGTTTAATTTAGCATCCATTCTAGCAGCTGCTATGCCATGGCCACTGCCCCTCAAACGATTCTGTGTAGGACAAATTGTTAGGTGACCACATCAAATTCATGCTTATGATAATCCACATCACAAAGATGCCGGTGTAGTACCTCCATTCTTGCTTTACTTTGAGAAACAAACTGTTTGAACCTCTGCTGTTCTGTGAACTGAACATCTTGAAGAATGGTGTACATCTGAAAGAACAGAAAATAAATTTATTTCATTATGCAAATATGAGAGCAGAAATTGCATGACCAGATCAGCTTCCATAAGAGAGTTTCCTTGCAAGTTAAACAGATTAAGCAACAAGCATGTCTTCTGCACCCTGATGTTGCCTTTCCCTCTATGGTCTACACAGACAATTATCAAAAGCATACCAGATTAAACAAATCTTCAACTCGTGGCGCCATTGCCTTTCCCCGAACAATGATGTGAGTAAGAGGATCTTCTTTTCCCCTCACCGATGATGTGAATGGATAAACTGATATACCTCCAGTTTTTCTTCCAATTAATTGATTAAGCTGCACAAAGTCCATGTCTTTTGTGCCCATCTCCAGCAAAGATTGGCTGGCACACATGCTCATAGTCAGTTCAAGTACCGCATAATATACAGAAATATCTTCATGATATATCAAAGAAATGTATTGATCAATCAGCTCACCAGAACAATGGCAACAATTGTAGATATTCTTTCTTCATTGAACTCATGTCAAATACAACTTCAGAGTAGACAACATCATTGGTGAAGAGATCATGTTGCAAAACCTTGACACCATTTATCTCTCCAACCTACATATGTCATTTACAGTGTGAACATTATATTCTCTAGTCTAACTAAAACAGTAAGCTGAAGATATCTAAAATAAAGATATATAACCTATTCAGGAAAACAAAGTTAGCAGACTTATTAATTAACAGTTCATGATTCTAATGTTATCAACCTTCCCATATATACTCCGAGAAAAAAATACTTGATTGGTGGCTTTGGCCTATGAACAGAATGCATGCAGCTTCACACCAATATGTGGGGCAACTTAGGGGCTGTCTGGATCTCTTACCCCACAGCAATTCATCTTATCGTGCAGGGTAAGGATCTTTGGCATGCAGATGTTAGCTCTTGCAGGTAATTGTTAAATTCTTCCTAGGTAAATTAGTCTAGCCGAGCAAAAGACTTTACTTCACCACATAGTCAAATTTACTCTTTCAGGTGAATTAAGTTTGGGAAAGTGGGGGAATCTAGAAGATTCACATCACACACATATTAACTCCTAAATAACTTTTCTCATTATATGGTGCAGTAATAAGTTATGGACAGTATAAGTAACGCTGGTCAAGGCTAGATATTTCATAACATGGCAACATAGAAATCCAAACTTGCAAATCTTGCCAAACAACGCTAAGTCGCTAAGCCAAAAGCGACAGTTTACATTTAGATTAACGCTAAGTTGAGCAGACTGCTAATTTCTTCAGAAACCAGCTACTTGGAAAACGAAGAACTAGGGACAATTCAAATGTAACATTGGGCTAGGCTTCATGATTTTTTCAAAGCTCTGCTGGAGACAGAATTTGGAGCTAACCTGGCTTCAGAGCTTCAGCTGAGGTAAAAGAAAATGCAGATCATTGGCCAAATAGATCACAGGCGCAAGCCAAAGAATTACCTCTATTGGTACATGAATAGGCTTTTTAGGGATATCTTGCAATGACAGGCTAGGGACAGCCTTGAGAGCTTCTGGAGGGTCTGGAGTTTCTTGTTTATCCTTTAGCTCCTTAGTAGCACGAGCCAACTCTGCAAGATCCTCCTGGGTCATGCTACCTTTCACTTGTTTTAGAATTTCTTTTTCAACCGCTTCATCACGTGATGCTTTCTCTGGATCAGGCTGCACAATAAAGGTATAAATTTGACGTATATCTGAGGCATAATGAAAAAGCTATCTTGATGTAAAATTTCTGAAGTGAGAAGCTCTACTGACCTGCATTTCAACTGTGACACGATGTGCATTCTTCAAAATAAATTTCTCAATGAGCGGTGAGAACACAGCTTTTGATCCGTCCTCTGCAATGCGTGCTTTCAATTGTTGCAATGGTCGTTCATATCTCAGAGGCTCAAAAGGGTCCATATCATATATCCATTTGCCCTGAAATTTTTTGTGAAGTTGAAGACAATACATGAATATGTTCAGACATATGTCTTTTTCACTGAAAGAAAAATTATGAGGTAGTTGTTCATACAATTGAACGAAGCATCAGTGACAAGCCTCGAGGGAATGATCCTGTGTTGTTCTCCCTAAGAGCAAATTCGATTGTGTTCATGGAAGCTTCCACTGCTTCTGATGCAAACCCTTCCTCTGCCAAATTCTTTAAAGTTTGCATTACCAACTCTTCAACTTTTTGAATGTTATTCTCTGATACACCTTTCAAGCCTATACTAAACTGTGGCTGAAGGAGCTCATCCTCAACACCACCTCCCACTATAGCTTCTCCTAGACCACTTTCAAGAAGAATCCTTCTTAGTGGTGAAGCAGGAGTTCCCAGCAAAAGATGATCCAGGAAACCAAGTGTAAGCTCAGTTTCTACATCTAGTGGCTTCTCTGTCAACAGCCAATTAGTGCACACCATATATTTCTTTGTCAAATCGCCTTCTTGACCAGCAGGGTACTTCTCTACGATCCTCACTGGTTCTTTGAATAACCTCTGCGGCCAAACCTTCGATTCATTAGGAGCAGGGCTGGCTTCAAACTGGTCAAGGTATTCTACAGAACAAAGGGGTAGGAAAAAGAGAGAAGTTTTAAGAGTGTTTAGAAATAGGAAAACTCAGAGCATCATGAAAAGGTGGTTCACAAAAACAACTCTGTGAGTACAATGAGTAATTGCTATTAGATGTTCAACTTACCACTTAGAACACTCAGCCGCTCTTTTGAATCATCATCACCGTAGAACCAGATCCTCGCGTTGCTTGGATGGTAGTACTTACTGTGGAACTCCTGCACACAAGACACAAAAAAGTGAAAATTAAATTCAAAACAAACTAAGCAATCAATGTTAGCTTAACGATACTCCAAACTACAAAATTACTTTTTGGTGGTACTAGAAGAAATCTGGTGCGATGATCTAGTAAGTCCTCTCTATAATTTGTAGTAAAAAATACCTATCATCAAAACTTCTAACTATAAAAGAGCGAAGGGACCTTGCTGGCTCAATGCGGTAGTTAACAGCACAAAGAGCAAAAGACACCATGAACACTGCATTGCTGGTACAGTGCATATAATAGCAAATGGAAAAGTAAATAGCAATAAATGAAAATACCAAATTTGGATCCAGACTAATATCAAACCTTGAACTCTTCAAAAGTAAGCTTTGGGATTTCGTTTGGATCCCCACCACTATCAACCCCGTATGTGTTCTCAGGGAAAAGTGCCTGCAAGTTCCGAAGAGTTAAGCCCTTCTACTTGTACCGACTGGCAAAATAGGATCATGAAAAGAGAAACTCTGAAAAAGTTGCCGTTTGTATCTGATAAGAACAGCACAAAGGAGTATTCGGGCCTATTAGCAAAAACAAATAAGCCAGGAAGAATCTACCAAAGAAGCATATACTACAAATGAAATTACAGGTCACAACTGTACTGGAGTCTAAAATAAACCCAGTTTAAACCAGAAAGCAGAATGGGTACTGGGGGAAATGCAACAGCCTGGACCCAGTTTCATTGCAATAACTCATCGTTAAAAAAGAGAGCAGTATGCCAATCTACAAGTTTGGATCTGGTCAAAGCAGATAATGATAGTACAGAAATTGACCAAAATTCAACTAATTTATAGGGTCAAAGTTCAATCTCAGCAATAGATGTAGGTTGTAAAAGAAAGGGCCTGCTCATGTTAGGTTATTCAATATGGTGATCCCAGGGCAATATCATGCAAAGGACAACAAGAGATGCAATTGCATTCTCCTAAAGGCTAATGAATTCGAACACAAGAGTCCAAGAGATTGAACACCTGAAGTCGAACGAAATAATTTACCTGTTGTGATACACGTCCCATTATGTTATCGGGTTGAGAATAAACTCCTTTCATCTCATTGAAGACAACACCTAAAGTCACAAATTAAAGGATTATATTTGAATACTTTTTGAAGGACAAGTAATCTCACATATAAATGTACTTGCTCTATTAGATTAGAATCGGTTACCAAACCTTTGTAGGTTATCTCTTCTTCAGGGTTGTCGAGCTCATAGTGCCAACCTTCTTGTTGAAATGTTTGGAAGTCCTCAACACATTTAGGGAAAAAGACAGCATCAAGGTATACATCTACCAAGTTGTAGAAATCCTGCAGAGCAACCATATGCACGATGGGAATGTTGAAGAAAGAGTTGCTTGAACAAATGACTGAAGCGGATTTGTGGTCGTTAGGTATCACCTTAGTGTTTGTTGATGCAACTGGATAACACGTCCGATCTGGATATGTGAATGCATTCAGGAAAGTATGCAAACTTCCCTTTAAGAGCTCGACAAATGGTTCTTTCAAAGGGTATTTTCTTGATCCGCATAGAACACTATGTTCAAGGATGTGGGGTATGCCAGTTGAATTTTTCCTGGTAATAAAAAGATACTTCTTTAAAACACCACACTAAGCTTAAATGCAATGATTAATTCTTTCCCTATCAATGAGTAGGACTCCCTAGCTCATTTTTGTACGACAAATCCCTATGCCAACGGGACAACAAAATACTAATTTACTATCAACAAAACAAAGAACCAAGGACTACATGCACTTACGGAGGAGTACGGAAAACAATGCCGAACACTTTATTCTCATCATCGTTTGACACAGACATAACTTCTGCACCTGTCTTCTTGTGCTTATAGAGAATAGCAGCCGATTTGCACTCATCTATAATCTGTTCGGAGACCTTTTCAAATCCAAGCTTTGCAGCATGCTCATGGACATCATCTGTATCTGCTTACGTCAGAAGAAACAAGTCACACATTTGATGAACATAAGACCTCGAATTTTCTTTTCAAATAACAAAAGGATGAAGTTTGAATGCTGCTTCTTTTTCAAGTAGTGTATTTTTCAGTTTCAGCTGCCTCATGTCAAAACTATGACCAAAACAACACAGAAAATGCACAACTTCTATGCTAAAAAAATCATCTTGAAACCTACCCAGTACGCAAAAGGAAATCCAAGCATAGACTAGCCATCACCGTGCAACTTCTGCATCTTTATTCCCAATCAACTATGCACTTCCAAACGATTTAATACATTGTCTCATTTTGCTTCGGAATTCCTACGCCTCCCGATATAGAGTAGATGAGTTCGAACAAAAGCAATCCTCACCTTGGGGCACAGGGGAGGGCGAGGTCGAAACGGCGGGCGCCGACAGCCGCCGCGCGAGCCGGGGCGCGGCGGCCGGCCAGTACCGCCCGGCGCAGTGCAGCGGCGCGGCCGCGGCCAGGAGGCGCGCGCCGCCTCCCGGCAGAGCCGAATAGCTGCGCGACGGGAATGAGGAGGACGACGGCCGGCGCGCCGCGGACGGGGCGGAGGCGGCGGGGACCATTGTCCTGCCCCTGCGGCAGCGGTAGAGGAGGCGGCGGCCGGAGGTGCGGAGCAGCGCCACCCGCTCCATGGCGTAGGTGCCCAGCTTGCCGGTCCGCGTCTGCCTCTGGAAGTATGGATTGGAGGAACAAGGGGCGGCGTGCGTAGCTTGTTGCGATTACGCTCTCGGTTCCTGGGCTTTTTCGGTCGCGAGGTTTTGCTTGGGCTTAAAGAAGGCGAGGAGAAAAATCTTCGCTTTTTTTATCTTTGATTTCAGTTTTTGTTTCTGTTGGATTTTCGGATGCTTGGCCAGCTTGGGATTGTTTGACGGGATTTCGTGTGGTTGACGGGAGTTGGTGTGAACTATGGTACACGCAACTATATTGCGCAATTTGGCGCTTTGCGGACGTGTATGCAGCATGAACATGGAGGGAAAGGGTGAGGAAAATTTTATTAGGCATTTTTATTTATATTAAATTTTGTATACAAAATATAGTAAAAATATTAAAAAAATATATATAAGAGAATTAATGATAGATAGATATGAAATGAGAAAAATAGATGAACGAGCATGTCCCACGCCCTCTTGGAGTTGCAGGGATAGAGTTGCCAAGTCTTTGGCTTCTGGAAATATATTCTTTAATATAGAGTTTTTCGTTTGAACTTATGGACATGCCGAGGTCAGCTTTCTTAGCTCGGCTCTGTTTTTCTAAAAAAAAGAAAGGATATTTAGAGTTGGGCTTTTCAGCCGCAAAATCTGAATAATTGGGGCTTGGCTCGGTTTTGTCCGGCCCATTAGCGGGAAAATTCTCCTCCCGTTTGGCGAGAGAAGCAACCCAACCTGGCAACAATTTAATCACCCTTCCATAGTCTCTGCCACGTTCGTATCCACTTCCTGCTCCTTTCCTTTCTGGCTTCCCTCTCAAAACCTCCTCGCCGCGACGTGCATCTCCCGACTCGACGTGATGGAGCTCATGACACCGCCGCCGCCGCAGGGCTTCCTGCTCGACAGCGCGACCTCCGGCGCCTACACCACAGAGTCCGCGATCATGAACCGGTTCGCCTCCGCCGAAGACGTCACGGCGGGCAACCCATTCTTGGCCACGGCGGTGACCGCACCCCCGTCGCCCAACCCATTCGAGCACCTCCCGCCCGGCGCCTCCGACGCCGACCCCTTCGACCTCTTCCAGCACTTCACCAGCGCCCCCGCCAGCCCGGCGCGCGCTGCCGCCATATACGCGCAGTTCGACAGCGTCGATGGCGACGGCCCCGGCTACGACAAGGCAGACGACGGGTTCCAGCCCCGTGTATCCTACTCCACGGTCGCCTCCACCGTGCCGTTCGACTGGGAGCAGAAGCCAGGGAAACCGAAGCCCGAGTTCACAAGCGCGGTCGCGACGGTGGACGGGGGCGAGGTGGACGACACGGACTTCGACTTCGGCGTCCTCCTCGACAAGGCCACGCAGACGCAAGAATTGTCGACGGCCGACGAGCTCTTCGACGAGGGAAAGATCCGCCCTCTGAAGCCACCGCCGCGTTTACTTGACGGCGGCAGTGTCGGATCCACGCCACGATCGGCGAGGTCCGTGATGTGGTCTCCCCGGCTACGGAACCTGGTCGGGCCTGGTAGTTCCGACTTCGACCCGTTCGCCGCTGCCCTGGCCAAGGCCCCCTCCCCTCTTGGCGCCGGCAGCAAAGACGACGAAGGCGGTATCGAATCATCCTCTTCACCCATGAACCCCCACTCTGCCACGTCCCCGACCTCCACTGCTCCGGCCACGAACAATGGCGGGAGGAAGAAATGGCGGCTCAGCGACTTGCTCCTGTTCCGGAGGGCATCAGCCAAAGGCCGCGCCGCCTGCAACATAAGCATGGACCCGGTGTTCAGGTACGCGCCGGTGCAACAACTTGGCACGCCGGTCAAGAAGGCGAGGGCGGGGTCCGTGGCTACCGATGGCAACGCCTCGGCTGGGAAGCGCAAGAAGCAGAGCAAGAAGGCTGAAGCCGCGGCGGCGCCAGAGGGCGGCATGCCGATGCCGCACCGGCAGAGCATGATGGGCTGCGTCCGGCTGCACCCGGGCCTGAACCGGCTGGCTAAAGGGTTCAACGGGCATTCAGCGCACCTCGGCCGCGGCTCCGCCAGGTCGGCGACGAAAGGGTAAAGATTCCACGGCATTACTCTTGCTATCCTAGCAGAAGAACGATGGACTTTTTTTTTTCAGGATTTCGCCCTTTGGTTTTTCAGTTTCTTGAAACGGTGTACAACCCGATTCATTTTTCAGCATTTTATTTGGACTTTGCTTTACTCTACCGTTGTATTAAATGATAATGATAGACGAGATTATCTAATAATATAGTAGTTGCCGACTTTTTCATATTTACTACTATTTTATTTCTATTTTTACTATTTAAAAAATATACAGTGTTTTTCTATCCCTACTTCTTAAAAAATATATAGTTTTTTTTTTCACACCTTCTATGTCTTTCCATACCCTACCCTCCCCACGTTCTATCTCCATATTCTGCCCTCCCCTCCCCTCCCCCATCATCGTTAAAAAAACTATCGGAAAAAAAAGAACCGCTTGGCCGCACCCATCACTTCCATAGCTACTCCTTTGCGGCATGATGATTGTCGCTCCTCCTCCTCGGCCTCCCTGACTCGAAGACCATGAGGGGAGCAAACTGCGTCACCCCTCCTCCTGGACAAATCCTTCCCCAAATCACTCAAAACCCGCACCCAGATCCTTCCTCAAACCCCACTTCCACCAAAACTAACCCCGATCATGGGTCCCTGAATCCCACTTCCACCACAACTCACCCCAGTCGCGGGGCGTGATGCTCGACGACCACCTTGAATTCGCTAGTCCTTCAAAGCGATGTAGGTACGTGATCACCAAGCCACGTCGCCTATGAGCGCAAGCGCACACCTCCACGCAGGACGAACCCCTCCACCACCGAGTTGCGTCGATTGTCCATCTACGTCGCCAGCGATCGTAGTGCTTTACAGCCCCCCTCCATCGCTGGGCTGCCGTGACTGCCCAACTTGTCTAGGCTTGGCAACTAAGGGTGCATGCACGAGCCCATGTGCTAGAAGGACCCCTTCGCCGCTGGACTGCCGCAGACGTCTTGCTTGCCAGTGATTTACACTAGAAGGTACTCACTCTGATTGCAAATGTAGGTCGTTTTAGCCTCCTCAACTATTCTCTAAATATAAGTCATTCTCAAACTTCTATGCACTTTTTTCTCTTTTGTTCCCTTCTTGCCCTTGTTTAATAAATGCTATCACTCTCACAAATAAATGAGCTATCTTTTCAATGCAGAATAAATAATGGGCAATAAGGTCATTTGATCTACTTTCTTAATCCTTGTGTATAAGTCTAAAACGACCTATATTTGCAATCGGAGGGAGTATGTGATTAAGGATTCAAGTTGATCAAGCAATGTGGGTATAAAGATAGAGATGAGTAGTTATCAGGTTTTATGGAAAAAAAATCAGAACGATATGGGTATAAAGATCAATAGTTTGTATTCTTGATTAATGGTAGCTGATAAATATATTTGTTTGAAACTATCTTTTTTGTACTATAAATCTGAGTAACTTGAGGGTCTAACCTTTTAGTACCTCCAGTGTTTGCTCCATATTTGATACAATATTGATCAACATATTTTTGCTGGTCACATTACATTTGTGCCATGTTTTGATTCAAGTGCTTCGCAAACTAATAGTTTGTAAATGGTAGCAGTCGCAGCATATCAGATGAGTATGATTCTGGACAGACATTATCATCATAAGTAACAATACAAGGTATTCATGTTTATCTGAAAAATAACTTGTACATCCAAGCTCCACTATGCGCTGATGTTGCTTGATTCGATTTTAGTTCATCAGTTTTTTATATCTTTTTATTTCGTCATTCAGTCGGGTTCGATTGTTCTAATTAAGTACAAGATGACGAACATGGCCTGGAACAACAACCACGATTGGATAAATGGATAGAGAAATTTAGCTGATGAAGGTTGGTCTTGGAATTCTGGAATGGTAACATCAGATTATATCTTTAAATGGTATTATTTTCTAATATCAACTTCAATATGAATATTGAGCCCTGCTTGTTAGTTTTTTAGGTTGCTCATCGCCATGAATTGCAAAGTGCTTTTAATGTTCAGTATTACCAAAGAATATAGTTATGCCCAGCTAAGAGATGCACTTTGAGTGGGTTGTGGCAATCCAAGGTTTGGATTAGTGCATCACTGTATCTATGTTTTGGATTAGTGCATCACTGCTTTCAATGCCTAATTTTTTTAGCCGCCTGGAAAATTATATATGCATGTTCCAAAGTTTTTGCTCCATTTCCCTTACAGGTTTGGTTGTAGCTTTTCACATAATTGATTTACCTTACAGCATGGACAAGAAAATATGAATCCAGAAGTATTATTGCATCGTTGTGCTTTACATTAGTTAAGCATGGTAGGTCAATATAGAAACCTCCTTTTGAATCTCTTCTTACATGTTTTTATCAATGTATGCTTATTTATTGATACAAACCTAGGGAAGTAGCTACACCAAAATTTGAATAATGGAGAAACCATTCTGAAGTCTCCCTTTGCCACATCTCAATTTTACAGTATGTTAGGTTACCTTGAAAATTCATCGAATATCATTATTTTTGTTTACTTTAGATAGGAGATTTATATTAAGCAGCTGATGATCAGTTCTTTGGTTTTATAAGGCATATTTTCTAACCAAAGGAAGCCGTCTTTTCTTATATTTCGGTAATCACAGCTTTGCATCAATGTTAACTAATTTGCTTTATGGTACAATCGGCTTGGTAACATATAAGATTCCTTAAACTTTGTCCTTAGATCAACAAATTATATTAGTGTTCTTCTAACTAGAACCTTTTCATGTTCACTTAGCTTCTTGTGACCATTCTTTGTTTTTGTAGTAGTTCTAATTGAATACGAGGTTGAATTGTCATTTGTGATTGAACAAGGCAAATAGATGGCAAAGGTTGTCTGTAGTGCTTACCTAGGAGGAGTAACCAAGAGGTATGCACTTGCAAAATGATAGTTCTCACTAAGGTCTAACACATTTAACCTTTTTTTTTTAGTGCTTGAGCTGGTAAATTCAACGGTGCATAGATCGTTCCTCAATTTCATAGGTTTGTTTAAACTTGTTCCCTACTTGCACAAATATTTTGCCTTTTAGATGTTGTTCTCTTGTGGCCAGAGCCTAGGAAGCAGTCAATATGCAGCAGCTTGTCCTTCCTCGTAGTTCCTCCGTGGTGTTGTTGCCTCCTCAGCACCTAACGTGTTGTCCACACCACACCGTCGCCCACATCATGTTGGAGCTCAAGGTCTTTTACTACTTCCTGCTTTAGTTATCTATCATTATTTTGTACAGAACTCAGATCCATGAACCAATTACATTTATGTACTTTTATAGGTAATTTGTTCCTGATCTGTTAGCAATGTTATTTTTGTTATATTCATGTTAGACAAGAAATCAAGAGTCATGGTATTATCCTAATGTTGGATCTTAGGCATCACATAGCACTATTTCTCTATGAATTAAGTATTACATTTAGCATCAATGTTTTGTTTTCTTCATGTGGAAAATAAAAAAATATTGTGTACGAGATTTAGGAAACATTGCAACGTAGGGGTGCCACATTTAGCATCCGCTGCAACGCACGTGTGAGGAACGGTGATGTTCTAAGAGGGGAAGTGAATTAGGACACTTAGAAACCTAAATAAAATTGGGTCAAAAAACTTTACAAGATAAACATATCTCAATTTCTATCTAAATGTGCTCTAAATTTATCTAGTGTGTCTATTCTACCGCTCAAAAGGATTACAACCTACTCTAGCAAGGTAAATTACAAGTATGTAAATGCGAAAACGTAAATAAGATAGAGAGACAAACTCGGCATAATAGATTTTTATCCTGTGGTATTGATGACATGAATGTCACCCCTAGTCCATGTTGAAGCTCTACAAAGGATATGCTCCTGATCGCCAAGTCTCTTCCGATCATGACTCTTGAGCCACCAAGTCACCAAGACAAGGTCTCAAGCACGATGAGCCACCAAGTCACCAAGACAAGGTCTTAAGCACGATGAGCCACCAAGCCACCAAGTCAAAGTCTCACCACTAGCCTCTCTTCTGGTCACTTACCACCGTGATCACTTCGGAGCTTGAGCCACCAAGTCAAGGGTCTTTGCGTCTCTGTACACATGTCTTGTCATCGCTCCACACCAAGTTGAAGGGGTAACAAGCTTGAGCCACCAAGGCCCAAAATATTGACGAGTCACTAAGACTCCAAGGCGTCAACGTACCACTCGGTACAAGCTAGAATCACTTTTTTTATCACTTTAAGCTGCAACACCTAGCTACAACTCACTCTAGACCTATAAGCGCTAAACACTCTCTAATCTTGTGGTTAATTACTTTGAATAATCATTTTAAGCACTTTGGTGACTTGGATATCTTCTCAAATATATATGAGCTCCCTCTAGACTCCAGAAGTATGCCACACCTTTAAATGATTGAGTAGATGGGTATTTATAGCCTTAAACCTGCCAACTAGCCATTTTCTCAACGGCTCAGAAAAGCTGTTAATACGGATGATCCGGTGAGAACAGTATTACTAACACAGGATCATCTGGTGAGTATAAACTCAAAAACTAGCCGTTAGAACTCCACTCAATGCCTCTGTGAATACCGTACACTCTGGTGTGCCTTCAAATCCATCACCGGACCTTCCGGTGAGTTATCTTGAACCATCCAAGCCTTTGTAGCCTCTTTGTGTAAAATGCTCTGGTGCATTCATCCGGTATTCATTCCATTCACATCGAACTATCTGGTGAGTTAAACCTTCTCTTCTTTTCCCTAGAAATGCTCTGGTACAACTATCTCTGTGATCAATAGTTTTGACTAAGTCTTTTATGGAGATTCGATGATCAATCTTGGTATTGATCTTCTTGATGTTCTTCTACACTTGAGAGATAAGCTTGGTAACTTTGAGGTATATTTTTTCATCACTTGATGTACTTTGCTCATCATCTTCATCTTCATCTCTATCATCTTCGCTTGAGCTTGACTCTTGCTTTTGCCTCCTCATCTTCGCCTTTATGTGTGGGCTAGGTGCTTGCTTGCTTGTGAGAGCAAGATTCTTGCGCGGTTTGAAAATGCGATGGTTATCGGTCGATAATTGCGATTACCGACTGTATCGCTCTGAATCGAATTCATAATGCGATCGGTTATCGATTTTGAATTCAAAAATTTCAAATCGGTTTTGAAAAAAATTAAAAAATTCTAGAAAAAATTCCATAAAAACTAGAAGTAATTCTAAAACTATCTGTGAAAAAAAAATTCAAAAAATAACATTTGTAGTAGCTCTAATTCAAAAAAATCACGTTCAAGCATCGAAACATTGAAAAAAGACCGAAACGAGCTGAATGCACAGTGCAAACGGCCCGTTTCGGCCCAGCTGAGTGGATAAGGGTGCAAGAGTTCTTCTCGTCGGTGTCGTCGCAACTCACTTTCCCCTCGCGTCGTTCCACAGCAAAAACCGAAGCGAGGGGATGTGCGTGAGGGGAAAGTGAGTTGCGATAGGGTGCCTCCAGATCCGCATCGGAGAAGTGATTACTTCAGCTTGCGATAGGGTGCCTCCAGATATGCGTGATTACTTCAGGCGTGAGTTTGATAGGGCAAGAGATAAGAGGAATAGGAGGTCTGAGGAGAGGCTTTAGAGGCAAGAGGTAGCTGCCCACGTAGATTTGACAAGCGATAATGATGAGACGGAAGAGAAACAGGTGCAGCGTGCCATAGCTCAGTCTAGGGTGGAGGAAGAGTTCAGCAGGAGGGCACTTGATTACTACGAGAATGGAGGTGGTGGTAGAAATACCATAGGAGGCAATGTTTTAAAGAGGATACTTAGTAGTGTATCTTCGACTAGGGAGCCATCAAGTGTCAGGGATTACAATGTTATTGTAACAAAAGCCCCTGTGCAGCAGAGGGTTGACACCGGGTCATGGAGTGCGAAGGGAAAGAATGCAAAGGCAGATAATGGTTTGGCATGGTCTAAATTTTTCCACACTTCAGGTATTCCTGGTAGAAGGGCGGATGATACATTATTTGTTGCTGCAGTGAAAGAAACACAGAAATGGGGTGAGTGATAAAGTTTGTAATGAATTTTATTGTTGTCATATTTCTTTATTTTAACTTATGACCATCTGTTCTATAACAAGAGAGGTTGCCTCATCTAGTGGGTGTGAGAGTAACTGGAGTATATTTGCATTTATCCACACAAAAGTTCACAACTGGTTAAGCTATAAGAAGCTTCATAAGTTGGTATATGTAAACTACAACCTGAGAATATAGAATAATTTGGATGCAAGCATCAGGTCGACTATTGATGATGATCCATTTCAGCGGCTTATGGATCTCACATTGAATGAGGACAATAATTCGCTCCTAGACTGGATGGAGACCGGTAAATCAAATGCTACCCCAGAGCTTGATGAGAAGGACACAGACAGTGATATATGCATGCCAACTCACATGGTGACAGACATAGTGAACCCACATGATTTGCAACGACAGACTGGGACCGTACACTATCACAATGGGTTGCTAAAGTGGTAGGTGACACGCACACGGAAAAGAGGAAGAAGCAATTTGCGCATCCAAAGACGGGCAAGAAGATTAAAGGTAAGGAAAAATACAAGTGCAACACGATAAGAGCACGGATAGAGTCTCAAAGAGCCCAACTTACCAAGAGTCTAATGATAGCAGCTCAAAGACATATAGCGGTGACGATGACAGTCAGGGAGGCGATGCTCCTCCATGCCCATCCTCTGCCATTGCTCCTATGCAATTCACTGGTAAGAGTCAGTTTACACATACCACACACGACGAGGACCATGGTATCCCATCCACACAAAGACATGTCATACAGGGTGGCCATAATGGATCACAAGATAGTGTGAGCTATTCTAGTAACTATAGCATAGAGAGTAGTTTTAGATCGTACCCGTACAACTATCATATTCCCGATGCTCAGTCAGAGCCTCCTATTCAGTGGATCTATGAGTGGTAAGATCATGAGTTTTATGCCATATTACAAGGACAATGGTAAACCACTTCTGCATGGATGGAACAAAGTTGGGCAGAGTTTAAGACAGTTGCTATCTACACAATGGATAATGCTCATATCCACTGAGGAGTACAATACAACCAAATTTAATCGCCCCCTGTTTGAAGCTGGTGGTATTGAAGGTGATGATAATTTACTTTTTGCAACTATTTTATTTGCATACCATGGTATTGTACTAATTTTTTTTTCATATCGTAGGTTGCATGTGGTGTGGATACTATGCAAACTACATTTTAAGTGCCGATCATCACTTTCTTAAGTATTAATGGATGACATGTGACTGTGTTTCTACCTTTTGTACAGACAATTTGACAT
Source organism: Phragmites australis (assembly GCF_958298935.1). Taxonomy (NCBI): domain Eukaryota; kingdom Viridiplantae; phylum Streptophyta; class Magnoliopsida; order Poales; family Poaceae; genus Phragmites; species Phragmites australis. Next base: position 43,424,092 of record NC_084925.1, on the reverse strand, counting down.
ATTTATTAATTTGAGGTGCTACTTATGTAATATACACATATATTCGATGAAACAATTATATGGTCATACTCGTATTGCTATTAGTATCTATTTATTTACTTAAAAATGTCTAAAAATATAGCAAAGGCTATGCCAAAAAATTTCCTGATCTAAAAAAACATAGCAAATCTCATGCCATATTTTTTTTCCAATTTTTTTTGTTTTTTGTGATTTTTTAAATCAGGAAAAGAAGATTAAGAGTGATTATATTGATGAAAAATATCCAATTCATCATAGTCCATCCTTTACTTCATCATCATAAGCCAATAACATACTCACCATCTATCACTGAAAATAAACAAAAATGGTATTTTTTTTTACTAATTAAAAACAATTCATTTATCAATATGGGGCATCATATCATCAGCCAATGTAGCAAAGTATTGTCTTAGTTGAAATGTATTGTCATTGTTGTCCTCATTGGCTCGCATAAGAAAGATTACACTAAGGACACTTTGTAAACTCTTTTACGCCAAAAGGAGGCCAACATTGGCACAGGTACCTGAAGTAACAACATCATAGGTAGTTGAAAAGAAGCTAAAAATAACTGCACAAGTCATAAAAGCAGCAACCATGCCTCATAGAATATAAGAGAGATTGAATCAAAATATGTGGAATTGTGACAACCATGCTACTACCCTCAATCATGTAAGTGTATAATCATTACATGCCCATGTGAGCTATTGTGCACTTCAGTCATGAAAAAAGGAAGCTATGTCTATTATCATAGCAGAATATATGGTGAATGTCTTTTCCCCTCCACTCATCAAGTCAATTTAGGGAACTAGAAAGTCTCTTCCTCTTTATGCTTTGATAGTTTAGGACATAGTAAGGAGAAACTAGTGATAGCTTTGTCCTACTTTGGTAGTTCTAACATAGTAAACATGGGCAGACAAAATGAAAATCGTGGTGAGAACTATAGTGTCAAGACATATCTCGAAACTATAATCCCCTCATGGTTTTCACTTACCCAGCCAAATTTGTCACGCGACTGGACAAGATGAATGCCGTGGTGGGAACTATAGTGTCGAGACGGATCCTGAAACTATAATCCCCCCATACCCTTCATTTGCCCAGCCAAATTTACCATGCCACAACTACACAATTCAACCTAACCCCTCTTCTTCTCTCAACTCTAATCCGTCTCTTCTCAACTAACTACAATCGAAAACGATAATTTCTAAACAGGATAAATATTCTATATGTTGACGAAAAACTGAATTCTTCATCCTACCAGCATAATAAGCATTGCTACTTCAAACAATGATGACACACAAATTCTTTTATCATCCATCTTGCATCAAGCTAAACACTGACAGAGAAGAAAGGCTACATGCCGCTACTGACAGAATCAACCATAACAATTTTTCACTTTTTGTAAAAGCAATTACAATTCTTCAGGATGAACCATGTGGTAGAATAAATGAATCATCTCATATAAATGAAAGAGCTAATATGCTAACTTCCACTGTTAACTCTCTAATTTGATAGATCTAACCATAAGAAAGATGATAGCTAAATATATATTAGATCCATCACAAACTTACATGATATAGCAAATCTAGGAGAGGATGCGACGGAGGAGGCTGGGGAGGGAGCAACGGCGTGGGGCGAGGATGCAGCGACGTTGGGGTGGAGGAGGTCAAGGAGAGATCGACGGCATGGGGCGAGGATGCAGCATAGACTGAAGAAGGCTAAGTGTGGAAGAGGGTGATGAGCTAGTTAGATACAGGGCTTATCAATGCTAGTTCTAACGGCCTCAATTATTAATTGGCCGTTGAAGGCATAAAATGTTGGTTCCAGCATAAATCACAGAAATAGCCTGTCACGGATTAAGATTTCTATATTAGTGAACATGTATTAAGGTTCCTTGAATGTTTATTCAGGTTGACAGATCTTTTTGCATTGGATACAAAGGAGGCATAACTCACATGACCAAGCCGTACCCGTCCGAATATGTCAGTAGGTGCCACAGCTACTGCCGGCTGAACTGATTCTCGTTGGACCACCGCGAACTCACTTTGAGCTAACGTTTGCATGCCAGCGGTCTATTTCAAAAGCTACTCCGTTCAACATACGTTACTATGACTAGCACCGATCATAGGTGAGGCGCATCTAGGCAAATTAACAGGAACCTCCAGCATGATCGCTGAAGCAAATTTAGCCCCTCAGTTGTTGCCATGGGTGGAGCTACAAAGTAGTTTGGGTAGGCGGAAGACTATCCTATAGTTTTAGGCTTTTTTTTTTTACCTTGCGGCCCAGCCCATTTGGCATAAAAAAAAAGATCTACACAGACACACACAGCCGCAGTGCGTAGTCCCTATCTCCCGAGCCGATGATCCCCATTCGAGGATCCACATCCCAGCGCCGAGCCACCGCCCGTTGAGCCGTTGACCCTCCGCCGTGCCAAGCCTCCATCGCGTCGGACTGCTGCATCGACCCCTTGCCGCACTGAGCTACCGACCACCAGCCATCGTGCGTCTGCGCTGAGCTGCCGACCGCCCGACTGACACCCCGCACCGTCGAGTCGCCAACCCCTGCCACGCCAAGTCACCAACCAGTCGACCCACCGTGCGGCCGCGCCGAACCACAGCTCGCCGACCCACCACGTGGCCGCGCTGAGCCGCCGCTTGCCGACCCCCAACGACCATCGTGTTGAGCCGCCGAGGCACAGCCACTACGACCCGTCACGTTTCATGGTCTCGCCCCCACCTCCCCACGCTTCTATGGCTGCGGCCCTAGGTCTGACAGTCAGTCATATGTGAATCTATGATGTGTCATCAGTTTGACGCTGATGAACTAAATAACTAATGGAGTGATGATGAAGTTAAGTGGTTCACTACTTCACTTCACACAACTAAACAAGAGAGTCTGAGAGTTGTAGGGGACGTTTCAAAGCACAAAGTCTAGTGTGCCGTAAGTTCAAACATTCCCATTGCATGCATAGTTCCATTTTCCCTCCGAGATGCCATCCTAGAGGTAGTTAGTTACTGTAATAAACTTAGTGCTTGCAAGATCGCCTGCCATTAGATCCATCATCCATTAACATCTGACTTTCCAGAACAAGTATTGAAAAATGCAACTTTGATTGATTTTATCTTCTCTCTAACTTAGCCCTTACCAAAGAAGTCATTCATTCAGTATGCTACTTCGTCGATAACTCGATATTATATATTCAGTCCAATCTTTTTGTATTTGATGCCAAGAATTTTCCCATGATGTTAAAGTTTTAACTGAAACAATGCATAAGCATGCACACATTCTGTACCTTATTTGTAACTCACGTAGTTTTACTTTTGTAATGCAAATGTAGAATTGTGAAGACATGAAGAGGAACAATGATATTGTGTCACTTTTTCGGAAACATGAAGCAAAGACAAAAAAAAATTGCGAATGAACTGCAAACTCAACACCAAGAATCATCTCCCGATCCGGTTGTGGCTCAAGTGCAAACTCAACAACAAGAATCACCTCCGGTTTCAGTTATGGCTCAAGGGCAAACTCAACAACAAGAATCACCCGATTCCGGTTGTGGCTTAAGTCCACCTCCTATTTACAATGTTAATCGTCTCCAACTTGATCCAAGATTAAGGTGTCTATTGCAAATTATTATATCAATGATCAAAATACAGTTCGAAGAGGATATATTATAAAAGGTCTATACCAACCTTATGCGCATGAGTACGAAACCAGAAAAATATACGGTAAAGATAGCCGCTTCAGTCTTATTTAGTTTCATAAATACCCTTGGCTTGAATATAGTATTGAGAAAAATGCACATTTTGTATTGTTTGTTTCTTGTTTGGCAAGAGAAGTGGTAAATTTGTTAAGGATGGTTAGAGAAATTGGAACAAAAGTGACGCACTAGACAAACATATAGGGGTATAGGTAGTGCTCCTTATTACATCCATTATTTTGCACATCAACTCCAATTAATCATGAAAAAGTCTCATTCTACTTATTACATTTATTGTTTTACACATCAACTCCAATTGATTTTTGTTGCTTTTGCCAAAGAAAATGATGGTTGTGTATGGTTTTTTGCTCAACTTTCTCGCTTGTTAAATATTGTTGGAGTTTCTTATAAGCGTCATGACATGCTTCAAAATGTTAGAGCTCAAAAACTAAAGACAATAATTGAATTGGGTGAAATAGAAAATGGGCATGGATTAAATCAAGAGATGGGCTTAGCTAGATCCGAAGACACTCGGTGGGGCTTTCATTATAAAACAATTTTGCATATTATTGATATGTATCACACAATCCGATAAATGCTTATAATTCTTAGAAAAGATCCCATAGAAAGGGGTAATTGGCTGAACATGAATACTATGGTTGATGTCTTTGAGTTATTTGAGTTTGTTTTCAATCTCACTTGATGCTTGTCATTCTTGGATACACAAATGAATTGTGTCAGTCTTTACAAAAGAGAGACTAAGATGTTGTTAATGAAATGTCACTTGTGAGTTTAGCAAAGGAAAGAAATGCAACATATGAGATCTCATGGGTGGGAAGAATTCTTTAAAAGAAATGTTACATCATTTTGTGTAAAATATAGCATCAGCATTCCCTCCTTGGATGGTAATTATGTGCTTCATGAAAGATCCTCACGATTTTACCCTAAACGAATAATTGATGATCATTATAGAACAGAGGTATATCTTGATATCGTTGATAAAATTCGGCAAGAGCTTAACAATCAGTTTAATGAGCAATCAGTTTGATGAGGTTAATATGGAGTTGCTTTTTTGCATGTCGCTTTGAATCTGTTCAATTCATTTGCTTCTTATAATACACACAAGTTACTTAGACTTGCCAAGTTATATCCCAAGGACATATCTCAATATCTAAACCCCCCAGGAAAGCAAGGCCTCCCAGGGCACTCCCGCGCGCTGGGAGCGCTCCTGCCGCCTGCGCGTGTCCCCGTTCCGGCCTTACTGCGTTCCATTCAGCGTTCGATAAATCCCGTCGCTTGCGATGACAGGGTGTTTGCCCACATCGTCTCTCTACGGCCCTGTTCCCGTTCCGGCCTTACTGCGTTCCGTTCAGCATCCGATAAATCCCGTCGCTTACGATGACTAGGTGTTTGCCCACATCGTCTCTCTACGGCCCCGTCGCTCCTCGCTGCCTGGTGCCGGTTTCCTGCTCGCCGCCTGCGCGTGCTATGGATGCGCTGCCGTGTGTCCTCTGCTCTCTTCCTCTCTTTCCTGCTCACACCCGTAGTCATCTCTTCCTTTCCTTTGGCGCTGCAATGAGACCGGAGCATCGGCGTCGACGGCCAAATCCACTACTGTTTTTCGAGTCGGGGCCCAGATCTGGCGACCCACAGCCGTACACGGTGAGGCACAACATCGCATTCCTTTTCTCCGGTGAGGTCTCCCTGTCTCCCCATCGGATTTAACGCTCCATTGGTTTCTTCGGTAGGTCCAAGACCCCTCTTCTCCTCTTGCTCAGGAGGAACTGTTGCTCAGCGTAACCCCCCCCCCCCCCAGACCCGTAGACGGTGAGGCACAAGGTCGCATTTGTTCTCTCCGGTGAGGCCTCGCTGTCTCTTCGCCAGATTTAACCCTCCATTGGTTTCTTCGGCAGATCCAAGACCCCTCTTCTCCAGGAGCTGCTCCTTAGCATAAACCCCTTCAAAACAGTGCTACGGTTAGCTTCCCTGTGTTCTGTCCTTTGCTTCTCTCTTTTCTCTTCACGCACGTGCTTACCTTTCCTTTGTGGTTGCCACTGCAGTCAGAGTGCATCACCTCATCTCAAATATTCCCCCATTGGTCGACCCCAAGCCTACAACTCCCCGCCGTGTCCAGTGTGCCATTATCTTCTTCTGCACCTCGGCGCCTGCTCTTCACCTCCACGGTACGGTTTGTTGTACCCACCTAACCATTCTTGCCCGTTCTGTTTCCATTTAGGTTCATTTGCGCCATGCTCTGCCCCGTGCCAGCGCTCGACACCGCGCTTCGTTAATGCCTCCTAGCATGGTTCTAGCCCTTTGTGGTCGCTATAAGCCTTCCAGACTATTGCCCCCTCGAAACGTTGTGCCTCCTGGTGCCTCTTCCCAAATATTGATGCCTATTTTGTTTTAGTGACTTTGGCTTAATAGAATTTTCCAATTATTTGCTCATCAATTACCATTGGTAATATAGGTGCTCCTTATATTCGGCAATTGCTGTTACCTACAGTTCTGTTATATTTGCTCCTTATATTCGGCAATTGCTGTTACCTATAATACCGTTGCATTTGTGCTCTTTATATTCGGCAATTGATGTTACCTACAATGCCGTTGCATTTGCAATTATGCTTTTTAGTTCCTCGGCTGTGTAACTCTGCATACGTACCCTTCTGGATGTTGCACCCTATACCTTTAGTTTATTGCCTCTCTATTCTGTCCCATTTTTCTTGATTATTTTTGTGCTTCTATCCATGCTTTGTGTGTTTCTTCTCAGCTCATTTTGTTCCTATTGTTATAACCTGCTTATGCTTCTTCATTAAATGATGGTTATTGTATTGTGCGTCATTGAACCTGACTCTGCTTGTTCCTTAAATTTCTTGATTATTTTGGTGCTCCTATCCATCCTTTGTGTGTTTCCTCTTGGCTGATTTTGTTCCTATTGTTATAATCTGCCTATGCTTCTTCATTAAATCATGGTCGCTGTATTTTACCTTGCTTGTTATTACTGTTTCTGCGGTGTTTCGGTTTAGCAACGCACCTCCTATGAGTGACCCTCGCCAGGCCAGACTGAGGCGTCAGGAGATACGCCATGGTAAACGCCCTGCTGGTGATACTTCTGCTATGCCTGCAGTTTCTGCAACTTCCTTTGCAGAAGATTAGTCTGTAATTTCGTCACGGGCATGTGCGCTTTTGCTTTTGTTGTGTGATTCCATTTTTACCTTATGCGCTTTCCGGCTATGTTTATTCCTTCATACCTATGCTCAGCTATCGATGCCTCCATCTCGGTACTATATGCATCAGCCCATACTTCGTCAACTGTTGTTGAACCAACTGTCTCTAACCTTCCACATTCTGTTGCTTCTTTCCCTCCTGGCCCTGGTAATGCTCTTTTCTTCTCAGATATTGATGTCATGCCTTCCTTGATGAACTCCCCATTTTCCTTTTTTTTAGCACACCTCTTATATGTTTATTGTTCTTAGGCACCAATCCTGCCTCTTTTCAACTGCCTCCACCACCTTATGTCCGTGTATCTGGTACCTAATTTGGTTCCATATGTTTAATCTTTTTTGCACTTGTATGGTCCGTTTTTTTTTTGTTCACTTAATTCATTCTTCATTCACTAGGAAACCAGTTCTATCCTCTTATCAGACTACACAGAATAGGCGCAAGCGTAAGCTGTCTAGGGAACGGCAAGCTGCCGCTAAGAGAGGTTGTTCTGTTTGCCTCAGGAAGTTATAATATCCTTATTGCCAATCTTTGTTTTCCATGCTATGTTCTCTTATAACTTCCTGTTACTGTACTGCCGTATTGACTCTTCCTCTTGGTTCTATTCCTTCTCAGCCTCCCTTGCCTCCCCTGCACTTGCCTTGTCCATGGTTACTATACCATCCGAATATGTAGCTATGCTGAGAGGTCTATCCTTGCCTCCTTTTCCTCTATATGTATGATACCCTCTGCATCTACCTTCTTTAACACCTTTTGATTTCATCCATTGTGATCGTTTTCTGCAGAAACATATTCAGGCCGTTCTTATTATGGTGGCCCAGATTATGAGTGCTCTGCATGCGGAGCTATTTTCTGGTATCAAGAGAGATGCCATAGTGATAGTTCATTAAGGCAGCGGAGGATAATCTACAATGTTTGTTGCCGCCGTGGTAGGATTTCTTTGCCTCGGCATACTGGTTGGCCTATGCCACTTGCTGAACTCATAGGATTCAACCGCGATCCACAGTCCAATAAATTCATGCGCCTGATCAGACAACACAATGCTCTCTTTGCTTTCACTTCTCTTGGCATAAATATTGACAAGTCAATCAATACTGGTGACGGCCCATATGTCTTCAGGATTAATGGAGTTGTTCACCATAAAATTGGTTCACTGGTGCCCCCTGCAGGCCAGCGCCCTCAATTTGCTCAGCTGTACATATATGATACTTCCAATGAGCTACAGAATCGTTTAAATATTTCTGAATATGGTGGGCCTGCTCGTGACCAACCTGATCCATCCATTGTCCAAAACCTTATCCATATGCTTGGCCAATATAATCCTTTGGTCAAGAAATTCAGAATGGCACGTGATCGTATCTTTTCTCCGGAGTCTCCAGATGTACATATCCGTCTCCTTGGCACTTCTAATGAGCATGGCAATCGTGATTCCATACCAACTGTTCCGGAACTAGCTGCTCTCATTGTTGCTGATCTAACTATAGAAGCATGTGACTTTGATGTTGTTGTGCACACACACCCGGGCGCCCTGCAGCAAGTTAACCTTTTGAATCCAGCACTCATGTCCTTGCAATATCCGCTTTTGTTCCCGTTTGGTGAAAGGAGCTTCCATCTAGGTATCAAGTATTGTCATCTTGATGGAGCAACTCCTGGTGGCCGTGAAAATGTTACAATGAAGGAATTCTACTGCTATCAGGTCCATTACCGTCAAGGAGAACCTAATCCATACACATGTTGTGGGTGCCTCTCTGACCAAGCAATTGTCAATTGTTATTCATGCATCGAAGCTAGCAAGTTGCAATTCTTTTACTTCAATCAGGACCTTTTGCAATCTGAGACATATCAAGGAATTACCAATGCTTTAGGACAGGGCTGTTCAAATGGGAAGAATATAGGCCTCAAGTGGATGCTTCCGTCCAGCCATGTGGGCAGTCCACGATACCTAGCTATGAACTATCAAGATGCAATGGCTGTTTGTCGACACTATGGATCTCCTGATATTTTTACCACTTTCACATGCAATCCCAAATGGCCGGAGATTGCTCAGGGTCTCAAATATGAACCAGGTCAGCAACACACAGATCGTTCAGATGTGATTTCACGCGTATTCCATATGAAGCTAGATGAGTATATTTCTGATATACGAGATGGTACAGCCTTTGGACCTATTCGCGCATGTAATGTTCTATCCTCTCTTTGTACATGCTCCTTATCATTTGCATTCTCCCTGCTTATTCCAGAATTCCTCACCTTGCTTTCTTCATGTACAGATATGTACACTATTGAATTCCAGAAAAGAGGGTTGCCGCATGTTCACATACTTGTGTGGCTAGCTGGCCATTCTTCAGATCCATCCCCGGCTTTCATTGATACTCTAATATCTGCTGAGCTTCCAGATCCCCACTCTGATCCCCTTGGCTATGGGCTGGTCCAGGAATTCATGGTGCATGGCCCATGTGGTCCTATGAACCTTCATTGCTCATGTATGAAAGAGGGTGCCTCTTCTAAGAGGTTCCCCAAATCTTTCAATGCTGAAACTTCTATTGATGAAGCTGGCTTTCCTCAATACCGCCGCAGAGAAAATGGATTAACTGTTAATAAAGGACGGTATGATCTTGATAACAGATGGGTTGTGCCGTACAATATGGCCATCTTGAAGAAATACCAGGCCCATATCAATGTTGAATGGTGCAACAAAACTAATTTGGTCAAGTACCTCTTCAAATATGTGACCAAAGGCCATGACAAAGCTACGTTTGCTTTTGTTGATACTCCTGCAGATGCTACAACTGACTTTGAAGGGAGAGATGAAATTTTCTGAACATATCAGATGCAGGTATTTATCCTCCTGTGAAGCCATGTGGCGATTACTAGGTTTTGAAATACATGGTCGTATGCCTGCAGTTGAGCGCCTAGCTGTTCATATGCCTGGTATGAACAATATTATATTCCATGAGGAGGCTGATCTTCCAGATGTTATTGAAGATCCTAGCAGACATAAAACCACATTAACTGAATGGTTTATAGCCAACCAAATGTATCCACCCGCAAGAGCTTTCACATACTGTGACTTCCCTACCTATTATAGATGGGATCCTGATCAAAAGGCTTGGTTTACAAGAAAAAGAACCCCAAAGGTAGGTCGCATCTATAATGTGCACCCAGGCACAGGTGAACTCTTTTATCTGAGAATGCTTCTTATGGTTGTCGCCGGTGCCACCAACTTTGCCAACCTTAGAACATACAATGGAATTGTATATGATACCTTCAGAGAGGCATGCCAGGCTAGAGGATTAGTCGGTGATGACAGCGAATGGTATATGCTGTTTGATGAAGCTATTATATGGGCATCTCCTCACCAGCTAAGATACCTGTTCCTCATTGTATTGGTTTTCTGTGATGTTCTTAATGCTAGGATGTTGTTTGAAAAATACTGGAAACATATTGCTAATGATATCACTTATCAAATCCATCTGTGCCTACGCAATCCTAGATATTGTGTTCCAGACTGCCACCTGCAAACACAGCTCCTCTCTGACTTAACTATTTTATTTTCCAAAGCTGGTGCAAATCTGTCTTCATACAACATCCCTTCTGCACCAATTCCTGAATCCTTTGCATATGGCAATAGGCTTATTTCTGAGGAGTTAGCATATGACAAGCCACTTCTAGAAGCACAATCCATTGCCCTTGCATCTACACTAAATCAAGAACAACGGCTTGTGTACGATAAAGTTATTGCTTATGTTATTTCAAAAGAACCTGTTGTCTTCTTTATTTCTGGCCATGGTGGCACAGGAAAGACTTATCTCTGGAATGCCATTATAGTAAAACTTAGAGCTGAAGGTGAGATAGTACTAGCTGTTGCTTCTTCTGGGGTTGCCTCTCTTTTATTACCCAGTGGTAGAACTACACATTCAAGGTTCCGAATACCTTTTGACATAAACGAGCGTAGTATTTGCAGCATTAGGCGTGGGACTATGCTTGCGGGACTCATCAGTAAAGCATCATTGGTATTATGGGACGAGGCACCTATGACTCATAGACGCTATTTTGAAGCACTGGATCGCACAATGCGTGACATCCTATCAGCCGATAACCCTTCACTTGCTGCTGTTCCTTTCGGTGGAAAATTGATTGTCCTAGGTGGCGATTTTAGGCAGGTCCTTCCCGTTATTACAGGAGGTACCAAATCTGATATTGTTAGTGCATCACTTGTTATGTCACCAATTTGGCAGCATGTCATGGTCCTCAAGCTGTGCACAAATATGAGGCTCACAAATCCTTATTTAGATGATTCCCAAAGAGATAGGCTCACTGTTTTTGCTTAGTGGATCCTTGATGTTGGTAATGGTGATGTTTCCATGGCAAAAAAAAATTGTGAAGCACACCCCAGCTGGCTGCAGATACCTTCTGATTTGTTGCTAACACCTTCAGATAATAATATACAGACAATTATAGACTCCACTTATTCTTCCTTTTGCACCATGTATTCAGATGCATCTTACCTTACTGCTCGTGCAATTATATGCCCCACAAATAGTATCGTTGATGAAATCAATGATCCTATCTTTGATCAAGTCCCAGGTGAAACCAGAGACTACCTCAGCTATGACACCATTTCTAAAATAGGGGATCCCATCGCACATGCTGATGTCCTTTACCCACCAGAATTTCTGAACTCTATAACAATTAACAATTTCCCGCATCATCGGCTTCGCTTAAAAAAAGATGTACCAATTCTTCTTCTTCGCAACATTAATCAGTCTATCGGCCTCTGCAATGGGACCAGACTCATAGTAACCAGACTTGGTGATCGTCTACTAGAAGCGCGCATACTGACAGGTACAAATATTGGGCAAACAGTTTGCATACCTAGAGTTGTTCTGAATTCAGTTAGCCCCAACTGGCCTTTTACACTGCAGCGCCGCCAGTATCCTGTACGTCTACCATATGCTATGACCATCAACAAAAGCCAAGGCCAGACCCTCTCTAAGGTCGGTATCTACCTCCGATGTCCTGTTTTCTCACATGGCCAACTTTATGTAGCCATATCAAGGGTTACCTCAAGAGAAGGTCTCAAGATCCTTATTGATGACGATGTTGTAGGGATTCCGCAAGAAACACGAAATATTGTTTACAGAGAAGTCCTCGAACGCCTCTAGACTATACAACTAGGTCACATTCAATGCTGAAATAGTTTTTCACTTTTGGAGTTGTAACTATGTCATGTCCTGTTTTGCCTCCCTGTTCTCAATATATATATTTCTGCATATTCTTTTACCTTATGAACACCTTCCTTTATAGTAACACCTACATGTGCTAACCCATTGTTCACTGCCTGGGTATTTGTTCTCTCCCTGATATCTGCTCAACTGTTACTCTTCTCTATACATGTATATCACTTCCATCTTACATATATTGTATTGTTTCAATCATGTTACCATTTTCTTTTACTACAATGCAGATGCCACCTACTCTTCTCAGGGACATCACCCAGCGTCATCACAGGTGGAGTATACAAGTCAGAATTGCGCGCTTATGGGACTGCCAAGAACAAACTGCCCCATTCAAAGTGTACTGTGTTGATTTCGTAATGATTGATAGTGAGGTCTGTACTCTTACCCATATAGCTCCTATGTTTTGTTCCAAATATTTATACACTTACCTTATCAGCATATTTCCGAACCTTTGCTTTAATAACAGTGCTGCATAGTCTCTACCTGCTATCAACCATACAATACCTTGTTGTACCAAAAAAAATATCTATGCTGGGATATACAAAAATGCACATAGCTGCGTTCCATATACTGTGACCTATGCAAATATCATTATATCCCTGCATATTAGCAGAACCCTACCATCACCTACTGCACTGTTCCCTTACATAAGACCTATTGTTTAATACATTCTACCACAATAACCTTCTAAAATTATATCTGTCCTTATATTCATCCATTCCTGCTACCCACACTGCTGATACATTTGCGATTCTATATACACTGCTAGATAGACAAAATAGAGCTCCATCTTTGTATCTCACTCTCTTAGGTATCTAAAGTTCTGCAATAATGAAATGCACATCTACAGTTTTACATGTATACTTTACAGTAGTCAACAAATTGTTGATATGTAATGGGCTCCGTTCCAAATATAGGATTGTTTTTACTATTTTTTTATTACCTGTTAAAATACCAACCACATTTACCAAATAGCAAGTCCTCCCTCTACCTGTTGACCTATAGTTTTAGACCATGCTCTGTGATTATAATACTTTGATTACTTTCCCTATCCTTGTTGAAAACTGCAGGAACCTTTTGACTATACTTTGTAGCATCGAACGATCAATTGAATTTACTGAATAATACTGCTACCTGTTAATTGCATAAAATCTTATTCTCATTTACCATTTCCTGTAACATCCATGTTTCAGAGATGCCAATTCAGTGACCCTCTCAAGCATTACTACAGTACTTAACTTAGTTAACAACCAAATATATTTGCTTTCCAACGTAATTAATCCTACTACCTCTTTACCTGGCAACTACCTTTACAACTCCAATTATTTGAGCTTTGCTCAAATTTGCTTTCACTGTTGTGCATGTTATAATTTTTAATATTAAAGCCCTCAATACGACAATACTTTCTATGAATCAGTCCCTTGTAATGTCCCTAATATAGTCAAGTGCAAGATTAACTTCAAGTACCTTTCACTTACTAGGCTATAGGCTGCACCTTTAGACCATTGGTTCTTTATTCTGTCCTACTTTGATTAATCATTTCGGTGCTATTGTCTGTTCTTTGTCTGCTCCCTCTCGGCTGTTTTGCTTCTTGTTATTATAGGTTGCTTTAACTTATTCGCTTAATGATACCGCACTTCATTGCTTGACACTGGTATGGTTCCAACCGTGCGTATCTACCATGATCCTCCCAGACGACTTCGCCCTCCAAGCGCTGTACCTTTTGCTGCCTCTTGCCAAAAATTAATGTGTAATTTCTTTCCTTCAGTTTTGTCTAATATGATGCTTTGTTCATCCATTAGCATTCATAATGTAGGTAACCCTTATAGTCGTCTATTCCTGGTACCTACACTGCTGATGTATTTACAATTTGTACCTACAATACTACCTGGACACACTAGGCCTCTGACTTTGTACCTCGCTCTCTTAAATATTTCAATTTCTGCCATATTAAGACCCCCTCCTACAGTTTTTATGTGTATGCTTTATAATAATAAAAAACTTGTTAATATGCACTGCCTTTCATTATAAATACAGGATTCCTTTTACTGTACTTGGTAGATTCCCTTTACTGTAGTTGGTAACGTCTGTTAAAATAGCAACCAGATTTGCCAACTAGCAGGCCCTCCCTCTACCTATTGACCTAGAGTCTTAGAGGATTCTCTGTACTTATAATATTTTGCTTATTTGCTTTATGCTTCTTGAAAGATCCACAAATCTTTTCACTCTGTTTTGTATCATCGCAAAAGCAATTGATAAATGTACATACAGGTTGACATTTTCTATCTACAAATTACCAACTTGCACATCTGCCTAGCAAAGAATTTCTTAACTTTTTGTTCTCCCATATGCCTACTCTACCTTAAAAACTATGACCTTCTATTATTTTCATTGCAAAATATCCTTCCTGTTACCTTAGTTTGTATCATTGTGCATTATTACTAAAAAAATGTATACTACCCAAATTTCTTCTGTTATGCTTTAGTTTATGTACCTTCATCCATTCTATGATTACTTTCTACTCATACCTATTCCTTTCTAGGGTACCAACATGGAGGGATGTATCCCAGAACGATGGCTCCAACAATTTAAACCATTGCTCCAAGAAGGCAATATCTATAATATCAGCTACTTCGAGGTAGCTGCATCCAAAAAGACCTACAAGTGTGTTGATCATTACATTATGGCAAAATTCACTAAAGCTACAAGAGTTATTGAGGTTATACCACAGCCCCAGGAGTTCCCAATCTATGCATATCATCCTGTTCCATATTTTGTTCTAGCGCAACGAATCAACAAACCTGTCCTTTTATCAGGTATACAATCTAACCCATTGTATCATACCTATTTACATTTTCACTTAACTCCTATGTATTACCTCTTGCATATAATCTTTATAAACCTATTCTGCTGCCCAGATTTTATTGAAAAAATTATTGCTATTGGTGATATCGTAACAGTAAACACCAGGAATGGTCCAAGGCTAAAAAGGAACATTCATATCACTGATGGCAGGTGCTAATTCAGATCCTTCTATTATTCATACTATATGCTCACTACATTGTTCCTATTTCCTATAACCTCTCCTAAAAACGCTATCCCATTTCAGCCACCAAGTAGCAATCACTCTCTGCCAAGAGCAAGCTGAGTCCTTTGATGGCGAACAACTGCATGAAACATCAACTACCGCAGCAATTTATGTGCTCTTCGTTGGTATGACTGTTGGGACTTTTTCAGGTGCAATATTATGTTATCATGCATTTTACTTTACTTATTACACATCATGCCTCAAAGCACAGTTCCCACTACTCAAACAATGCTTCATATATAGTTCACATTCCTGCAGGAACTATTGCCCTCCAAGGAATCTCAGCCACAAAATGGTATATCAATATACCAATTCCGGAAATCGCAGCACTACGAACCAGGTTAACCCACCTTTCATATCTCTATCCATCTCACCTGTACTTCCATACTGCATACAAAAGCATAAGCACTACAACACCCATTACCAATCTAATTGCTTCCTATTTACTGCTCAGCCTAGCAAATCATCCTCACCAAATTGAATGGCTTCAAGGAACTGCTGCTCCACAAAACCCTTTGGCTACAACAGTCCATGATCTCACCGAGCTTATTCCAAATGATGCTCTGGTATCACAAGCATTGTTTACTATCTTTCACTCTCTTTTTCTATTCAGCCCTATTCTACTTCATCAATAATATCGATATTCCAGGGTCAGACCTATACTGTGACCACCCTTCTCAAAGATCTGGTTCCTGGAGAGGCCTGGTGGTATATGTCGTGCGGAGCTTGCTGGAAAAAAAACTGAACCCAATGCTGATTCTTACTAATGTCCCAGGTGTTCCAGCAAAGAGACCGAGCCACGGTATGTACCATTTCCACAATACTTTGCGTACCTTCACCATACAAAATCACTCCTATTATTTTCTACTTACATACATCCCTCTACGATTTATGTTGCAGGTACAGAATTACATACTTTGGCACCGACCCATCTACAGCCCAAGAATCTAATTCACAACTTGCACGGTTTATATTCTTTGGCAAAATAGGGCACCAACTAATTGGGAAACCTCCCACAGTCCTAATTGCAACAGGAAAAGGGGACCCGGCTTATGTCCCCCCGGAGATAACAAACCATATTGGCAAAACTTATACCATGACTGTGCAAATGACAACAGGCTCCCTCCAAAGCATCCACCCAACATTTCAGGTCCAGGCCCTTGCTGTTTATGCAAACTTATCAGGGAGGCTCCTCACTCCTACAACACCCAGTGCAATACCTTCTGCACAAACCAATGTGCCTACCACCCACATACCTACCAGCTCCACATTGGATCATCAAGGCAGTTCTATAACATCTTTGAATACACGAGACACTCCTATGTCTCCTGATAAGGTTAATTTTACACTCTCCTATCTATTTTGCGTTCCTTAGTCTACTATCATAGCTCTTACAGTTTTACATCCACTTTGCTGCTTGTACAACAGCTACTGGTATCATCAACACCACCACCACAGGAGACACCTACTGACCACACTCCAACCATGGTACCATGCTAATATACATACCCTCTTGCTATAGCCATCCTAACTGCACCTACCAGAAGTTTCAATCCAGTAACATCCTAATTCTCTTGGTTTTTATCATGTTCTACTATCAAATAGCACGGCACCAGCAGTTCTGCATCCCACAAGCGTCACCTCCGAGATCCTGAAAACCTTAATACCAACCTTCCTGCCAACAAAAGGTATTTGTTGATTCACCTCACTGTCTCTAATCTACAGTCATTAACCCACCACCCCAGCAATACTATCTTTTATCATAACCTGTATGAACCATTACAGCGCTCCAACCAACACACATCCACATCAGGTGTCTAGGAAACTCCACCTATCCACCTCCGACAACGAAAGCTAGGTAATACATCATTCCTCTTACACTAATATACATACTGTCAAAAATTCCCTGCTTTTCGAAACAAAAAACTCATTCTATGATCATAAATAGATTGTTCCTTTCTTAACAAGGAAACTATACCATTCTAACATACACAACTGCTATATGTAGGTTTCCTACCCATTCTGACAACTACCCATCCACTCCAGCATCATCACTCAGCGTGTGCAAATCACCGGCCTTTACCTTATGTACAAGCAAACAACTTATCCACACTATCCAGTCAGCCAAGCCCTAATATACTGTACAACGAATATGTATCTAGGCTTCAAACCACTTAACTACACCTGCATAACTGTATATGATCATCACTGCCACACACAAAAATATGCACATAAGCCTCTTACACTACATATTACCTTCTATGATGTATATTTTTACCTACATGCTCCCCGGATAATGGACCAGATATTGTATCCGTTCCCACCTTTATATTTGATACTCATCCACTTACTTCCACTTAAATATTATGCTACATCTACTTACTTTAGCATGGAACAAATCTACCACCCAGTAAGCTAGCCTTACCATATTGTATTTCGTTCAACCTCAATTGGGATCCTTTACGAGACCGACTATTATAAATCTTCACTAATCATCTGATCTTCTTCAGCAATATTACATTCACATACATTTTTCTCTCTGATTATGATCAAATCAATACAAATTGAACGGACCCCTTCCGGTTGCCTCATTCTTTACTTTCAATTGCAAATTCCGACATCCATCTACCGGCTCGCCACTTGCATCTCACTAAATATACACCTCTTCAGTCTAGTCTAGTATGGATTTGATAAGACTTGAAATTCAACTTAATAATTTTATTTATGATATGAAAAAAAATGATAGATTCACATGACTAAACAATCTTGAAGAGCTCAGACTTGTTGAAACAAATAAATATGCTATTTATAATTTGGTATACTTACTTCTTAAATTGATATTGATCTTACCGGTGACGACAGTAAATGTTAAAAGAGTATTTTCAGTATTAAATCTAGTAAAAAATAAATTAAAAAAATAGTATGAGCGATGAGTTATTGAACGATGGTCATATTTATTAAGCGTGATATTTTTTACAAGATAAGTGAGAATAATATAATCGAGAGTTTCATGATCACGAGAAAGCATAGAGTTCTAGAGTACGTATTTAGAGTACATATTGTAATCTTATATGTATTATTCTATGTAAGATTTTATTTTATATTTAAACTATTTATTATAAATTTCAAATTTATTTGTTGAATTTACTATGTTAAGAATTTTTAATATTATTATATTATACTTTTAGTAAATTTTATATTTGTATATTAAATTTGAAATTTTTCATCAGGCACACCTAATTCCGCCACTAGTTGTTGCTTCCTAGGTAAAATTATTAGCAAGAGTAACGCAGTTGATGAATTCATTTTCAAATGAGCACACATAAAATTAAGGAATTGCCGTCACATACAGCATGTTTGAGGCACAGCAATCTTGGCATCTTGCTTCGTAATACTTTAATTATCACTCTTAGGCCGTGTTTGTTTGAGCTTCTGCTTTTGAGCTTCTCTGAAAAGTAGTGCTTTTGGCTTTTCTGAAAAGCTGCTTTTGGAAATAGGTTGTTAGCTTCTATAATAAATTTTTGGCTTCTCAGCACATAGCTTCTCAGAGAAGCACATCTCAACGAGCTTCTCAGCTTTAGTTCATTTTCCTCAGAAACAGGCTTCTGGCTTCTCCAGAAGCCACTTCTCCAGAACCTCATTTGTTCTGGCTTCTGGCTTCTGCCAGTAGCAGAAGCAGTTTTAGAAGCAGCAAACAAACACAGCCTTAGTAAGATATATAGCAGCACTCAGGACAATAACGCGTCATCATACGGCGCTATTCCTGTTGTTTTCAGTCATAAAACAATAGGAACGTACCAAGTCATAGATCTACTTATGATAGCAAAAGTACACTACAGATTGCTCGAACGGTACGTAGCAAGAGCGACAAGAAGAAAAAGTACATGGATATAAAAACTTAGTTACCATCCTTGCAAACGGTACAAGCGGAACATCGCACATGAAGCCATAAGGATGACAAATCAGGTTAACTGATCTCGCTTCTAATGCAAGATTATTGCAGTCTGGGTTTGTCCATAACACAAATAGCCTACCCGCTGGGGCCGCAACTCGGGCGCTTTTATCTTGTTACTTCCATGCAACACAAGGCAACCTACACGATGGAGAATTACCGTAAATCTACAGTAAAATTTAAAAGCCAAACACTGGTGAAGATAGTACGAGACATAAAATCTCAGTTGATCAGGTAAGTACAACACCGATAACTGTGTTGAAACTGATAGAAAACATAGAATTCAGTCGGTCCTGTAAGCATCGTCATTGAGCACGCCTGTTAGTTTACCTTTCTATCTAAAACATATATGTACCTTACTGCTAATTTAAAGATTTACTGATGTTGGGGCCTCAGAAATGTGTCTAATGGATGAACTAAAAAATACAGGAAAAGGAAAAGAAATATCGGACGATTTGCATAGAAGACAGGTACATCTAGTTCCATTGATATGACTCCAAACCTAAACCTATTCCGGTAAACCCAGAAACGAATAATGCTGTTTGCATCACAAGCATTCGTCAGTACAAATCTAAGCCAACACTTTACAAGGTGAGACCAACCATAGAAGTAATAAGGATAGTCCAACAATGCTCTTTAGTTTATTAGAAGGCAAATATTGCTCCTGGACATTGTGACTTCACGGTTTTAGCTCCTGGACACTAAAATAGACGATATGTCGGAGGGAGGGAATGGAGAGATGTGGTTTGGGCAGTAGTGCGCCGGCGGGGTGGGTGGCTCAGGCGGAGCAAGAGAAGGGAATTAGAGAGGGAGAAGAAAGGATCTGACCAGTAGGCCCGAGGGCATTTTTTTACCTTTCACTCCGTTTGTCTCTAGCCGAAAATAATTATTTTAATGGGAGCAGTGTCCACCAGCAAATTACCACTGTTTGACGGTGTCTTCCCCCAAACATTGATTATTTCAGTGTCTTAAAACCGTAAAGTCGCAATGTCTAGGAGCAAAATTTGCCTTGTTAGAATGGATTCAACAAAAGAGCTTGGTTCTCTCATATCTTAACCAAAATCCGAATCTAAGAAGCATGTAAAACCAAACAATTAAATGATCCACATTCAGCGAAACTTAGTGTGTATAAAAACAAAGGTATTCGAAACTCACCCTAATTTCAGGGATACATCCGAACCATCATCATTATCCTGTGAGCTTCCAGAGTGCAATGCAGTCATCCCAGATTCAGAGGACTGCCCATCTTCAGCAATAACGTTTTCAGTCTCAGCAACAGCTTGCTTGTCAGCTGGTGGTATCTGGAATATCTGTATCAATATATCAAAATGAATTGCAAATATGTATTCGGATGGATCCTTCTGAAAAGAAAGGATGGCTAGCTAAAGAAGTGCAGTTAATACTTGATTCCTCAGTTGCATGTTCTCCTCTGCCAGCTGTGAACTCTGTAGTAAAACATGGAAATAGTGTAACATGAAAATTAGTGTTCAACTGATCACACTTTCTTTATGAGAACAGGAGAGGAATATATATATATATAGTATATATTGATTATTAAATTCATCTCGCTAATCAACTGACAAGGGTACATCAAACGAAGAAGTCGTTATGTTACTAGTAAGTTTTATATGTATTTTTCAAACCAGAGAGTGCGGTATCTGAACATCTTTTAATATCAGAATGAAAACCTCTGTACTCTTAAACAGAGACTAGATATTTCACTTACATAACTGTCCTAACATGAAAGGTAATGTTGTATGTTTCCATTGAAGTCGCAACAAGTGATTGAATGCAGCAACTGTGGTTTGCGACCAAGTTTTTTCTTTAATAAAAAAGGGCATGTCATCCCTACAATCTCCTGTTTAGTAAAAATCATTAAGGATTAAGGGAAGATATTTTTAAAAAAAGTATTGTTTGCTCCCATTAGGCTCAATGCACAGCTTTATTAATGTAGTTCCCAAAAGTTAAGAGGAAAGAGTTATCACTACTGCTCCACTTATGTATCTCATGCATCATCATTCCAGCTCTCATGGTTGAACCTCAGTTGTTAAATGACAACCCTCACTCAAACATGTTAACCATACTGAGCCAAGACTATCCCATCACCACCCAACAGCTAACAGAACATCAACTATACGTAAGCTAAACAAACATTATCAACTAATTTTAGCTAAGGTGATAGCTATCTTATTACGAGCTTGACAACAATTAGAATCAGCAGGGTAACTTTACGCAAATAGCCAATATCGGCTTTAGAGGTGGACAAGCATCTAGACTGTTGGTAAATTTAGAGATCCCACATTATATTGATTCTTATTTTATACAAGTGGTTTTCAAGTATTCTAGTCCCAATGTTCAAACTAAAGCCACATGAATGTTCTCCTATATTTGCGGTAACCACACATTAGATCAACTATTTACACCTGATGTTATTATGAATGGTCATACACAGGGATTAAAATTTAACCGAAATTTCGGAGGGGGACGAAATATCTAATTCCGAAATTTTCTTTCACTGACATGTGGGACTCACGGAACAAAGGACGAAAAATGGCCGACAATTCGCAAATTTCAGTTTTTTCGCCGGTGAAAAAAAATTCTTAAAAGAAATTGAAATCCCTGGTCGTACATATTGCTATCACAAAAATATTGTTATATTTAGGTTTCTTAAAACATGAGAAGTGTGGTAGATGTAACAAACCAAAGCTTAAAGCATCTAGTAGTTCAATAAAGAAAAAGAAGATTCCACTGAGACAGTTACAAGTTTGATCGAGTTTCTGTTACTTGACCAAACAAATGGCCTTCACCTACAGAAACAAGTAGGAATATATTATCTTGCAACAAGTCATCAATCCATTAACTGTTCCTTACCTTTCGTTGGAGTTCATTAATCTGTTCCAAGAATTGTTGATCCTGCGATCATATATCCTATCAAACAGTTGCTCATACCAAGCTTGACTTGAAGGCAACTATGAAATAGTATCGCGTGCAATCAACATACCTTTGTTTGAAGCACCCTATGCAGACCAGCTTCCAGGTTCTTCTCCAACTGCTGGAGTTCTTCAACACTCAATCCCTCAAGCTCCTCACCTCTCATCTGCCTATAAAGAAGACATGAAACATCACATAACCATATTCATCGAATCATCGTAAACAAACCTTTCAATGGATCACATAAAAATAAGGACTGCGACATACCTAAGTCGAAGACTTGCATCTGCAAGTTGCTCGTTCAAGTTTGAATATTTGCTATGTTCTAACTGAAAAGGGGAAAGAAAACAGAATTGTCAATATTAGCAACAGAGTAAACATGCCGGCAATGCCACACAAGCAGATCAGAAAGGGAAAAAATAAAACAGGAGCTACAAACAACATTGCAACTGCATGCTTAAGTTTAAAAGTATCTTATCTCTGAAACGTACCATGAGGAACTTCAGAATGAATTAACTGGCCAGATTCGGAAAAATAAAAATATAGAGTTCCCGATAGCGAATGGGCTCCTTTCATTTTGTTCTTTCTGAATAGGTGATTAGTCCATAAACCCCTTAAACTTGTACCGTAATCCATTAAACAAAACTATTATTGTGCTCTACGGTACAACTTAGTATGGAGAGTGTCATTTCTGGTATTCAAAACTTGTACTCGCATGGGACAATACCAAAGCCTCCCCTACTATTTTCCCTTCAAAAAAAAAAACACACAGCCAAACGGCAGAGGGACAAGTATGTTATACCGGGTTTGAGAGTTGAGGGACTAACTATATCTGATATATTCGAGATGAGGGGCCATTTTTAAACCAAGTGAAAAGTTGAGGGACGGAAATAAGATCCCCCCCCCCCCTTCTAACGAGCCATTAATAAAAGGAGGTAAATGATACGTATAGAGTTTTTCATAGCTGCTGAAAAATAAAAACGAGCATCATTTGAGCATGCTGTAAATAGTGACCAACCAGGGATAACAGAAAAAAGAACAAACACAAATTATTTAAAAGTATTGTTTCCAGTCTTTTTAAAAATTGGAACAAAATTCAATGCAATGACCTCAGATAAAAATGCATATTAGCACTTCAACTAGCCAAGGACAATGACATAAAATGTCCCACTTTGAAACATATTCTTATATTGCTTCTGTTGTTTCTTGGGTTTCCAAGTACTATACATAAGCACTGTTAATACTTACTAGCATTACAGTGTGAGAAAATGATGATTACATACGTTCAAGTCAAGCGAAGGCTGGTCTGCTTTCCCCAGGTTCTTAGAATGTGTGTTGTACTTGTCGATGATCTCATTCATACTGTCCAAGCAAAGGCAATGTCAGTACCATAGCATGCTACAACAAATCAAAAAAAATGAAAATTAAACTAAATACTAGTACATCAAGCAGCACATGCCTTCTCATTTTATTTTTAAATGTACTTAAATGGGGACTTATATTCAGCAATAGGTCCTAACTCATTAAGGTAAACTTACAATATAATGCAATTTATATGGATGAGTTCAAACGTTGTTCTTCTAGGTTAAGATATGTCCATACTTAAGTAGTGCTTCTACATTAACATCTGTTGTTAACAAAAATCATATCAGTTCATCATGTTTGTTGCCTTAACCAAACATTATTCAACCAGAAGCCCATAATTGATTTTAACTAAGAATATGGAGGCCCCAATTCAGCAAAACAAAGCACATATCGATATTATCTACATTCATCCAAGAAATTTGAAACACAAGCCTTGATCCATCGTTGTACATAAAATTGCACTACTGTTCTCTCTTTATTTATTTATTCATTTATTTATTTACCACAGTAGGGGTTTCCCCTACTGTTTGCCCCATCAAAAAAACATAAAATGGCACTACTGCTTATCGATGAGGTTTCTATTTGAAGTAAAAGTTGTGATCATAGCATGCACACTTACCAGGCATCAGTAGCAAAGGAAAGCAATTCAAAGTGAAATCAATATCATGATGCTGAAATTGTGCAAACAAAGACTAGGCATATCGTTTGTTTAATTAGGAGAAAAACTTTCATTGTAATGTATAGAAGAACAAAGACAACGAATCTCTCCGTTAAAAAAAGGAACAGATGCATCACCGAGTGGGGGGGGGGGAGGGGGAGAGAGAAACCGCTGCATCTACAAGATTGAGATTCTTTGAAAATAACAACAGGCTTACTAGTCAATCCGGTACATATAAGTTAAGGAACTGCAATGCATCATTTTAGTTGATGTTTGATAAGTAAAGGAGGTATATCAAACATAAACAAGCATGATGCTGCAAGATGCAGGAACATATATACTGTGTTAGAATCCTAGTGTAAACTCTAAAGTTATTCCCAACTATCACATCATACAGTGGCAAATATAACCTGGACAAAATGGAGTATATCATAAACAAGCTTATGGCATAACATCTAGACACTCCATAAATGATCGATTGCTTTGAGAAAGGCTCGCTTTCAGCACACGCCAAAAAGAATGGATGACGAACCATATATGTAAAGAGTAACACATGATTTAACAACAAAAACAAATTTCGTATCAACCAACAGTAGCACATGATTTAACAACAAAAACAAATTTCGTATCAACCAACAGTAGCACATGATTTAACAACAAAAACAAAGCTATGCAAGGCTGACCAATAGGCCATAGTTGCAGCATGGCAGCATCGCACAAAGCACGAGACCGCTCTTTCGATCACTGGGTAATGTAATACCACCACCCACCACATAAAATCACAAAGGACGGCCGTACATAACTAGCAGGCGTGACTTTAACCCTACTACAGACATACCTCGATTCTCTACACACGCATACACACAGCAAATAACAGAAGTTACAGTACTATCAGCAGCGGAGATGCCTCCTCACACTCACACACCCAAACGGGAAAAAGAAAAGTTACATGAGCGAACTACAGTGAACTAAATTAAAAATCCCACATGTCTCCGGAGATTGGCGCACTACGCGCGCGCCCTCGAACCTAACCATAAAACATCGATGAAGCAGGAGTCAGGTTTCTTCCACTGGGAAGAACAGCGACCCCTACCAACGCACCGCATGATTTCCATCGCCGGACAACAAAAATATACGGAGTAGAAGTATCACGCGGTAAATTGTAGCGGGAACCCTAGCCAGGCCGGATCTTACATCCCGAAAAGCGAGGAGGGAGGAGAGGCGGCTAGATCTATCGAAACACGGCGGCGCGCGATGGAAGTGAGGGAGGGGTGGACGGACGCGGAGCGCGCATATACGTACCTGGAGCTGGCGAACTGGGACAGCTTCCCCGTGGAGGAGAAGACGATGAGCGCGACGTCGGCGTCGCACAGCACGGAGAGCTCCTCGGCCTTCTTGAAGAGCCCGCGGCGGCGCTTGGAGAACGTGACCTGCCGCGCCGCCGCGTTCTCTATCCTCTTTATCTCCCGCCGCTCCCGCGCCATCCCTACCGCGCGCTCCGGTCTCCTCTCCCCACCCACTCCACAAACGGAGACCTCGCTCGCCAAACCCCACGGGGCGAGAGGCGGAAGGGCTCGCAGCAGCAAACCAACCGGCGATGGGGGGTGATGTGGGATGCGGAAGGGGAAGAGGTGGGGAGAGGAAAGGGGAGGGGGCGGGTTGGGGTCTCGAGCGATGGGGGCTTGCTCCTATTGGCAGGTCGGCATAAATAAACCGACCCAGCCCCGGCCCACGCAATTACCCATAACCCCCGGGAATAAACAAAGCATAAAAGTGGGCGAGCGAAAAGGGGCGGGGCTACGGGGCCGGCCGGCCCAGTCATTGTTTATGCTCTCGCCACACGGAACCTCGCGGCGGGGCCCACCCACGCAGAGAGCGAGAGGGGGGAGGCTAGTAGGCGAGAGGATCGGAGGTCGCGTAGGGATGGGGCGAATGGGGGGAAGGGTGGAGGTCTGGAGGATTCCTGAAAAGGAAAGGATGGGGAGGGAGGGGTCAGGGGTGGGTGGCTCATGGCCGGCCAGAAACAGTACTGGCTGTAGCAGGCGGCCGCGTGCGCGGTGATGACGGTGCTGGCCTGCCGTGGCCTGCGCGTTGGGGGAAATCAAGGAGGGAGCGGAGGGGTTTGAAGGAAGAGGAGAGATGCTGCGACTGCGCGTGGATCCGATTGGCCGCCCGGCCGCCCGGATTCGCTGTTCCGGCCCCGACCCTGTGGCTCCCCGCGCGGCGCGCCGCGTGTGCGCGGTGGCCTGGCTTCGCGTCCTGGATCTCGTGCTGGTTTGCTTTCGCTAGCCTTTGAGTGCGGTGGTATCTGCTTCTGGTTCTGTGCGTCTCTTCTCTTCTCTTCTTTACTCCCGTCTTTTTCTCTCGGTCTTTTTTCTCTGCTTGCTGATACACACACTCCATTTGATACTTGGTGTCATGCTAATGAGCAAGGTTTTTTGCTTATGATATCCCATTTGATATTTGGTGGCATATCAAACAGTTCTCCTTTATTTTAGCATTAACCTGATTCAACGCCATGTGAATACCTAACAACCACACTAGTTTGGTAAGAAAGAGTGAAACACAAGGGCATATTTAGTTGCTGCGCTTGTGGAAATGTGCAAGCCTAATTGAGCGGCTGAGCAAGCTAGAGAGACGACTGAGGGGTATTTGACTGCTACCCTGAGCACCTCTCTGGCTCAGGCATCCGAAAGTGAGCGTCTAAGACTCACGTCTCAAGCGTGCTCATGCCTGAGTCATCTTCTTTCTTTCTTCCATCGTGCTCTCTCTTGATGACCATCCACTCCGTGTGGCCGTCCTCTTTCCTG
This sequence comes from Phragmites australis, assembly GCF_958298935.1. Lineage (NCBI taxonomy): Eukaryota > Viridiplantae > Streptophyta > Magnoliopsida > Poales > Poaceae > Phragmites > Phragmites australis. The sequence goes on along the minus strand of NC_084925.1, from coordinate 43,397,111 downwards.
GCGACCGTCCTCCCCACAATCTTCCCTACGCAGCTGCCCTCCCCGGCCGGCCACAGTCTTTACCGCGCAGCCACACTCCCTCTCTCCTCACTCCTCAGATCTGCCTCCTCCATCCCACGTCGGTACCTGTCCTCCCCGACTTTGCTTGCCATTGCAGTCATCCGCATCCCGCTAGCCTCACGTGTCTCCCTACCGCCGGTCATCGCCATCGTCCACTTAGTTTGCTCTGCTCGCATAAGAATGCAACCAACATTATCATCAATCCTCAAAATTAATCACCCAAACCATGTATTATCCCCAAATTGATCATTCCATCATGTTGTCTACCTCATAACGTACTCATTTTGGTGGCGAGCCTCGCTGCCGATGAGGTTGCAGGAGCGTTGTTGCCACAAGAGTTGAGAGGCCCAGTGAAAACGACTTTTGGATTTTACGTTGGCTAATTAATGAAGTGTATTCTCAATTTTACGCGTTTATCTGAGGCATCTATCTTCAACCAAACAATAAAGCTAGTTGGTGCCTAATCAGACAAAAAAGATTCGACTCGTTTGAGCACCTATTTTTCTCAGACATGGAGCTAAGGGCAGCAACCAAGCAGGCCCCAAATACACATAACAAAGTGGATTGACAACATAAGTTTTATGTTACTAGGTTTATTATGAAAAAAACTTTTATAATATAGAATTATGTTTTTTATAACATATTGTCAGGAAATCATCAGTGAAAGTGTCACATTAAAAATTGTTATGTCCTAATTAACGAATGCTTCTTTGCACGTTCAAGAAAGAAAAACAGTGTTGATTTCTCGTGTTCTACTCAAATACTCTATTTAGATAGGCTATGGTTTTAAAGCTTCTGGCTAGCTAAGAAAGTTTTCGTGGCTTTTGAATTTTAATTTTTGGTTTTTACAATAAATTTTTAGCTTCTCAAAAAAAAAAGGGCAGAAAAATTCATCTCAGCCTGTTTCTCAGTTTCTAGTTCATTTCAACCACAATCATTTCCTCAACGAAAACGAAAAAAACAGCCCTACATAGTTTTCGGTTTTTTTAAGAAAAAATACTATCCAAACAGGACCAAAATTTCCAATGGTGAAAAGAGAAGCAGCATAGAGATATGACCAATAGTAGGATGATCTCCTTTCAGTGTACATTCATAGCATCTTTCTTCGTGGCTAGAACTACCTCCTGTTCCAACGAGATGGAGGCGACTTCTCTAGAGCGTTCTAGAACAAGTCACAAAAGAATCAGTTCCAAATAATCTATTTCCAAGTAGGCACCTAGAGATCTCAAAACGGGGCGACAGTATACTGATTGGGGCAAGCCCATAAAAAATTGAACACTAGCTGAATACCGTTTAAAGAACACATTAGCTAAAACATAACCAATTCAAAAGCTAAAATCACATATAAAAACATAGTAGTCCAAGCCTGCACTTCCCATCACTCAACTGGCTTGAGAATAGTCATCAATTATTTATTTTGGCATGCCCTGCTTCATTTAGGCATTACCGTTGGATGTTTGACAAAGAAAATGGTACCAGATCCTTGTTTGTCGCAGCTTCTATTCAGCTCCCTAAAGAAAAAGCTGAAGTGTTGTCAAACCGCAATATCACGAATTAGATTACGAGTAAGGCCATCTTCAGCAGAGGTGCTATTTTTCAGTTCCGGCTGGTACATTGTTGTGCGGGGGGCACTGGGGCACTGTAGCAATACTGTTCATAGAGGCTAGCAGTGGGGCCGAACGAAGAAACCAATGTCTGTACTGTAGCTGTACTGTTCATAGAGACCGACAGCGGGTTCAGAGGGAGAAAAAGAAAATTAGAAGGTAGAAAATAGAGTAGTTGTTGGAGATGAAAAAATAAATAATGTTGTAATAGTGATAGAGAATACTGTAATAGTATTTTTAAAAATAAAAATTTGAAATAACTGCTAAAGATGATCTAAACATAAGCTGATACTGAACAAAGAAGCAAAAGCTTCATTCTACCAGGTTCTGCCATAGGCTGAATTGTACACCGGTATAAAACTGTGCAAAGAGCCCAGGTATCGTTCTCCAAACTAGAAGATCATTAAAATCGCAGAACGAAAAAATAAGAGCCACGCACGTCCAATCACGGTGCCTAATGTCCGATGAGTAATCAAACCAGCCGGTGTACTGATTTCTGAAACGTCCAATCATGCTGATGTTTAATCTCATATCATCCGGCTGCTCGACGTAGCCCAAATGCACAGTATGCAGCATCAGTAGTCTCCTTTATATGTTGAGCTTTTGGCATTAGCCAAAAAATATCCCACCCTACCTGGGATCCGGTTCCTCCCACTATAGCGAAACAGTGTTTTTATGTAGCGGTGGTACTCTAATAATAGAACAATCCGTCAGCTATTGCAGCGCTTTTTTACTGTTTACGGGACTGTATCATTAAATCTGGTCTGTTCACTTAAATCAACTATTCGCAGCTTAGTTAAAATCACTGAGTTAAGTCATTTCCATCGGAGGAGTCCTTTGCGGTGCACTGTTCGCGTACTGTAGTAACTCCAGCATCCTGTGCTACAGTGTTGCTACAGTACTGCGTATGGAGAAAACGGTTCTGCAAATCTGCAGAGCTACTGTAGCACCCGTAACACTGTAGCAGTGGTGTAGCACAATGCTCGCATAGACTTACGTTGTACCGGGAAAGGCAACATCGTATGTACTGTAGCATCTGTAGCTGTACTGTTTACATAGGCTGACAGCGGGTTCGGAGGGAGAAAAGAGAGTAGAAGTTAGAAAATAAGGTAGTTACTGGAGATGAAAAATAAAAAATATTATAATAGTGATAGATGGTGCTGTAATAGTATTTTTTATGATGAAAATTTGAGTTACTTGCTAGAGATGATCGTAGAAGAATGAAATCAGAAGCATTTCTTTCTAACGTTATCTGGGGCCCGCGTGCGCGCACGCAAAGCGTCCCCGTCCACAGTCCACACGCTCTTTGCACGGTGGGCTAGTTTAGTCCTCGCTGGTCAAACCCGCAACAGTCCAGTGTCCTGCCGCGGCGCAGGCTTTCTCTCGACTCGACATGGTGGACTCGTACGGCCGGACGACCTCCGGCAGGGGAACCACCGAGTTACCTCTTCACTTCTCCGTTTAACTCGTACCGTCATCCGGCAGAATCTCGAATTATAAGGCCTTCCACAGCGTGGTTCTTGGAGTGAGGCTTCAAGTGGAGATATCCTGGTTTAGAAACCGGTGCACACACTTCGGTCAGCGATATCCACGCTAAAAAAGCTAGACCGGTGCAACTAGGTGCATTGGTTCCAATAGATTAAAAATCATTTATTTGCTAGTTAATAAGATGTATGAGAGAAATCGGTTTGGTCGAAGACGGTTGCAGGAGACGAAGCGATATTTTATTTTCACACGGGGCCTACATTTATAGTAGTATCGAAGTCTAATATTATAAGAAAAAATTACGTCAAGCTTTACGTGATGTGACAAACATGTTTTTTCAAGCTCCATTCACGTTGTGGAGGGCCTAAACTGCTTTAAGAAAACAGGAAAGCTCTAAACTGAATATTATACGAGAAAGATTGTCGCGATCCTTTTTTGGATGATGAAGGTCACCAGGTGGACACGGAAGGATTCTCTGCTAGCCTTGGGCTTCCCCGGGGTGAACATCGACGGCACGTTTGGAGCATACTCCTGTGGAACTTCAATTTGCGTCGCATGACTTTGGCCTACATTCGTAAGAAAAAAGGTCTTTCGACGTTTCAGAGGTTTCTGCAAAATTCTCCTGCCACCAAGGAGAAGAGCTCTTTTGGTAGCATTGGATTCCACTGTTTCACGAAGTAGCATGAACAGTACGCACCCTAGAGTCTAGACCATAGGCTATCCACAAGTAGAAACACTAGGCCTCGCGGCCTGAAAGGCTACGAGCACTTGGCAAGTGCGTAACCTTCCGGCCCAGATCTTTCACGCAGCCATTACGGCGAGGCGTACGCCCGGACGACGACGAGCGTAGGAGTACTACGTACAAGGCTGCCGAGCCGTCCAACCCTGAATCCTTGATGCGGGCGCGGTGATCCACACACTTCCCACAGGGCTCACGGCGACGTAGAGTACCACGGCACGCACGCCCACCCCACGGGCAGAGCAGTGATCCACGGCGCGAGCGGCGAACTCGCGATTGGGTGGGTGAGGGTGACAGGGCGATGAGTGACCCTCGTACGTGCCAAAACGCATCAGCGGGTCAGGGCGTGTCAGGGGGCACTGCTAGATCTGCTACTTGCGTCCTGTACTCCTGTTCCGGGGCGCCTTTCTTGGAGCAAAAAGACAGGGGGGCTTTCAAGGAGACAGGAGTCACAGGAGGGGGGGCGGGGCTCGGATCTCCTGTGGCACCGCCGAGCAGAGCTACAGACGCTGCTGCACGCGTTCTGTGCCGATGTAATGGCGTTCAGGACATGGATTTTTCTCCCTCTCTGGGGCGTTCTGTAGCACGAAACTGTGCTTCTACAACGTTCAAGATTTGCATGTCCCTCGTTAGCTTCACCGGTTCACGGCACCTGAGGGGAGTATCTGGACTAGTGACTACCGGCGTAGGCAAATGGGCTCCGCCGCCGGAGCATAGCATAGCGATGTCCAAGGCTCCTAGTGGTACGACAGATGCTCGTCCTATGAGTCATGACAGAGGTTTTATTTCATCACAGTCCAATGACTTTCTGAAAACTAGTCGAATTCTATATATCTTTGGATTTGGATTTTCCTCATGAAAACAACTATAAGTTCTGCATCTCGGATTTGTTTCATGATTCGTGCCAGGGGCGGAACCATGATTACAGGGGGTGGAGGGTGGAGATAAACTACAGAACGTAATTTCACATACCAAACGTTTTAACAAAATTCTCCGTAATTCAAAGGGTTGTAATAGAATTTTTTATCATAGTGGGGCTATGGCTCCTGCCAGCTCCCCTTGTTCCACCATTGTTTTGTGCTCTTGAGTGTCGTCCGCAACTCTAACATTGGATTATCGTTGACGGTGCGCAATAGGCTAGTGAAATGGAGCGGAGATTTGGTGGCAGTGAGGTTGAAAGGCCATGCCAACCGTGAATCTGTTACACTATATGAGCTTGTTCTATTATATTTAATAATATTTTTTAATAGATCTTAAGGGGCTAATAAGTGAAGTGAAGTGTAATTTTAGTCTCACTTTGCTAGTGGAGTTAGAAAGACACTAATTTAGAAGGAGTTATGTCATTCATCATAATAGCTCATGTGGATACGAGAACTAGAAAAACATGTGTGTGCTCATCTTGTCGGGGTTGAGATGAAGGGCACACAACATCTACGTGAATGATTCGTGAAATCAGATTCAGTAGCTTGCGAAGATATGTCTCTTTTTGCAGTTTTTATTCTTTTGCTACGTGAAAAAAATAGTCAACACGATTATGAGGTACGAAAATCATGTTAGTTAAGAGTTTGATCATGGCACATCTCAACCACACGGTTTTCTCTATATATATCTACTGGTTGTCACCACAAAAGATATACACACGCGAGTTAGGATTTTTGCCTCTTTTTTGTTGCGCCATCACAGGTAGACTACTTCATCCCGCCGCGTTGGTGTGCACCGATGATTGGGACAGCAAGTCTCTGGAGTCCAAGGTTCTTGAGATCTTGCACCAAGAGATGATGGATAAGGTTTTTTATAAGCGCTTAGCGTGACTGCTCATGATATGTGTCATCTACATCCTCTTCATTATTGTCTGCTACATCGTCATCATGAGTGCATCTACATCTCTTGCTGTCAATCGGTACATTCATTGTGATCAAGTCTCTTATTCCCTCGTGTCTATCATGCTTAGTAGTAAGTTGTTTTTGTCATCAAGTATATTAGATATATGTGTGTGTGTATCCTATAATATACATGTCTAGAATATAATTCCTCTATATGATTATCCTAGTTTATCAGTTTGTGTTAGTGATCTATCTAAGGATTAAATTAAACCTAAAAGTATTTTATATCCAACAATTCAAAAACCTTATTTTAGTCACTTTTGTTTAACGATGAATGGTTTTATCGATGCACTGAGGCCGAGAAAATTTACCTGTGTGCACTTTTAAGAGATGACAGGTGAAAGCCACTTTGTGACTTACTGCTATGAATGTCTACCTGGGTTTACATCTCGCAAACCTAAAGGAACCCTTACTCTTGAACAAGAAAAGACGTTCGAGAATACCAACACACTCTTTATAGCATGCATTCTTAATATTTTTGCTAACCGTCTTTGTGATGCGTATATGCACATAAAAGATACAAATAAGATGTGAGATGCACTGAATACTAAATTCGCTGCATCATACGCAGACATTGAACTATATGCTACAGAGTAGTATCATAACTACAAGATAACTTATAACTATTCTATGGTTAAGTAGGCTCATGAGATACAATACATTATAAAGAAATCCAAACTCCTTAAATGTCATTACTAGATAGGTTTGTGGCTAGAGACATCATTGCCAAAATTACTACTTCGTTGAGGAACTTTGCCATTGCTCTAAAACATAAAAGACAAAAAAAAATATCTACTAAGAGTTCAATTGTGTCTCTTGATGTTACGGAGAAAACTCGGACTAAGGATGTGCATGCAGGAGGGGGCGGGGAACAGTCTAGCACCAATATGGTATAACAATTCTCTCATAGCAAGTTAAAGGAAAAAAACATGAAGGCCAAACAAACCACCAACTTCAAGAAGAATAAGGTGAACACAGATGATAAACATTGCTTTGTGTGTGGTGAGCTTGGATATTAGGCAAGAAATGTACAAACCGCAAAGTAAGAAGGGATAATCAATGATAGATCCCAAAGGTTGTCAATGTGACTATTGGTGACACTAGAGATGAAACTACATAGTATGGTAATTTACCTACTGTTATTTTAGCAAGTCAGTCTACTAATTGGTGGATTGATATGGGGGTTATTATACATGTGTGTGCTGATATTTTAGTGTTCTCTTTTTACCAGGTCGCTCAAGATTCTTTCATCCTATTAGGGAATATGTCATATGCTTCTGTATATAGTATTGACACGATAGATCTGAAGTTTACTTAAAAAAGATCGTATAGTTAATGATAAAGCAGGTGGAGAAGGACGATGGACGTGAAGATGAACTAATGTTGTCGCCCTTGGAACTGGATGTCACATCAAAAGACAATTGTCGAAGAGTAGCATCAACGCGGATGATACGACATATGAAGGTGAGCGGAGGGTTTATGAGAGCTGCAAGGTTTACTAGGCCTCAACATATGAGTGTTTGGTGACCAACATCAAGAGCTCCGGGTGCATTATCAAGTGCAAATGCTACGAATATTGGAAATCGTGTAAATATGTTGAAAAACATGTCTAGAAGTTTTCAAGAAAATTGAAACTTTGCACAACTCTAGGTGACAATATTGAAAGAGCATCTAGCCCTTATATGTGATTTTGGTAATAAATGACAATATATGTAGACTAACAATGTTGTTGAGTTTGTTAGTAAGTTGTTCCATAGGTGATGCATGGAGAAGACATATGCATCAAGATGAATGAGCTCTTAGTGATGCTCATAAGAAGAAGAAAAAAAGCTCATATATGATTGGCAATAAGCGTGAATGCTAAGTTACTTATGGAGATTAAGTAATTAAATGTGTGACATTGTCAATAGAGTTTTATGGGCTAATCCGTGTGCTTTGTGCTTAAGAGTGAGTTGAGATTAGAACACATAAGAAGACATAACTTGATTTGAAATCCAATATTCAAAGAGTGAAGAACAATATTTAACTCTATATATGATAAAGTGAATTTACTGAAGATGTCAGATACAAAATAATTTTCTATGGCAATACGGTGAAGAGAAAGCAAGACTCTGCTGTGATGTACCATCCGGTGGTGAAGGGTAAGCAAATGATTTGGCGTCGAAGAACCAAAGCGATGGTGAAGAGCGAGTGAAGAGTTTACGCAAATACTGTGCGAGGCCATGTGAAGCTATGAGTGGTTCGCATTAATCACATTAAGAATAAAAAAGAGATGAAGTGAATACAATACAGAAGTTGGTAACCCTCAAGGTTTGAAAGAAAGAAGCGGTACTTGAAGGTATTCAAATGCTTAAATTGGTTCAAACGAGTTTTACATTGGAATTTGAGTATAGGTATATCGCACTATTAAGAGTGATGCAACTCAGAGCTATTTGTTGTGTCTCAGTGCTCAAGAGTTTCTAATCAACCAAAAGTGAGAGTTCGCTTTAGAATTCGGTGCAGAAAATGTGAAAGTGTCCGAATTGGATTTCTAAATGTTCTTAGTTTGATCAAATGTGTTTGGGATCATGAATTTAGTTGAGATGTGTAGCCCTCTGAATAAGCTTTTCGTAGAGTCTAAAACCGTCAAAATTAGACTTCATGCTCAAAAGTTATCGCCGTTTTCAGAGGGGCAGCTGTGTTAAACTCAGATGTTCCGAGTTGACCCGGATAGTCCGGGTTGGCCGGAGTCTCCGGGTTTAGCTCCAATCGGGACGGTCTGTTAGGGCCTAAGTGTTTTATCAGGATGTTTCGAATTGATATGGTACTTCGGGTTGCGGGAGTCTCCGGACTTTACTCCGAGCAGGGGTGCTCGATTAAGGTTTAAATATTTTACCCGGAGGTTCTATGTCGAACCCGGAGTATCTAGGTTAGCCCAGAAAAACCTGTAATGGCTAGTTTTTGGGAAAGTGTATAAGTATCCTATCACCCTCATCTCTTGTTTGCTGCTGTTTGGGCACGAACAAAAATATTCTAGAGTCAAAAGAATTTCTCTGCACTCCATTTTAGTGTGAGATTTGAGAAGAAAAGTGAGTTGGACTGGGAGATTGGAAGATTGAGTGCAATTGAGCTAAACTCTCATCTTGAGCACTCAAGTTCATCGGTAAGAAGTTCACGAAGCCTTTGTTACTCTTGGGGATTTAATTTTCTAGGCGGTTAGGCGTTGCTAGTGAGCATCCAAGGTTGTGGTGTGCCGTAGGAAGTTTATGAAGGTTTCGATTTCACCTCCGGAAGAGAAGAAATCAATAGTGAAAATCTAAGCTCAAGTGTGACCAAGCTTGGAGAGTAAAAGTGTTCAGAGAGACCCGACTCAAGTATGATCAAACCCCTCAATGGAGATGTAGTAATCTCTATAGGAGGTGTTCGAAGTTCGGAAAACAAATCTTGTGTCTCCTCTCTTATATCTCTGTTATTGAGTTCTTGCTTAACATTTATGCATATTATTCAATCTACTTACTTGTGTGAAATTGATTGTAGGTTCTCGTGAATCTACTTGTAATCATCATTTGGAACATACGACTTAATTTAGTTTGAGATAGAATTTCTTAAACGCCCTTTAATTTCAGTTTCGAGTTCATTCTTTGCTGAACCCTAAAGTTCCGAATTTAATCTGTAAGGTCTGGATTCTGTATAATCAGATCTGAACCCGGAGCTTTCAGATTAAACCCAAAACCTTTGGTAAATAGTATTTTCAAGATTTTCAACTAGAGTTTTTTTTTTGCATATTTTTGCTAGTTTTGAATAACCTTTGTCACCATAGGACTGTAATTTTTACACTTATTTTAAGTGATCATACACTAGTTTAACCTAACATATTTAGAAATTTTACTTGTGTAAAATTCATTAGTTTATTTTTCTCTGTAAGTTTAAATCAATGGTAAAAAGGGATCAATTTTTATAAAAACATCTATTCACCTCTCGTCTAAACAATATCATTGTTCTTTCAAATATGTCCTATAACCGTGCAAGAATAACTAAAGTTCAAACTCATCACGTTTGAAAGATATAAAAAAAAGACAAATTTCAGGGGCAATATTGCTACGTGACAAATTTGAACTTGAAAGTTTGCGAGATTGTAGGACATATTGTCACCTAGAGCTGTGCAAAGTTTGAAATGTTTTAGGTATATATTTTTTTAACAATTTTGCTCTATTTCCAATATTTGTGACATTTTCACTGATTGGCTCATGGACAAAAACAAAATGACTGCTTTGATAGACTGCGGCGTGGAATTGTCAAACGCTACAACGACAGGGCTACCATACGATGCTAGTGTATCTTTTCCGCTAGTCCGCCGATCTCATATACTGCTGCTGCTAAGTTAACTCGCAGGCGACAACGCAGCCCCCGGCCCCAACCATATGACAGAGAGCGAGAGCACTGGTATAGGCTTATGCGCGCACACTGTTCTGAGTTCTGACAAAGGCTTCCGAGCGATTGCAGACTGCAGTAGTGAGCAAAGACTGCCGTGAACTTCTTTCTGATCAGAGTCAAAGCCTCAAAGCGCATTCCTTGTTTCGTCCATCTATTGTCCACCCCTCGCAGTATCACTTGATTCACTTGGGCTTGCAGCCTGCAATGCTAATAGCAGTACTCCATTTTTTTTGGGCAATGAATCCGTTTTGCAATGCTATTTCTTAAGGTTTCTACAACTTCGCCAATAGTTTTCAGAAGAAGAAAGTTAATGCTATATTTCAGACGTTTTTTTTCTTTTTTTAGACTACAACTATGGACTATTTGATGACGTCTTTAACCTCCAGACGCCCACATCTCTGTCTCTATCTCTCTCCGCAATAGCATCTTGCGCTTCCTCGCTCCTGCACTATCTGTCTCTCATGTTACCAGATCTGCGCCCACCGACCACCATCGCATTAACTGTTTAGTTTTCATCGCTCCTGCCGCTAACCCTATCCACCACTCACCTACCGTTCACGGTGCCACTATTGTCGCCTTCGTCGCACCGTCACTGGTTCGGTCGCCACTCAAAACCTGAAATCCTAAGGCCAACTCCAGTAGGTACTCTAAATTTTCATCCTCAAAAATACTATTACAGCATCCACTATCACTATTACAGCCTCCCCCATTCCATTCATCTCCAGCAGAACCCTTATATCTGGATCTCTATTTTCTCTTTCATGTTTTTTAATGTTTTGTTGGTAACCGCCATAACCGCCGGTGCAGGATTCTTTTTTTTAATTTTCGGGGTCATGTTACGCAAATGAATGGTACGTCGAAAATTTGTGCAGACATTCATTAGGTTTTATAATTCGTGAAATTAGGTATGATATTTTGACGGGCTTGTTGCGGAAGACAACGTGGCTTGCAGGGGAAGGTTTTGGAGTAGTGGCTTCTCGTGGAAGGGAGGGTGCTTGCTTCCCCTAGAAGATTGTTCGAGGCACTATAAGAAGGAGGCAGGAGGATGGTTGCAAATGCAAGGTAGCTAAATGGATCCTCGGCAAGCTTGGAAGGAATACTTGAGGGAGTTGTGTTTCCCGTCCAACGACTCGTCTGATGAAGAAGATGATTTGTTCATGGAGGGTATGAGAGCTTGGCAAGCCGACCTGGAGGAATCAGAGAGGCGACCATGGGGGGGCTCAGTCCCAGGTCGAAAGCGTATCAACCGCTATCGGCACGAGGGCCATATGAGGTTGTTCAACGACTACTTTGCCGATCCTCCCGTGTACCCCGACTACATATTCCGACGCAGGTATTGTTACATTCTCAACTGTTAAAGTGTTTAAAAAGGGTGTGTTGTTCATAAACATGTGCGTTGTTGCAGGTTCCGGATGAAACACGACCTGTTTATGAAGATAGTTGCAGCTGTTGAAGAGAAGGACTCCTGGTTCGTGCAGCGGAGAAACGCAGCTGGAGAGCTCGGGCTGTCAGCATTGCAAAAAGTGACTGCGGCATTTCGTATGCTAGCATACGATGCGCCGGCTGATTCTCTCGATGAGTGCCTTCGTCTTGGTGAGAGCACCATCATTGAGAGTATGCGATGTTTCGTCAATGCTGTTGTGCAGGCATTCGACGATGAGTACCTTCGTTCTCCTAATGAGGAGGACACTGCGAGGTTGCTCGCCATCAACTCGCGCAGAGGCTTCCCCGGTATGTTAGGAAGCGTTGATTGTATGCATTGGAGGTGGAAGAACTGCCCAACGGTGTGGGCGGGGTCTTACACGGGGCATGTTAACGCTCCAACTATCATTCTTGAGGCGGTCGCGTCGCAGGACCTGTGGATCTGGCATGCATTTTTCGGCATGCCTGGTTCGCTAAACGACATCAATGTCCTCCACCGATCACATCTCCTCGACGACTTAGCCGCCGGACAGGCACCGAAGGTTAATTACACAATCAATGGTCAGGACTACACAATGGGTTACTACCTTGCTGACGGAATTTACCCGGAATGGGCCACGTTTGTGAAGCCCATTCCGGCTCCTGTCGACCGCAAGCGGCAACACTTTGTCGTGCAACAAGCGGCGGCCCGCAAGGATGTGGAGCGCGCCTTTGGAGTACTCCAGTCGCGGTTTCCTATTGTTCGCGGGGCAACACGATTGTGGGACGAGGAAACCTTGTCCGCCATCATGACCGCATGCATAATCATGCACAACATGATTATTGAAGACGAGCGCGAAGACGACGATGTGGACTACGTGTACGAGGGAGCAGGTGAAGACGTGCAGGCTTCTCACGACGTGACGCCACCATTGATGATCTTGAGCCAACGGTACAATGCAATTCGATGCAAGCAGGCACATGTTAATCTCCGGGAAGACCTTGTCGAACACCTTTGGCAGTTACACGGAGGCGACGTGTAGCGGCATGGTACTAATTGGACCAAACTATGTTTCTGCATTCGCTGCCTTGTGCAATCGATATGGAGCTGCACGGTTAGTGCATTGTACTGTGCTTCATACTGATAGTGTGTCGAACTATCTTTGTTGTAATGTGGTAGTTCCTGATTGTCAATGAACTATGTTTCGTATGGTACTCATCCTGCAAATTCTGAATTCGAAAAACAACCTGAAATTTGGAGGTCACAATCTGAAAATTGACACCAGAACCTAAAATTTTATAACACCAAGTCGCTGACCACTTGAGACCACTTTCTGAAATTTCAGGCACCAAGCTGCAATTGCAGAACTCAACATCAGCCTTGAGAACAGAAGGCAAAAAAATTCAGCACATCCTCAAAATTTCAGACTACACCAAGACCATGTAGCTTCAAAAATTCAGCTGACATACAGGTGGACAACCGATTATCAATTTTGAATCTGAAATATCAGCACACGCGCTGCCATTGCAAAACTCATCTTCATAATTCATCAATTTCAGATCAGAAACTGACATACAGGTGCCTGCAAAGTTTGGAACCTCAAATTACAGAACACAAATGTACATACACCTGCAATTTTAGTTTGCAACCTCAAAGTTCAGAACACAAACTGACATACAGCTGCAATTTTAGTTTGGAACCTCAAATTTCAGAACACAAACTGACATCCAAGTTCAGAACACATGATTACATAACAAACTGCATACAAACTGGAAATTAGTCCGAACCAAAAAACATTCTTTAAATCAGAACTTCAAATTTCAAAAAGTAGAACCCGATGAGGCGCGCCTAGCAGCAATGATACTCTAACGAAGACTTTTGTAATACTCTTTTTGGTCATCGTCCATTTGCGATAAATCCATGTTCATTATCCTCATTTCCTCCTTTACCTTCTCTAGTTGCATTCGCTCCTCCTCGAGGCGAAGGCGCTGCCGCTCTACATACATCATCTCCGCGAACCTCTCGGCCCTTTCCTTCTCGAACTTTTCCTTCATACTAAATTGCCTGTCGAATACTTCCTTCATTGGTGCCGACGCCGAGTTGGAAGCCGTCGAACCACGCCCTATTTCCTTCGACCGGCTCCGGCCAACAGGCCTCTTAGCTCGGACCGTGCCTTCGCTACCTGTTTCTTGTGCAATTCCCGCAGGCTGTGATGGTGGCATGTTCTGAGTCAATGAAGGGCTGCCATCTCCTGCTGCGCTGGAAGTCTTTTGCTTCTTCCTGTAAGCCTCTGACTGCCACTTCGGATGGTGCCGCAATTCACGCCAACAAGGAAGCAACGTGAACTCTTTATGTTCAACTGCCTGGAACATTTTGCAAGCCTCAACAACCTGCACAACAAGGCAGCATTATAGTACAGGACGAGTGCAACATCATTTACAAGAGAAATGTGACGGTGGCATACAACATCGTACCGTCTCCCCCTCCGTGGTACCGCTGCATCTACTATGCATTGCACGCGCGTAGTGGCCGCAAAACTTTTGTACCATCCCATTAATGAATGCCCACCTCCCTTGCAACGACTTCTTGTTGCGCATGGACGGGAAGTCTTTGTGCTCGTGGAAGTAAGTCTCGATCCGCTGCCAAAACGCGTCCAAACTTTGGTTCGAACCCACCACCGGATCCATGCTAACGTTGAGCCAGGCAGAAACAAGTAGGAGGTCTTCCTTCATCGTGTAGCTCTGCCCACGGCCTCCACCAGCAGGTATATCTGTTTGTGCATCGTCATTCTGCACCACGGGCTCTGGGGCCTGTGAGCCACTCAATCCTTCTTGGGTCAGTGGTACTACATCATCCCATGGAATAGCATCGTCGTCCCCTCTCAGAAAATCTGCGTACTCCATAGAATCCCTGCAGACTTTGGTATAAGCGCATGCACCATACATGTATAGAACAATAGCAGCATGTAGCATTCCATATTAGAGAGGGTACATAACATGTTTGAAACAAGATTCAAATAAGTTTACAGCACACAGTTCTACGTTAATCGGCCTATAGTAGCCTCTAGGCAGCATAGCATCCTATAGCCTCCATGATCGGTCTGACTCAATGGAGTACTCTTCGACGGACTCAGCACATAACACGGTCTCCGAGCTCCACTCGTCGGACAGTACATCGTCTTCTGCACTACCCGGTCCAACCGATGCTTCATCAAAGCCGGGTACGCTAATGTTGTCTTCGGGGCCTGAGTGGTCGCCTTCTCTAGCTCTGATCAAAGCATCTTCGACCTAAAACACAAGTTGTTCCAAGTCCTGAGCTATGCTCTCTACCTCAAGTAGGGCCCGATTCATATCCATGGCCGCAGGGCAGCTGTCGGTTGTCAAATTGTTGACGGCAACCTTCTTCAACGCTTGTGCAGCCTCCTGGACATTGTCCTGGAGCGTTGACAGAAGGGCCGACAGCTCTGGAGCGTCCATCTATAATGAGGCCAATCATCAACACGCATACTATCCAATATTCCAAAAGACATTCCACCCAAACCCATACTATGGAACCATCTCACCTAACCACAGGATTAACCTAACAGGGCCTACCTCAATGCCTACCAATGTATGTACTTCATGTGTTGGCAACTACCACTTGTTTTGGTTCCTAATTGTGGTTCATCATTCCATTCCTACTGCAATGAAATGACAGGGTATCTAAAGAGTGCCCAAAGTTCTATACAGTTCAACACTTCCTAATTCTAGTTCAGTTCCATTACAATTCATTCCTACCAATTTATAAAGTTTCATCTACTCCATTAAGGATTGCAGTACCACACCCTATTTCGGTTCATCAGTTACCTACACCAAGTCCAGCGCTGAAACTAACATTGCCCTAACTACACAAGTGAACATTGCCCTAACCTCCTAAAACAGGTGCAGGACAAATGACCATATCCCATTGCAGAGCCATGATCAGTAGGACATAGCACAAAGGGTTAACCTGAATTGAGTTCATGTATTACAAAGCAGTACCACTACACCTTCACCCTAAACATTGAGTATGAAAATTCACCTCCTAAAACAGATGAAGCACAAACAAACATATCCCATGGAAGTGCCATGGTCAGTCGAAATTACAACTACACCTTCACCCTAATTGTGTTCATCTTTTCCATTCATCAATGCATGTACAGGAAGCTCACAACCATGGCAATGAACATACAAAATCGGTATGGATTGCACACAATTCGTTCAACATACTAGCTTACTGTCTCCTTCATCTCAAAATCATCCCACTGCCTTCTCCCGTGCATCTATGCACGAGCAGCAGCCCTTCGCCCCACCGTCCCCTACGCTGCAGCAATTACATCCCCCTGCACGATCTTCACAACAAGGCCCTACGACCTCACGCCGGCGACGACCACCGTCGCCTTCATCCGACTCAAAAGGCATGACCACAGATGCAATTGTACACCCACTCCAATGTACCATAGGAGCAAATTCTCCGAACAACCCCCATCAATCGGACTCCCCGCCGTGGTCGGATGCGACGTACTTCGACCTCCCCACACCCCACCCTCTCCACCCCTTCCGCCCACCGCCTCCGAACTCCTGCCCACCGCCTATGCACCTCTACCGCAACCGACACCCTCCCCACCCCGCCTTCCGGCAACAAGTAGCGACGAGGACGTACCAGGGACCAACTGCGACCATCGCGGAGCACACCGAAGGGGGAGATCCAGGGATCTGGCTCGCCAGATCCGCCGCCGCCCAGTCTTCCGGACCCGGGGACGCGTCCTCTTCGCCCGCGCCGCCTGCTTCTTCTCGCCTGCGTCGCCCGCCGACGCCGTCCGCCTCCCCTCTGCGCTCCCCCTCCAGCTCCGCTTCCTTCCCACCGCGGGAGTGCCGCGCGCCGCACAACTGCCCTCGCCCACAGTGATGCAGCCGCCGCATTCGTCCGCAGTTTTGCCGACGCTTTGCTTCTCCCCGCATCGCTGTTCAACCCGAAAAGGGCTCTGCTGGAGACGGTAGCCGCACGCCAAACGGCCCGTATCCGACGTGGATTCCGCTCCCGGCCCGGATACGGGGTTCGCTGGAGTCGGCCTAACACCATCCCTAACTCACCGGCACGTTCACACTGTCAGGCGACTGAACTCTAGAAAACGTGAAAAAAAAAAAGCAGTCACAGGGTGCGCGCCACTTGGATCATTGCCCAACTTGAACAATTATTAGCCGAGAGTTCAGTCAATTGGACAGCTAAGCGACCAAGCAGGGAAGTGAAGGAAGGAGGCAGCACACGTCTCTTCGGAGACATCCGATAAAAAAAATATATGAAGGAGACGGTTGTGATCCAAGCCATCGCGTTTCGTGACCCCTCATCGAGCGAGGAGGCGGCGAGGTTGGGAAGCGAGCGAGCGAGCCCGAGAAAATAAGAATTCCTCATGGCGACCGGCAACCTGGCAAGCGTGGTGGTGGCGGTGGACGGCAGCGAGGAGAGCATGAACGCGCTGCGCTGGGCGCTCGACAACCTCCGCCTCCGCCCCGACGGCGCCCTCGTCGTGCTCCACGTCCAGCCGCCGCCCGGCATCGCCGCCGGCCTCAACCCGGCACCCATCCCCTTCGGCGGCCCCAGTAAGCAAATCAATCCCCTCTCGCGGAACATACTCGTGCGTTGTTGTAGCTCTTGTCCATCTCGTCCTGCAGCTGGGCTTGACAGGTTCTTGGGTGGGTGGATCGTGAAACCAGAAAATGAGAGAGAGGATTTATATATATATATATATGATATACCACATAAATAAATTAGATATACTCATTTATCATTATGAGTATACTTATATACTCATTTTAAGATATTCCAATGTGAACTATATGAAAAAATTGAAAAAAAATCCATCAATTTTAATAGATTTTGATAATACCTTTATATTTGTATATAAAATGTAATATATAAAAAAATATGTGCAAATCACTTAAAAAAGTATACATACTACTTGGATAATCTTATATACTCACATATTTCATATACATATCATTTATCACATGAGATACTTACTATGTTATGAGATATGTATATGAGATTATATACTCCGGGAATACTGTCTACACATTCGTTCTGGCGGGGCCTTTGGACGGTGGTGGAGCGGTGACAGGGCGCTCTAGCGGCAGGGGGGCAGCAGCGGGCAGAATCGATTATTCCCATACATGAAACGGAGAATATAGAACTGACTTGCTTAGCTGTCAATTGCTCAATGAAGTCATGTAAGATAGTGTATGCAACTGAACTGAATAGGAACAGAAGAATAACGGGGAGAAGTACCGAAAAGCAACTGAACTGAAGAAGAACCTAGCTAAAAAGGATGTAGCTTTTGATGCAGAATGCCCATGGTATATGCAAGTGTTCTGTCGTGCTCCTGTACTTTGATTAGATATGTTTGTATCATCTATCCATGTTAATCAATGGAAATTCGTGCTGTTTTTTACTGCATTTTCTGCTAAACAAAAGTAGCAATTTATGCTGCAGGACACTAGCTATTTCTGCTGAAAAACAACAGTTTTTGCTGCTGAAAAACAATGAGTATATCCAATCATTTATGTGTATATAACCATTTACAGAGGGATCAATCCCTGATTACAAGGGAGTAAATATCGCTAAGAATAGCAACAAGAAATAGCAAAATATATCCTTCCAAATAATACAAATATATCGCCTAAGTATGTACGTTAACAGATCGCGTTGATTGATCAGGCGAGGTGGAGGTGCCGGCGTTCACGCAGGCCATCGAGGCGCATCAGCGGCGGATCACGCAGGCGATCCTGGAGCACGCGCTCAAGATTTGCTCCGATAAGAATGTAAGAGGAAGGCAGTAACACATTTCTGCTAGTGATTCCGAGTGTTCCTGTTCTGTGATCGGGTTGGTTTCTTGAAGGTGGAGGTGAAGACGGAGGTGGTGGTGGGGGACCCCAAGGAGAAGATCTGCGAGGTGACGGCCAACCGCAAGGCCGATCTGCTCGTCATGGGGTGCCGTGCAATTGGGCCGCTCAAGAGGTAGGAACAGAGATCCTGTCTCGTGCTTTGCTTAGCTAAAATTGCTACTGATTTCGATTGTGTGCTGCCTAACTGGGAACAGGATGTGTGCTACATATATATCAGAACCTGTGTCTTTTGCTGGGATGTGGAACTACTATTTTAATCCATTAGGGATCTTAACACATATTGGTACCTCAGAAACCAAACATTAACTTGGGTAAATAGATGATATCTCTCACCTTTAAGCAACAATATTAAATAGTAAATAATAGACGACGAGATGATCTGCTGACGAAAATGTATGTGGGCATCTAAATACTTGTGATATATAGACAGAACAGAGCTAAAATCCAAACGTAAATTCCATTGCAACGCAAAATGGTGATTTGCATGAATTTGCTGCTTGCAGACAATTCACTGGTAAGTTTTGGGGAGCCAAGTTACCGGCAATGTTTTAAATTTGGTACTGTTTTTTCCCAGTTAGTTTGATCAAGCATCCTGTACAAGAGCTCTTGCTAATGACACAAGTCTTAAATGCGCAAAATGTGAACTGCAAGGAACTTGGTTTTTGAAACTGTTTTTCTCATCAGTGGATGGCAATTGCAACTGTTTTTCCAAGTTCAGTTGCAGACATGTTTCGGTATGTTTATCAAGTCATCATCACTAGTTTGACGTTAAAACATAAGACTTAGGTAAATTATTTGAAGATCTGTTTCTCATGATCAACGAGGCAACAATTGTGCTTAGCATCCTTCTGTGTATCAATCTCAGGCTTGAAACTGGAAAGAAAAAAAAAACAATTTCTGGTGGTTACCTATGCTATCTGTCATTCTAACATGAGAGTATCCATAATCTATTCTAGTTTTCAGAGGTTCGCACATCTGAAATCGTCACAACTTTTTCATGGAAATAAAAACTTCAAAGAAAGCAAAACAGTTGCATAACTATATACTAGGATGCCAGTATGAATACCGATCAGATTCACCGTGTTGCAGTTAGCACTGTTAGTGCAACCATTGAGCTGCATTGCGTTATTTAAATATTGATTCAAGTTTGACAGACAGTTGTGTGTAAAAACTTTATGACACCTCTTTACATTTTTGTGGAGTGCAATCATGCCGTAGTAGCTCAGTTACTCTAGTGTTAATTTTATCTAGGTCATGGAGCCTTTAGAACTTCTTGCTTGCTTGTTTGATTGACACTGTTTTTTTTGTCCTTCCCCGATTTCTCTATATCAAAACAAAGCCGCACTCTGAGTTGATTCCTTATACAGGGTGTTCTTGGGAAGTGCGAGCAACTACTGCATCAACCATGTGGGCTGCCCTGTTGTCGTAACCAAGGGAACTTGAGCTACCCTCTATCAACATTCTTCAGTTCAAATTTTTTGAGATTGCTATTGTGCTACTTGTGATTTGTACCATATCACTGCACATTTTGCATTTGAAGACCATGCATCGTTTTGTCAGTTGGCACTGCTGAGCGATGAGGGTTCATACATGGTCTGTAGATTGTAAGGAAGTAAGCGTATTGGTTGTGGAATTGTGGAAATAAATCTGCCATGTAGCACATTGTTCTGTACATTCATGTATTTGTCGGAGACATGGTGATGTATGAACATCACAAAACTTCACAGGATCCTGCCTTCTTTGTCTGATGGCCTGTCAGATTTTATATGTTCTGAATTCTAAGCAAACAATTTTCATTTTTATTCAACATCGGAGAAATGAGAACACCGAAGGCAATTGCGCGTTCCAATTCCTACTACAATTTGGGGGTCAGCATTTAGCACAAATGAACCCTGAGCAATTTATTATCAAGTGCACGCAAGCAAGTAAAGCTAACTGGTAGCACGCGATCAAGCCATTTACACGACTGACAAAGTGACAACTTGACGAGAGCGCTAAGAAACAAGAAACCAGATACTAGCAAGCACAAATCATCTCCTGACTTGCTATCGACAAGAATGCTCATGCCATGAGCCTTCCCAGTTCCAAGGCAGGATTCGTTTCAATGCTCCGCAGGCAACTCTGCTGCTGCTGCTCCTACCCTCCTGGAGCAGCTTATCTAGCAGGCTGCGGCTTCTTCGCATTCCATAAAAGCTGCAGAATCCACTCTGATCCTGATGGATCATCTATTCAGTGATGTCAGACAGTAAGAGCTTCCTCCCAATGTTCTTGAATTCACCGTTGGCAGACTCAGCTAGCTGACCGGAAAGCAGTCCTGGATTCTGCAACTCCATTCCGGTGGTACCTGGTGATGGCAACTCCATTCCGGTGCTAGCATTGCCGTTGTCGCCGGCATGGGCAATCTTCTTGATCCCAACAACAGTCTCAGCAAACGTACTGATGTAGATGATGCGGTAGTTCTGTGGCAAGCTGAACACGCTCAATGAGCCAATTGGTGCTGCGATGATGCCGCCATACTTGAGCACCCGATCGGCGAAGGCGAACCTATCGCCCTCCTCGTCGAAGAACCCGAAATCCAGCAAGAAGTCCAGTGACGAGTCCCCTATCATCAGCATCCGCCGCAGCGAGACGGGTCGCATGGTATTGACCTCGTCCTCCTTCGGGGCAGGAGCACCGCAGTCGCCATCGGCGCCGAGGACAACGGCGCGCGCGCCGGGGGCTAGTAGGCCTTCGCGCCGCATGTCGCGGACCAGGAGCTCCGCCTGGGCCGCCGCGGTGCCGCACGCGTCCCTGGCGCGGCGGCGGGCGGGCGCCTCGGCGGCGCGGAGCCAGGGCAGGGAGAGCAACGCGACGGCGAGGAGCACGGATCGCGCGACCACGCGGAGGGCGCGCGGGTCGGGGAGCCGGATCACGACGCTGTCGCCTGGCATCGTTTGCGTGGGTTGAGCAAGAGCGTTTAGTTTTACCCTTTGGAACGGCGGGGAAGAGGAGGCCGGCGCGGAGGGGGAGGGAGGAGGCGAACTTAGCGGGTGCAGAAGCGGGCGGCGGTGTGGTTGCCACCCACGAGGGCAAGGCGGGAGCGCGGCGCGCGGAGCGTGAGGAGGAGGAGCTCCCGGGTCCGCTCGGTCTCCATGGAGGTGGATCTGCTGGGCTGGGGTGGGGGTGGTCTCTGGTGTTAGGATTCCATCGGCGGCGGCCGCCGGTGGGAGGTTGGCTGCGGAATTGGGAGATCCGCGTGGGGATCAGGGACGGAGGACGGTGTTTATGGGCTGGATTCGATGGTTTTGGACGGTTTCGTGGGGACGGACGGTGGTGGCGGATGCTGTGGATTCTGGTACGTGGCGTGGCACAATAATTCTGGTCGGTTTGTCCGTCGTCTTCTCTCTCTTGGGTGGTTTGTGCCCAAACTGCATATTGGAGATGATTCAGTATATAAGAATAACGAAAAATTTAGGTTACACCGCTAGTTCAATTGCCGTTTTGATTTTTGCTATTGCTTCTTGAATTATTAGGTTTATACCATTGGTTCGTAAAAATTCTTCGGTTCATGTTACTAGTTGGCGCTATTGGACTGGGAAACTTGTTCGTTTGTCACTGTTTTGATCCAACTAGTGATATGAGGTTAAGAGTTTTAAAACTAATGGTATGAACCGAATAATTATAAAAGTGATGATAAAATTTAAAACTGTAACTGACATGGTAGTATAAACCTAAATTTCTCGACAACAATAGATAGTTGTTTGAAGCAGACCAACTGCAATGTCTTATAAAATCAAATAGTTGCACGATTTAATGATATTTTTATTCCTCCTATATTTGTCCGGTATTACTAAACTACCAATAATTCGTCACTAATAGCACTTACTTCAGTCATAAATACATATCGTTTTAAATAAGATGTGATCTTCAATTTATAGCTTTGACCACTATTTTTATTATAATATATTTATAAAATTTATTGAATTTGTGATATTTTGATAGTATTTTTTAAGACAAACCTAAGCATATAATTTCACGGTTTTTAAACTAAATATTTTGAAAACTATTGTTAGCAAAGTTTTAAATGTTTGACAGAACTTTTTCCAAAACGACGTATATTAATAACTTGAGGAAGTAATTAACTTCACTAAAATCTTCTAATTATGACATGTTTTATTATATGAGCTACGTCTTTGAGAACTAAGTTCCGCAAGCCCTTGATTTCGTATACAAAGTGGAACACAGGTTAAACTAATTATTAAGTCGCACAAAACTAGAATATGTGTCAGTGTATGCTGATTTTCTAGCATCTCCTCTTAAATTTTTTGTGAATTTCAAGTAAAAGTTCTTTGTGACGTCAAAATATGACTATAATAACCAGCTACACCTTTTTAAAGGAAAATACTCGATAAGTTATTTACAATATATTCATTAAAATCATTTTATCAGAAAAACGATGCTCCTCAAATGTCATTTTTTATTAAAATAATCACTTGTTCCGATCAGCGGTTTCCTTGACAATTTATCTATCGGGCGGCAGGGGAAATGATGAGTCGCCAGGGATAAAGAGCATCTCCAGAACCTGGTATGACTAGATATTTATATATCTAAATGATGAGTCGCCAGGGATAAAGAGCATCTCCAGAACCTGGATAATCAAATTTAGATATTTAAAAGAAAAAACTATGTCCAACGTATCTAGTTCAGGGATAAGGAGAAGATTCAGAGAAAAAAATATTATTGAGAATGCTTCATATATATAAAGATATAAGAGTAATTTTAGAAAGTCTATACTCGATCGTGTGCACCTTGCATCCCGAGGTGATAAAACAATCCCTCGCAAAAAAAAGAGGTGATAAAAAAATCCCGGAATAAATATCGCACCACCATCTCCGGTCACAATTCACAGCACAAAACGCCGCCGCCCAAAGAAAGCCGTCGAGTTGAGGAGAAAGGAGAGACGGTCGGAGAAGAGACAGATGGGATTCGAGAAGCAGATTCTGAGAGCCGGCACCGGCCCCAAGCCCGTCAAGGCCCAGAAGGTCACCGTCCACTGCACCGGCTACGGTTCGCCCCTTCCCTTCATCATCCCATAAACCTCCTCTTTAGACCATCTCCAACAGCTACCTTAAATTTTCATTCTCAAAATACTATTACAGCATCCCTTATCACTATTACAGCTTCCCCTATCCCTAACAATATAGCAGTACTGTATAACTGGATACAGACTCTGGCGGAGACAAATTTCCAGTGCTACAGTACACCGCAAAGTACTGTAGCATTGGAATCCTCAAATTTGGAGACTCCGTTGGAGATGGCCTTATACTTCGTTGTTCTTGGATCCGTGCGTCACTTTAGGGGTTAGCGTTAGATGCTTCCAGATCCATCTCATGCTGGATAAAAGAGGAACCTTGTTGAATAGGCGGCAGTGAATTTTTTTGCTCTGCGTAGATGTTTAGGATGCGAAGTCAGCTATCTGCGCGTTTGTCTTAGCATCGAGATTGATTTGATTCTGAGTTGTAAGCGAACCTTATTCCCTGTTACAGTTCGTTTTTCTTTCTTTTTGTTACGGCTAGTACACTATCTGCTCTGCGGTAGTTGTTTGCTAACTTGTTGATTGCTGTTTTGTTTTTGCAGGGAAGGATCGTGATTTATCCAAGAAGTTTTGGAGGTAAAAAATTGAATCTCTTTTCTTGTTTTACGTGGCTCGAAGTGTAGCTTCAATGCAGTAAACATGTGTATATTTTCTTTTCTTGACAAACATTGACTATAATTTGTTTGTTGGAGGAAATTGCTGCTTCTAAGTCAAATCTGGGGGATGCAACTTTTTCCCACAAATATTTGTATATACTATTCCCTCCGTTCAAAAATACTTGATGTTTTGTTCATCTCACGTTCTTTGATACATAACTTGGACCACTATTTTTTACTAGAATATATTTATAAATCCAACAAGTTTGTGATATTATGAAAGTATTTTTCAAGACAAATCCACACATAAATTTTCCATGTTATGAACCTAAATATTTCAAAAGTTATTGATAGTCAAAGTTTAAAAAGTTTAATCAGATATTATTCAAAACGTCATGTATTTATAACCGGAGAGAGTAGTAATTTAATCTATTGATATTCTGTTGTTATTTCTCTCAGCACTAAGGACCCTGGGCAGCAACCATTCAGTTTCAACATTGGTCTGGGTTCAGTGATCAAAGGTAATCATGCCAAAGAGCTAGTATTCAATTCAAATAGAAAACATAACCGTTTCACCTGTTTGTTATCGTTTCATGCCTTCCTAAGTTGCCATAGTTTAGTATTGTTGTCATCACCCCTAGAGGTCCATTATTTACATGGGTCAAACTAGTACTTTCAAACTAGTACTTTCGATCTTTACTGATAAATTGGAGCATGAGCTTACTTCTCCTGACATGATGTTATATTTTCAATAAAGCTCCAAATTCACATTATTTGCCCATGGTTGTAACTTGTCAATCATGTTTTCTTGGATGAAGCAACTATTGTAAAGCCTTGGTTTATGTTGGTAATGACCTGTACCACCAAGGCATATTTGAATCATTACAATGTTTTTCAAAAGTGAACTACTGAACTCTCATTTTTTATGGCCAGTCCAGTTTCATCGCATGATAAAACATCACAGCAAAGCCACGATCCATTAGCCAAGCAAACCATTCCAACTAATGTAATGCTAACTATTCTGTTCTTTGTAGGATGGGATGAGGGAGTTATGACCATGCAAGTGGGTGAAGTTGCTCGTATCCAGGTATGCTCTTCAAATATGTTAAATTTGTCTGAATGTGTTTGTTTAACTGATCCATCTGGCATTTTGGTACTATTGCAACTTTGGAGTGCTGATACATGTTGGCACTTCTGTCTCTCGATGGAAGTAATGTGTCTAAAACAGCTTACTCAGATCACAGGTTTTTGGCCTTTTGCAATGCATTTCCCTTGCCTGATGAGCTGTCCGCATTTGAAACTCTTTAGTTTAACATTATTTATCGTAGTTGTTGCGACCTGATATTTGAGTGTTCTTGCTCCAGTGCACCCCGGATTATGCTTATGGAGCCGGCGGGTTTCCAGCCTGGGGAATCCAACCAAACTCAGTGCTGGTGTTCGAGATTGAAGTCCTCAGTGCCCAGTAATTCGCTGTGTGATTCTGGATGGAGCTACGGAGCATTTGCTATGCGTATTTAAGTCCTGAAACAATCGCATTGTCACTTCATGCTACATACAGTATAATGGTGTTTTAAGTGGATCCTGTGAAACTTTGATACACTGTGATCGTGATATCGAATTTTTGGACTTCCTTGTGGCACGACTCCCAGTCAAGTTCTCATCGGATTATAAAGCGATGGCGTGCAAAGTTTCCCTGGAAGAGCATCCTGTTAATTATGTGATGCAATCTTGCAGTCGTATGCGTTAGCCATGCACAGTAGGCGAGCATCCAGGCGACCATCGCAGATTTGGCCAGAGGATCACGTCACGGCAGTTGGGCCAAGAAATCAGCAAGCTATCAATCAGAAGATTGTTTCCCTGTTTAGGTAGTTTTTTTTTTTGCATGTATCCCAACCAATCCGATTGGCCCCTGTACCATATAAACCCATGCCAATCTTTGCCTTCATGGTATCATATTCGCTTCGTTCCTGAGCCTGTCTCTCCACTTCCTACTTCCTCTGGCGCCCATGGCACTCACTGAAACTGAGCTTGCCGCCAAGGCGGCCCTTTCAGCTCACCGTCCTGAGCATCAAGGTGGTTGTTCCCCTCCCCTCACCCTCTATCTTTGAGCTGGTAACTATTCGCAATGGCGCAGCTTGTTCGAGGTAGTCCTATGCAAATATGCCCTCGAGGACCACGTCACCGAAGCTCCACCTGAGGCACTGATCACCCAATGGATGCGCCTCGACGCCCTTGCATGCCAATGGTTGTACGGTGCCATACTGCCATTTTCCCCAGGCTATTGGCAATGGTGATGGGCAGCTCCTCCACTCGTGCCTACACCGTCTAGAACGCCCTCGCGGATGTCTACTACGACAACACCGACACCCATGCCATCTACCTCGAGCAGCAGTTCTACGGTATTCAACAAGGTGGCATGTCGATTGGTGATTAATGCCACCGACAAAAAGCCCTACTTATCGCGGTCGGCACCCCCATCGTCGACAAGAACCTCATCCACACCACCCTTGGTGGACTCTGGCATCACTATGTCCACATGCGCACACTCCTCTCCATGCAACATCTGCTCCCATGTTCACCAAGGTATGCTCTGCCCTCCTCGAGGAGCTCACGTCGTTGTCCTCCGACAACACGCAACGCTCCATCCTATATTCCAGTACCGACGACAAGGGCAATTTCGGCAGTAGCTCCTCGGGTGGCTTGTCCAATGCCACCACTAGTGGTTTCTCGTGCACCAAGGCTACG
Source organism: Phragmites australis (assembly GCF_958298935.1). Classification (NCBI taxonomy): domain Eukaryota; kingdom Viridiplantae; phylum Streptophyta; class Magnoliopsida; order Poales; family Poaceae; genus Phragmites; species Phragmites australis. Next base: position 43,370,190 of record NC_084925.1, on the reverse strand, counting down.
GCCCTAATAACGGTGACTTCAGTGGATAGCAGGGCGGTGGCAACAACCGCATCAGCTCCAGCGGTGTCCAAAGTGTTCCATCTACATATGGTCGCCGAACAAGGCCTCCCTGGGCTGGCTCCGCCTAGCGCGTTCACCATCACCCTTCCTCTGCCTGCTCCCGCATCATGGCAAGGCGTGCCATGGCAAGGCATGCCTTAGTCCACGCCCTCCTCTACCGGCACCTCCTCAATCCTGAGATAAACAACAATTGATGCACGCCTTCAACGCCATGTCGCTCACACCACTATCTCTCACGAAGTGGTACATGGACTCCGGTCCATCTATGCACATGACCTCGGAGCATGGTAACTTGACCTCCCTCATCTCCATATCTTTCGTTCCTCCTCCTTATGTCATTGTTAATAATGGGTATCATCTTCCTATCACCCACAACCGGTGCCACACACCTCAAAACACCAAACTCTTCTTTTAATCTCAATAATGTTTTGTCACCCCAACCTTCTCAAGAATCTTATTTTTGTATGAAAATTCACTATCAAGTATCGACAATCATTGCTCTATTGAGTTTGACCCTTTTAGCTTTTCTGTGAAGGACCTTTGAACCTGGAACATAATCGTCAGGTGCAATAGTCATGGAGACCTCTACCCCTTTTGGTGGCCGCCCATGCCCATAGCGCCCTCTCCATCACCACATAGTCTGCTACCTTGTGGCATCGTCGCCTTGGGCATCTCGATAACCAAGCCTTATCACATCTTAGTAGTCGTTCCTATATTTCATGTAATAAACCTTGGGCAAACACATTATGCCATTCGTGCCAATTTGTCACATTCCATTAAGCCGACACATCCATCTCCCATTTTATCCTTCCTTCACTCGCACTCATAAAGCTTTCGAGTTAATAAATTGTGATCTCAGAATCTCGCTAATATCTAGTGTTTTCGGTTACAAGTATTACCTTGTTCTTGACTATTTTACTCACTACCTATGGATGTTTCCCTTTCGTCTAAAATCTGAGGTATTTGACACTCTTCATAATTTCTTTGTGTACATTCACACTCAGTTCTCTTCACTCATTTGTGGCTTTCAGTGTGACAATGGCAGCAAATTTGACAATCATGCCATGCATCTCCACCTCCTTTCTCGTGGTGTTTCACTCCGCATGATATGCACACATACTTCCCAACAAAATAGTAAAGCAGAACACATCATTCGCTCTAGCATTCCACCCACGTACTAGGTTGAAGCTCTCAGCACTACCACCTTCTAACCCTCCACCCTACCAAAGCTCTCCAGTTTGGTATTCCCTACCAAGCTCTCTTCATATCACCTCCCAACTTCTCTACTCTTCGTGTTTTCAGTTGTAGGTGCTATCCCAATCTCTCCGCCACAACTGCGCACAAGGTTGCCCCCTGCTCCAAGCCTTGTGTCTTCCTCGAGTATCCTGCCAACCATCAAGGATACCGTTGTCTCAACCTCTTTGCTAACCAGATCATCATCTCCCGACACGTCGCATTTGACGAGTCCTCCTTTCCATTCTCTGAGCAACCCAACCTGCAGGCTCCTTCCGACTTTGATTCCCTCATTGTCGCCGTTCACAACCCAATGCTTGCTCCCATCATGCATCCTACAACATATCATGCCATTGCGTCATTTCCACCACCACCTGTGCCAGCCACTGCCTTACCACCCACACCAGCTGCAGTCCCGCCCACGCAACCACTCTTCATGCCTACCTCAATGCCCCCACCATCTGCCCTTACACCCACACATGCTGTTGCGCTTGCATTGTCTCCTCCTATAGTTGTTGCGCCTATGCCTCCCACTGTTGAGGCTATTGCCTCGGTTGTCAACGATCATGCAATGAAAACCCATGGAAATGCGGTTTTCTCCAGCCCGTGGACCGCCTCACTCTCTACGTCGTCGCTCCATCTCCTATTCCTCTTACTTATCACGTAGTGCTCAATGACACAAACTGGCATCTCGCCATGCAGTAAGAGTTTGATGCCTTACATGCAAAGCTCCTTCCGCGTCCCAATGGTGCTAACATTGTTATATGCAAGGATCTTCTAGCACAAGTTGAAGCTGGACAGCTCCTTGGACTGCTACAAGGCTCGAATTTGGCGAAACCTTCTCCTTGGTTGTCAAACCGGCCTTCATATGCACCATCTTCACCCTTGCGCTCTTCAACGACCAACCGATTCATCGACTCAACATCAACAATACATTTCTCAATGACACGCTCACCGAGGCTGTCTACTATCAACAACTATCCAGCTTCATCGACAACAAGCGCCCCACGCTTCATTGCCTCCAAAGGCTGACTCACCGTTGTTCATAGGTCGACGTGGCCTCAACACGGCGTACTCCTCACCAACGACATCGCACCGATCTATTCTGAAGTGAAATGTTTCAAACTTTACTAGTACTTATGTCATAGACTATTAAGGTGACTACTCGTCAAACTTGTAGGTGAGGAGTAACTTGCTAGAAATAACTTCCTAGAAACTAGAAATAGCGGATTTAGCATTCACATGTCGAAACTGTCACCACGTTATGTGTATGGTTTTCATAGCTTCAGGTTGCAGAGAGGATGCTCTAGAGCTTTAGACGAAATTACAACTTAAAATATGCACTTCTTTTCTGACACCATTGCTATACAATACAGGAACATCAGTAACCATATGCTGATTGGTTGCTCATATGCTGATTGGTTGCTCGCATGTGCTGTAACCCGCATGAAACATATACGCAGACTGAGTAAAATTATGTTTGTTAAAAAAAGAGTATTTAATTAATTATATCTATTTAAACAGTCTAAGCTGAGTTTATATTTAATTGATTAAATATGAGATCGCATAAACAGATACTAAGAGCTAAAATTCTAATCGATTGCTCGCATAAATGTGCTTTCTGACACGATAAGTGAACCCGTTGGGTCAGACTATGAGCGTACATTTGCATCCGCTATGTCAAACTAGAACAATAAATACGAACAATTAAATACGCTTTTCTCTGAAATTATACGCATCCGTCGGAACAGGATACATTCATGATAGCAACCAATCACCCCCCAAATATCTCACCCTCGATTTTCCAAGTAAGAAAAAAAGAATACCTATAAACCAGACAGCAGGTTCAAAAACACAGCAGTAGCAAAAGCTCAGCTAGGTGCTACCAAAGGAGCTAACCTACAATGTCACTTGGACGATAAATTCTGAATGTAGATCATCCCACAGGCAATGGGAACATATTTGAGCCCGGTTAACCAGCAAAGCTAATTGATGGATTAACACAACAGGTTACCTTCTCTGATCATGTACTCCCATCTCCATGGAGCCTCCTGTAGACCCGTGGTCTATTGTTTCTTCCTCTTTACAACGATCCCCCCCCCCCCCCCCATCCTCACTTCGGCCTTTCCTCTGCGCATGACTTGTATGTACACAACAATTGATCAGTAGTAGAAACTAGAATTCTTCTGACGCGGTGCATCTTTGCAGAGAATAGAGCGAACTTCCATGATGGATCTGGGTGGCTCTAGGTCCTTCTGTGGGAGTGTATTACCGAGCAGCTGTTGCAGCTGGGATGCAAAAGTATCATCCAATACCTGCCGGATTTACATGCTTTATTAAACCATAGCCGAGGTCATCAAGAAGGCAGGGAATACATGGATATACAACACCAAGGGGGCTGTAGGAACATGAACTTACTGAGACTGCGACTCGTGCGCCTTTATACCAGGCTTTGTTTTCTTTGTGATTCTCCAGGAAACTCAACACATCCTAAAACATGGTTAGATTAGTAACAGAAGTGATAAGAAAAAAAGGAGCAGCGCTATTGATATATACCTGTCCCATCCGATCCCAAAAACCTCGGCATATGGCTACAAAAACATGTACTTCTGAGACTTTGTGCACATGATTCATCGCCTGAATTAGCTGATCCTTCAACGCCTGCATCCTGCTGCGAATATCAGATTCAATCACCAACTCTTTTGAATCCTGAATGATCTTTTTGAGCTTTGTGGTATTTTGCATACGGGTCTGCACAAAAAAGAAGATAAGAATACTGTAGGTTGTGCAAATGTAACAGCACAATACTATCACTTTAAAGTGCAAGACCTCCCTCCCTCCCTATCCATAACTAGATCAATGGTATAATTGCTAGAGGTGCAACAGAAAGTAGAATACTTAGACTTGCTTCAAGAAACATTAATCCACTACAAACTGTTCTTAGATGGAATCCTCGTCTCTACATAGCAACCACCCATTTTCAATACTATAACAATACCAAGATCAAATAAACAGGAAAACATTCAGAAATTGAATTCTGGTCTCATACTGCCAGGTCCACGCCAGAATTTGTAGCACACAAAGAAATTTATAGGTACAAGACCCGCCATTTTAAATACAAGAACATAATGAAAAATTTACATTCAGTAATTAAATCCTTGTCACATGCAGGCAGCTCTATGTCAGAACTTGCAGCGTGGATAACGAAAATTCATGAAGCAGAATTTTTTCAGGGAGAGAGATGCATGAAGAGCGACTTAGTTTTATGTACACGATAAGTTTGTGCCCAATTTCAGCAAGATATCAGAAATCCAAAAGAACCTCTCTATGAAATGTTTGCAACATGCCAAAATCTGAAAAAGGAAAAGGCAACAAAATGTAGCAACACACTCACATTCTCCGAAAGCTTCTCAACAACCGCTTGCATGTAATTTCGGAATTTGGCTCTCAATGTCACAGTAATTTCACCAAGTCTTTCTCCAATGGATGCAGTACTTCCTCCATTAGGTATACACGAACTCCATGACTTCAGATGACTCTCAATCCTTGGCCGCAAAACATCAAGTAGTCTTTTCATTGTATTCAAGAGAATGCCCAGCTGAAAGCAGATAGGGGGTCAGATATTAAGAATTGAAGTTCCAAGAAATGTGAATTAATACCAAAACTTACATCTTCAGGTACAATATAGGGCACCGTTGAATTGCGCTTTGTGAGTTTCTGGACATATTTGAGACCAAATTTCTTTGGGGCAATACAATCCTTTAGTGGAGCCAAAACATCCGCATACTGTTTTTCCAGAGACTCTATCACTGCTTTTTCAACATCTGCAATAGCCTTTTGTTTTAAGGAATCAAAACAACACACGATAAGTCAAAAAAAAAATCTGATGCAAATACAGCAATTAAAGAGTCTGTAAGTGAATCCAAACATACATTCTCAAGAACAAATATGTATTCTGGCCATCGGCAAATGATAACCTCATACTCTGTCAATGTATTCTTCAGTAAATCATACATCTCATCCACAAAAGGTGTTGTCATATGCTGAGTCCTAACTCCTGACAATTTGACCTGATAATTGGCAAATGTAATGTGCAATTAGATCACAAAGAGTCAAATAATGAAAAGTTGGCTGGACTATATATAGATATGCATCAATGATTATTCTGACAACCTAACACCTTCTCAAAATAAATTACAAATAACAGTCGATGTGCATTCTATATGCTGTCAATAATGACATTAGAATTATCGCCGTCAACAATGACATTAGAATTATCAAAAATGAAACTACTGTTCAGAAAACATCAATATCCACAGCTGCCTAATTTACAACTGCAAACCATCGTCCATCACATTTGTGCATGTGCACACATGGACACCTGCCACTATCAAACATATGCCCTCTCAGATGTCACTCGGCTGGAGAGACTCAGAGGAATAGTACTAAAATATACAGAATTAACACTGGCATCTATGGAAGCAGATTGGCCATTAGCCATCTTTAAATCATTTGTCGTGTTAAGAATCTGTTCTGAGGAAGTATAAGATATATCAATAGAAAACCAGAGCAAATAGAAACATAGCACCTACCTTATCCAGTCTGCAATTTTCTAGTAACATCCTGCGTTTGTCCTCAATCCATAACACAATGTACAAATGAAACAACTCTTTTGCATCAACACCAGCTTTTATAGGGCTATACAAAATCCAAGCATGAGGCACGAATATACAACAAGATACAAATAAGAAGAGAACTTGCTTAACAACTGAGAAATTTTACCAGATATTCCAGCTAGCAAGATCCTTCTGAAAATCATTGGTAGAAATCACCAAATCTGCAACAGGAGATGCAGGGCCAGCAGGAGGGCATGCAACAAGAAAACCACGCAGTCTATTTGACAACTCCACACTATAGATGGCAGCAGCCAAATTTGGGAGGTCAACAAAACTGTTGAAGCAAAGAAACAAAAAGAAATTAGAATATTTCACAAGAAAAGTGTAAAGGAAATCACAAGCAATATAGACATTGCATATAATGGATGTTCCTATAGAACGTAAATTTGTAGACAACGATATGTGCTTAGAATGCGTGCAGCAGGTTATACCATTACAACATAGTGACAGTGAAGCGTGGATACAGTCACGTACCTGGGAAGTATGTGCTGATTATGAATTTCAATGTCTGTAAAAATTTCATTACGCAGATTGTTGCATAATGATTTCATCTTCTGGTAAGCCGTCGTAATGGTCACCAAATCCACCTTGATGCATTCAGAATTTCCTGCTACATATTCATCAGTCTCAAGCATGTGCCGCCTTGATCGCTTCCTGGCAGCAGTCTGGACATGAACTAAAACATTAGTTACAAGTAGAGAACATAAAATTCATTTATTTACAGAACAGTTGAGTAATGACCTGGAAATAACCGCACAATCTTAGTTGAGCCTCAGGAGATAGTACATCATGGAGAAGACTGTACAGCTTAATACCTGGTTCCAGAGCAGCAGCGGCCAATCCAGTTGGAGGCCTAAATTCTTCCCCTAAACCTGATGGCACAGACTCATCTAGCGACTTGTAATTCTCAAAAACCATTGCTAGAGTTTGCTCGATTTGCTCCTCGACTTCCCCCAGTATGCGGTTCTAATGAAGCAATTCCAGTCCAGCAGTGGTGGTTAGATGTTTACATCACAGCAGCATTTCAGACAAATAACAATAGAGAAGTCAACGAAAAAGAATCTAATTTGTTTCAGTTAAGTTAATTAATTTGGCCAAACAATCTAACATTAACATTAAATCTATGAAATTTGTTGCCTAACTTGCCCCAAAACCCATTAATCAAGAAAACAGTATATCTAATGGAAGAGAGAAGAATACCTCTTGATGGCTGAGAGTAGCAGTGCCATGGTTCGTCATCAGTATTGGTAACAAAAGCTCATGAACCAGATTGAGCCAATCAGCAGTAGGGGTTGCAATATCCATGATATACGAGAGATACCTGTACGAGGACTGGCACTTAGCGATCTCACAGAAGAAACCAAAAAAAGAAAAGAAAAGAGGACGAGATGTGAGAGGGGAATACGACAATTCAATACAAATATAAGCAACAAGCATGAAAGCCTTTCCAGCCACGCCTTTTTGTTGCTAGATCAAATATAGGACATACAAGAAACTATCTGACATGCGTATGAGGAACGACATTGATGGAAATAAAGCACAACATGGTTCTCAAGGTAAGTTAAGTCATACTAGAAGGTAGAAAAGAGTGGGACCCACTGTAGTAGAAAAGTACCTCAACTTCGTGTAGGCATCTGAAACCCCATAGTACAATGCAAATTCTGTCAATAACCATTTCCAAGAGCCATGCAAGACAAGACTTCGTTGCTGAATGTGCTGCGCTTTCATTGCAACTTCCAAAACAATATCATATGCCACAGTTTCTGCAACAGAACCATACTACAGAGCAAAGAATGGTTATTAATATAAAATCAATTCCTAATGTTCAACAAGTGAAAACCATGCAGCATTCCGTCACCTGATACAGTAACATTTAAATTTGAAATGAGAACACACCATTTCCAAATAGGCAAATAGTTAATAAAGGTTGAACGCTAAATCGCCTCTTTACATAATTTAGATCCTAAAACAGGATACCCTGTTTCTTGTACTCAAACCAATGAAAATTTGCAGATTCTCTAGTTCCATTATTATTCTTTGTTAAGGATACTTAAGAGTATTGTTTGCTTTTCCATCAAAGATGCTATAAATATGTAAAGCTCAAAACTATATACAGTACCAAATTCGCTAATATCATAACACATTAGGCAAGTAACAAGTTTTTTTTGCCTAAATCTACTATAAACCTTGATATAGCCACTCCAATAAAAACTGTTACAGGCACCGTCAAACCAGAAATGAGCAGGACTAATGATCCAGAAAGTGTTATTCCCAGTTAACAAGAAATGAAAGAACTTGCATGTCTCGAACTACTCTAACATTTGCCTCTAGTAAGTTAACCACTGACGAAATCAATATAGTAATAACATGTGAGCACGGGTTACTGTCTGCCATTAACTAAGGTCAAAGAAACTATATTATATTACATGCAACATTCGGGAACTATATTTGCAGCATCTGTACCTTCATGTTGTTCTCGTCAGCAGCAGTTGTATAGTGAATATATAGCTGTATGCGACCCACAAGTTCATGCTCAGGTTCCCGGTATATTGACCACCAGCGAAGTTTGTCAGCCTGCAAAAAGGAATTCAGATGTTTTTAGAGGAACATGGATTATAAGATGTACAGGATACATTGAGAACCACAAAAGTATCAAAACCTACAAGCCCCTTTTTTGTTAACAACTTTAAAGACAGGTAACATAATAGTTTGAAGAATCTTACAGGATCCTCTGCCATTGTAGCAACTTGAGCAACAACACGCCCACAGGGCTTTCCCTTTGAATCAGACACATCGATAATCAAATCATCTCCCAAGCTGTCAGGAAAGCTGAAATACGCACAGGAATAGTAAGCTTGACTATTTCAAAATATTCAGATTTTGTTCTTGTAAAGATTAAATCTCAAGAAAGAAATAACACACTAATGGAGACAAGTAATATTCAGATCAAAAGGATGAATGGTGACACAAGTTATCAAATAAGATGTTATTTTAGGGACTTATTAGCACATACAAGACATGGGTTTCACCAGATCCTGGTTGCATCGGTACCACATCATCTTCAGGTGAACTTTTAAGCCTCAGTTGGCAGGAGTATGTCTCTGAGGTGAGAAAAAACATTATGAGATTAAGTCAAGAGGCTGCAGTCTACTGGAGATGTAAAGCACATTTACCTTGCGGTGCTTCATAGGATGAACTGCTCCGAAGAGTAGTTACACCAACCTTTAACAGGCCGGACACCTGCTTGATATACTGAGCACTTGCTTGCATGTATGCTAAGCTATGCTTTGAGAAGGAACTGTTAGCAGGAAGCTGTGGTAAAACTCGAACTCTTCGTACGGACTCCCATCCAGATGAAAGCGTGGATTGTACATTGGATAAACGGTACCGAACTGAATCCAGTTTCACCATTGGCAATGATGACAAACTGCAACCAGAAGGCATATCGACAGACATCCGAACTTTGCGAACTGCAAACAGAATTATCTTGAGTTAGCATTGACACCTCGACACTTTTTGAAGTAGTATAAACTGAGCATGTGAGGCCACAGTCTAACAGCTGCAGGGTAAATGGAAAGAATATATAAGTTCCATACCTTGAACCTTCATTTTGCCAATTGTTTTCTTCGGTTTTGATGCAGCTCCTTCACTAACTAGTTCCGATGTGCGCTTCGCCAGGAGCTCCTCTTCTGATTGTAGCAAGATATTTTGCAAGCTAAATGAAACACACGAGAATTAACTTACTCAAGTGTTGCATTAAGAGTGTAACAAAACAGGGGCTGTAAATAACCAGCACGACAGAGAATATTGCGCTATCACAAGATTACAAGATGAATAACTAATAAGCTTGTGAAACACAAAAAACAAAAGGTTTATGCATGTTGAAGGTGGTAATCAAAATTAGCATTTTTATGCGGATAATATTTCGGGCCTTGTTGAAATTTGTAACTCCTGGGAAAATCGCACTGTGTTGGTTCAGAAAACCCATATGTAGATTGATGTAGACAATGAAGGAAGCCACTTTGAGTCATTCCATGTCTTCTATTCTTTACAATCTGCAATAGTAAGTGGAGGTTGCATTTTCTGAACTGAACCAACTAACTTAATTCCGAGGATGTATTTTGCTTCCAGAATGGACTAAACTAATGCACTGTTATCGAAAAGAATAGGGTGAAGGATGCCAGAAGAGATTCTGGGATACACACTGAGAAAAAGGTCCATTCAGAGGAATGACAGGACATCTAGCGTATGTATGACCATTGAAGCCGAATAGTTTTGGTAACTAAGGTTAAATAGCATGTGATAACAGGGTAGATTTTAAGTCATACCAGTTTTGGGTATCCACTCCAAATCTAATTAGTATAAAATTTACCTTCAAATAAATGTCTACATAGCCATTGTGCTTAAAAGTCATAATCATTTCATCAAGGTGAATTAGTGAAGAACAAATCTTACATTGCAATGGATAGAAACATCTATACTCAATAAGAACAGACATGTTCTTATATTGCGTAATTGTTGCAAAAAACAATTGTTGTTAAGGACAATTGACCATAAAATGAAAAACACAAAGCAGTGGCTATCCTCATTAAGCTCATAACTGACAGTAGTTAAAGGCAGTAAGCAATGCGCAGCTACAATATTTAATGGCATGTTTGTAGCTTGTTTAGTTTTAACAAGCTATCTTCAGATCATGTGTAAGAGTTAACTCACCAAAATGTATTTCGCAACAGTGTGCATTCATTTTCCAGAAAAATCGGAGCTTCCATACAGCCTCTAGCCCACGCATGAAGGCACAGGCGAACACAAGCATCATAAGCAAGTACAGAATACCAGGGTCCTTGCAAACTATAAACAGTTTTAAGAAATGTGTTAGAAGTGATTATAGACCAGTAACCAATACAGCGCTTTCGGTTGTTTACTCAAAATACCTGGCATGAAAGGTTGGGACTCGAAGAGGAATTGAACTAGATGGCCTGCTTGTGTCTCCCGCATTTACAGTGCTACATAGCAGGAAAAAAAAACAAGAAGGATAAGTAAACAGAAAGACACAATTCTTTTCTAAACAATACGTTATTTTGGCGGTCAATATATAGAAGTTACCTTCCATTTTTGTTAGGTAAGCTAGCTCCCCCATTATCTTCATGGTGGTTTTCTTTTTTGGCGGTTAAGCCATCAGATGAATTTGCATCGGCACAAAACCTGGTAACATGGTGAGTAGCTGGGCTATGCTCCTGGTCATAATCATGTATGGGAGGTGCACTGGGGACATCAGACAACCCATCCTGCACATAGAAGTATAGAACAAATCATCAAACTTAAACGGCTTCAAAAAAAAAGTCACATCCTGCAATCGGTGCAATCAACACATATAGTTGTATAAGAACTAAGAACTATTCGGTGCTGTAACTTTCAGCATATTTTCAAGGATGATGAACAACATCACTGGTGAAGGACAAAGCAAGAAACATGCCAATATAATCTTCTATTTTAATGACTTCAGAAAGCTGATTTAGCCATTTGTTTTGAGGACATCAGATGGCTCCCTGCATGGAAGCATCTGGAATTGAGATATGCCCCAGAAACAACCCGAATTTTACGAACTTTGGGTGCTATTATGAATGAGACCAGTAACAAAAGACAGTTCCAAACGGTTGCAGGTTAGTTACTATGCAACATAAATATTCCAGATTGATCGTGGCCAAAAGACTGTTTCTTCTGAGGATTCAGAAGCCTGTTTTCTTTATGGGTCATCCAGACCATAATCCAATTAAACTAAATGCACAAGTGCGCTAGTGCTATCCTTCAGCAGAGTCAAGAAGCCACTTAGATAGATGAAAGGGGAATGAAATTACTCCAATAAAGAAATGGAACTCCCCAGACAACCATTGACATGGTGATGTTATAAAATAATTCCAATATATACGATGCAACAAATAGTATCTGGAGAATCATTGCACAATAACTAGAATATTTGTTACGCCATTTCAAAGTTAAAAGTTTAATGTCTCAGACCCATGTACATAACAATGTATTGAACAATAAGGCTTGAAATATGAAGATGCTATTGATCTAGTTAACTGATGATGTATCAATTATCATAGTTACAATAGATTTAGGGCATTTTTGGTTCGCGCCTAAGTTTGTCACACCTAAGGTTAGCAAAGTGTGGATGCCACTAAAAGTGTGGCTAACAAATTCTCAGCCACAATTGTGGCAAAGTTAGTCAAAAAAAAAAACACAGTGTATGACGTGTGGGACAGGGGGCTAACAAAGTGAGAGTTGCCTAAAAATCTATGGCGTGACTAACCTTAGAAGTGGCCAACTTAGGCGCGAACCAAACATATCCTTATTATTTATCATGAACGTGAGCTTAATTCTATACTAGTGACATATTTTCACACTTATCTTAGCCAAAAGGTGAGTACTTTTAAACACAACCGCAGCTTGAAACAAAATGGAACTAAGAGATGATACTGCCACAGATAGCAAAGTGGGAAACAGATGAAATGGAAATGCTTTGTAAATAAACACAGAAAACAAACCATTTTAGGCGTTGATTTCCCATCCTCTCGAGCAGGAACTTGAGCAGAATAGCTATCTGACTGGAAGGTTCTCGAATTTAGAGGTGCATTGCTGCTGTAGTTCTCTGCAGCCGTCACACGAGTCTTAGGAACTGCATTGCTCACTTCTCTTCGGGCTGGGCCAGTATGGGAGTACTCTGATGCATACCCACCCTTCGATACCACACCATTGCTCCGTCCTTCCACCTGACTAGAAAACTCGGAGCTGCCTGCGGAGTCTGAGTACTCTTCCTCAACGTACCCAACAACCCGTGCATGTGGGCGCCGCAACTGCTGTGTCTTCGCCCTTGGCAGTGCCGTGTCTCTCGAAGAACTCAGATCCGAATAACCATCATCAGTGGAGTAATAGTGCTGCTGCCCAGGCACGGTAGCGTACCGGTAAAGGGGCACGGCGGTGCGGCGAGGAATGTTGTCACGGCAGGGTGACGAGTCCACTGAGTACCTGCCGCTGGCGGCCTCGACCTCCTCGGTGTCCAACGACTCGTCCATGTCGGATCCCGAGGCGGCGCTGCCGTCGTCGCTGCGCAGCGAGGCGCGTGACAGCGGCACAGCCGCGTGCGGTATATGCCCGCTCCGGAACTTCTCCGGCGGCGGCATGCCGAGGCTTCCGCGGCCGGCTGCGCCGCGCACGGCGCGGAGGGCGTCCATGCGGTCGTGGCTGTGCAGCGCCGCTCCCTGGCCCTGCCGCCGCACTCGCACCAACCAACACCACCACGCACAGAAAACACGCGTCAGAGACGGAAACCCGAGGCCACAACACCTCAATCAGCTAGGGTACGGAAGCGCGGCGAGCTCACTCACCTCCCGCACCCACTTGAGCGCGTCGCGATCTAGCCCCTCCGTGAACATGGCGAGCGCATACGGGTTCCAACTGAAACGGACGAACAAATCAGGCAAAAATATAAAATACCGAGCCAATCACACCAAATGCGGGTGATTCCCGCACCAAAAAAATCCCAAAAAAAAAACTCCGCTGCAGATTTGAACACAGGGAATTCAAAGGACTGGGGGCCGAATCGGGCAGGAAAAAAATGCTTACTTTGGAGCCGAATCGGCGCGCGGATTTGGCGCTGGGAGTGACACGAGAGCTCGGATTTGAATTCGTCCAAACGAATGACGCAAAGAATTTTGCGAGCAGCGCGTGGGGCAATAGCGACGGGAGGGTGAAGCGGAACCGAGTGGGCGAGGGGAAGACGAGCGGAGGAAAGGGACAATACGAGTTTATTAGCTCATGTCTGTACTGCAAAAATTACTAAATCCCATTGCTTTTTTTTAGATGATGAACCCCCATTGCTTTCGAATAAACGGGAGGGAAGGGGACGGCCGATTTTGCAGGTAAGCCCTTTCATGGCTCAGTATTAGTGTATTTTTACAAGAATAGGTAGGAAAGAGATTATCCTTCACAAGTCATAACGCGTTTGGACCTCGCATAAAAGTCACAATTGATTCGAATAAAGTTGGGTATTTACCATACGTTATCTTTTCCTACTACGGCGCCGTGACCTTCCAAAGCACTGCAAGTTAAATCCAAAAATAATTTTACATAGAGCATAGGGGCCTACATGTAAAACATTCCAACATTAGGGTGGACTCGCCCGGATGTACTCCGAAGTCACTAATTACATTTGTGTGTCGATAAAATGATACTCCTTTTTCACTGATACATAAAACTATCTCTGTTAATAATATATAAACTAGATCAGCAAATATTCAAAACGCAGCTAAATAAATTACGTAAAAGCAATTTTCTGGCCATTCCTTTCTTTCCGTTAAACCAAACCTCCCGTAAGCCACAACGGGAGCCCGTAACGGTCGAAACGTTAGTGGCGGTGGTGCGCGGAGTGGGGTGGACCGGCCGGTGGGGACGCTCTTTCTCCCGCCCGCAGCAGCGCACGCCCGCTCCGCGCCAGGACGCCGTCCCACCGGATGCCGTCCGTTGGACCAGGCAACGCGTGGCGGACATCGCAGGGGGGACGGTGGCGCCGTTCCCGTGCGCGGTGTTCGGCCGGCGGCATGGGGATCCGTGGCGTCCGGGCACATGGGCGCGGGGCCCGCGTGTCGGGGACTTTTTCAAACGGCGTGGTCGAATGAGCCTGCGCCCTACTATTCTGTAGTCGTAGAAGGACGGTTTTAGCCCTGGTGTTTTGAGGAAATTGCGGCGGCGTGTGGGATCGTGCCACTGACAGAGTGACGCTTCGAGCTTTCGGTGTTCCATGTTTTCCATTTTCTGGGCTACTACAGGTGGGCCCGGGATGACTTATCGACGGGGAGCAAAAGGTCGAAAGTGATAGCGTCCATGCTGGTAAGATTGGCATTTTGTTTTGTTTTGTTTTTTGCGAAAGGAGTAGGGATTTTATTAAATTTACAGAACATTACATCCACATCTTACATTTAGCACCTTGAAGAGAAAAAATAATAATAAAACAGACTAATAGGTGCCTTTTGTGTTCTTCTTCATGTCCGTCTCCTTCCTTTTGTGCCCATGCCACCGTGCCGAAATGAAGCAACATAGATAGTCATAGAAAAATTATAGTCCTCCCACAAAACTTGATGAAGAAGTCCAAACTTTGGGAAGTCACAAGATCCAACATCATGAAATCACCATCGGAACGCATCTTTCAATGAACATCGACAGCTTTGATGCTAAGTTCAACAAAGGAAACAGATAGCTAGCACCACACACAGCCAACCCAGCAGTCAACTTCGACATCACAGGAAGCAAATCCCACAACCCTGTCTCTCCGGATCCAAACCAAGGGATAGAGATAAAAAGTAATTCCCCCATGTAACAACATACGTACTACACCAAACCCCGCATGGTCGTCGTCGTGAAGAACCTCAAGGTTGGTCAAGTCATCGACGTTGTCACGGAGGACCAACTGGGGACAAGAATCCACCACCAATGAGCCCACTGAGAAGAACCTTAACCATATCCTATCTAGAACTAGATCATACACATACTCATACCTCACAAAAGCTTCACTCGAGAGGTCACCGTCGCCATTGACCTCACCAGCCAAGTCTGTAAGGAGCAAAAGACGCCACCATGGAGTCACTGTCGATTCCACGGAAACCCAGCTTAAAAGCCTTAATAAACTAGCTTATCTATACTACGAGCATACAAGCCAGAGGACGAGAGGAACCAACGAATTTAGCATTGGACTCACCGACCTTGGAGTCGCCTTCTTTTCGCCTATGTGGACTGTAAGGAACTTTCTACGATACGCGTGTGCTTATAAGATTGGCATTTTGTGTATACGTTTGGTTACATAATATTGCGGTTCCCTTTTCATTTGGGGCTTTGGGCCAATGCATCTCTCTACTACATATGGAAAATCTAATTTTGCATAGAAGGAGTATTTAGTTATTTGGTAGAAGTTTATTACGTTGTAATATGATATCACATCAAGTAGTAAAAACTATCATTTCGTGACATGGATCCTACTAATTCGTGGCTAGCGTTTAGCTAGTTGCCTTCATGTTCTCTGGAGGTGTCCCTGTCCATTGCCCTATTTGTCTTAGATTATCTTTCATTTATTTCTATGATTGCATCGAAACAACTCATTGTCACCCCTCATAATATTATGTACGTCATTGTCTTAGGGGTCGTTTGGTAGAGCTCTGATTCTGTAGTGAGAGTGATTCTGTGGTGGAAGTATGATGTGAGTAATTCTGTGGTGGAAGTAATTCTGTTTGTAAAATCGTTTGGTATGCTAGTGGTGGAAGTGATTCCTAAGAGGATATTATATTGAAATCGAGGAGAATCAGTCGGGAATCAAGTGAAAGTAAGTTTTTTCAGCTCCCACCTTACTATACAAAACGGGAAGTGATTCCCGCACGGAATCACTCCCCGACCAACCTGTTTGGCAGCGCTGGAAGTGATTCCGGAGCGGAATCAGCTCCCAGATCTCTACCAAATGAGGCCTTACTCTTTACCTCATCACGCTGGTGGCCCTTCACACACTACTTCACACACCATCTTCTCATTCCTTACCTGCCGCTAACTCGTCCACTACTATAGAGGTGAAGTCTCTTGCTGTCACCACCTACTTTTATCCTTACAGGAGCACTCACGATTATGTGGAAAACATTATTGTATTTATAAGGGAAGTATTTGATGTTTGGAGTTATAATATATCCACTTGCAAGAATTTGCATTTGTGCATCTATAATAGGAGTCTAGAAAATATTGAAATCTACCTTTTAGCGTCTAGATTTTTCTTATCATTGTAAACAGGCGAAACTGACATTGATGAAACATCCAGACTTTGTAATATGTTTTCAATATCAACATGGTAAAATCTTTTTAAAAAAATGATGGAAAATAAACATGAACCGTGCGCTCGTAAGATTTGTCAGAAGTGTATAACGATACCAAGCACGCTCCAAAGTCACATGCTGCATTAGGATTTGAAATCATTTAGGGTTCGCTCATACACGTTTCTATGTATTCTAATTAGTCGTTACCGGTTGGACGAGTAATCTGTTAGACCATCTCCTACCATATTTTTTTAATTTCATTTCTTTTCTGATTCTTTTTCTCGTTCCTATTCATTTTATTTTCTCTCACTTTCAATAGCCTCCTTTTGAGATGAATCGTGAAGGAAAAGAAGAGATAATCTCATCCTGAAGGAAATGATCTTAAGAATTACTTCGTTACAGAAACTGTGAAGAGAAACAGTTGAAACGCTGAAATAAACGAAAATCTCATCATAAAGAGAATTTAAACCTCAAGAAAAACCTTGAGATAGTCTTAGCCCATCGTGCCATGTAGCTGGAGCTGGTGCTTTCCAAGTTTCCCCCAAACCCAAAGCTTTTTTGCTAGCGTGAGCCATGAAGCGGCCTGCAGTGCTGCACTTTTCCTTCGGTGTGACGCGGAAAAGGGAGCGGTCTGGTCGGGTTAGACTGACGAGAATTTCGGCGGGTGGTGCTGGTGCGCGCCCTCTCTGGCCATGTACAACGCCGGTAGCTGGCAGACACTTCAAGGTAGGTTTGTCGGTTTTCTTGCCACGGCGAAACTTAAGCTCGTCGCCGCTTGTTGAGGCGTACGACGCCTTGAGCGGCAAACACGCGGAACGAGCGAAGCCAGCGCTTCAGGAGCGGTATCCACAGTCATTAGCATAGCAAGTTACCGTGATTAGCACGGACGGTGCATCTACACTTACAAAATAAACGAGTTGTTCTAGATTTGATCTATCTCTATTGTTTACTGGAATTAATCGAATAATCACCTTACAGAATTAAACTCATTACTCCTTCTAAAAATATATTTAATCTCTTATTATTTATACTTCAAATATTTTAAAAATCTATTCAATCTTTATTATTTAATTTTAATATCTAGATATTCGATATTTGCATTCTTTACATTTCCGAATTGATTTAAGTATGTAAACCATGTGTGCAGTTGTTAGTTAGAGAAAATAGACGTTTAAACAGGCTTTTATGTTATCAAATTGCCAAGTATCTATAAAATAGATCTTCCATTGCAGCCTAAAGCTCTCGTGCAAATGCATCTTGATGTGGTATTATTCTCTCTCTTTAAGCATGTGTCCGAGCATCCTACGTGTCGTCACGCACTCGACGCTCACATGTAAAGCGTTGCGAGCACGAGCTGTGCCCACGGAAATGTTGCGCGATTGCGTCCGATTGATCTCCCCTCACTCCGGGTCCGGGGCAAAAGTTGGAGAATGTGGAACGTCCCCATCCTTTACGTTTGTTAACAAAGTCTTGGTGCTTTGGCCTAGTGGTTACTTACACTGTTTTCCCTTGACTGGCCTCGTTCACTGCGCAGTGTGAACAGCGCGTGCATGTGAAGCATTTTCGTCGCAAGACCTGCTTTCCTTCGGCACTACGGAATGTCAGGCCAGCCAGGATTCTTCTTTTATTGGTGCTGCTAAGATCATCTCCAACAGTTACCTTAAATTTTCATCCTCAAAATACTATTACAGCATCCCCTATCACTATTACAGCATCCTCTATCCCTAACACTGTAGCAGTACTGTATCACTGGATAGAGAATCTGTTGGAGATGGATTTATAGTGCTACAGTATATCGCAAAATACCGTAGCACTAGAATCCTCAAATTTGAAGACTCCGTTGGAGATGGCCTAATGGTAGTAAAGTAAATTTTATGAATCTGATCATACAAAAGATTTTCTTCGGTTCATTCTCACTATATTCTCTTCAGTCAACAATTGAATCACAGAATCTATAATATAAATAGTTTCTCACAAGAATCTTTCTAGACAAGATACTACAAAAATTACTTTTTATTATCTTTTTGAATAAAATTATATAGAATTTGCTTACTAATAACAGTGCAGTCAGTGGACTAGTGTGCTTGTTGTTAATTAGCAAGTGGGGAGGGGGGAAGAAGAGCTCGTGCAGGGAACACGGCAGGTGGGCAGCGTTCAAAGCTGAAGGATTTCTTGAAACGAGTGGAGCGTCTCTCGTGGTGGATTCCCTGGAATGGAACCAAACTGGTACAGCGTACTATATCGTCGCGTGGGCGTGACTACTTTATTCCATCCCATGGGAAGCCGGTGTTCAGCACGTGAGGTCTAGTTTAGAGGGGTTTTGCCGTGCTAGCACTAATATTTTAGTGGAGTGCACGGTGCTGTGCGGCGTGCGTAGCGCTAATTCAAACTTTAATTCGAACTGGGTTGATCGCCTGCCGTCGTGCTTTGCCATGACCAGTTGCTAAACGCCAAACGTGTAATGTTGATGCACTTTCTTCTCAGGGACTGTTCGGTTACCCATATTTTTAGCCTGGGCGTATCCATGAGCCAGGCATGCATATATGTATGCAATAGCACTTTTGTGAGATCTGAACTTGAGATCTCTTATGTCTGTAATAGTCTTTGCATCAAGTAGTTGATACGTATAGTATAATAATTATAATATTTTAGTAAGAATTCGTACATAAGTTTTAGAATAATTTGTTAGGTAACATCGTAAAAATTACAAAAGTTAAAAATATCATCGGTTGTGAAGATGATATATGGGTCTACCAAGTAACATCGTAAAAATCACAAAAGTTAGAAAATATCATCGATGTAAAGATGACATATGGGCTATATATCATCCTCACATCGATGATATTTTTCAATATTAACACTTTTGTGATGATATCTACCTAATTTTGCATAAGTTTTAAAGTTCATAGTATAAAACATTACAAATCATACTATATATTGCAGACCTGGCCGAGTGACCAACCAAAAAGTATAGCGGAAACCGACAGCCTAAAGCCACAAACAGTTAGGGTACGAACGCGACATCTAAGTCTATTCTTCATCCTCGTCTTCGACTTTAGCGAAGCCAACATCGACTTCCTCATCTGAATGATACTAAAAGTGAGTACCAAAGTTACTCAATAAGTCATATACTATTTCAAAATATTGATAGATGCATATAGAATAGCTTTAAGGATAAAGCTATATAGTTTAGTTTTAAGCATAAAGCAATTTATGGAGGTATTCAATTGTATCCTCTACTATTGATTTTAATACAGTTTGAATAAAAAGACCAAGTACATGGTATATCTGAGGGGGTTCGGTCCTATGAGGGACTACACCTCGCTCCGCAGTCTCTTTCATCATCTCTGGTGTACCTCTAGTACCACACAGCTTCTGACGGATTGAGCCAGAAACATCATCACACAGACATCTAGTCCACACACTCACTCATCAGGGCGCGCATACCCGGAATCTAATCAAGTGGGGTCATGCTTCATATGTCCATAACCACGGACATGGCTCTTCGAATAGATTTACAATCTATAAAGATTGTACACTGTACACACGTGATATGCTCAGACTCCAATCGTTGCAAGTGGAGAAACGAATCATATCGAGACCCACCCAACACCATTCCTGTCGGGCTTTTCTACGAGATTTACCCCCAAGTACCAGATACCTTATATTGAATGTCAACTCCCATTTTAAGCCCTTTGCCAGTTCTAGAAACATTCGAGTGGATGGCCACTTGTCTACTCATTGCTCCTAGCCTCTTAGTATGATACCAATGTGGTCGGGAGAAGAAAAAAATCAAATCCTGCCCATTTAGGACGCATGATTACACTGGGGTGACTTAGCACACCGAGGCAATTGATTCAATGCTTAAATGGTCAGGACAGGTATTTTCTGGCAATGAATACTACAAAGGTAACTCAAACCCTCAGGAGCATCCTCGTCCTGAGTACTACTCCACCTGTCCCGCCAAAACAATTTTCACCTATTTTTACATGCCTCCCACCATATCCCACACGACATCAAGGATTTTATTACCATCACAAAATTCACAACCATCAAAGATCCATGGCATATGAGTTAACTTTGATAACAGTGAATTGTTATTTCTGATGAGATGTATTTTAAAAGCGACGTCTGAGAGGAGACGTATTTAATCCTAAGCATGCTAGATATCAAGACATCATCCAACGTTAATATAGATAATGACAGGTAAATCCTAAGGTGATATATATTCTATATGATGATATTTAAGGTATGACAATTGTTTGATGGGATTTAACTATTGCAACTAGTTTGGAAATAACGCTATACATAGCAGATGCAATAATAAGTCCAATGTTAAGTTGATTGTGTAGATTATTGAAAATATAGATTCATTATGATAAAGGAGATAGGACTTGCCTTCTCCAATATTTTCCTCTATGCCATGGTTGAAATCAGGATCCTTCTCGCTCCTGATGCTTCCCGCATCACACTTGCAAAACTTAGCTAGTTGTGCAGCACGACTATGATCAATAATGAGCTATAGTAGAGAAGAATCAATTAACAACAAATAGAAGGCCAAATAAGTCCTTATATATATATATATATCACATTATGATAGATAGGTAGATCTCGATTTAGATGTATTTCGGTGAAAAATCGTTAAAATCAGAGCTAGAACGAAAAAATTATGACTTATGAAAGATTTAATCTAAAATTAAATCGAGAAAATATGAAAGTGTACAATTTATATGTGGGAACCACGTGTGGGGCCCATTGAATATAAGTCGGTGGACCCACTACACAACACCTCAGGTTGGGCTAAAATAGGCTTGGACTGAGATGTGCCTAGGCCGCATAGTACGGGGCTACACAATTGTTGACCCACTCGGGTTGGACCTACTGGTTTGCGGGCTGGCCCACTGGGGCACGCCCCGAGGTAGCTGGGATGGCCTAGCAGGCTGGCCCACGTGTGGCTGAGCCTTGGCCTACTCGGCCAAGCTGCGCGAGCGTGAGGCGGAGTGAAGCAACAAAGGGGGTCAGAGGCGAGCAATTGCGGTGGCACGACGCCGGAGAGCTCGCCAGAGCGGGGTTTACGCCGGAGTTTGACAACTACGAATACATGCCGGGCATCTACACGTGACAAGGATTCTGTTTGAGGGCTTATCGATAGTGGCCCATGGTCGGAGCAGTGATAGTCGACGGCCGAGGTCTGATCAGAGCGACAGAGTAAGGCTAGGCAACATATATTCACTATTCACGCACGATTGATACCTAGAACCTACGTCTACGGCTGCTACACATCATAACGACGTGAAGGCTGGCTCAGAAGGGTGGCTAAGAGGTCAACGACGGCGAGCTTAGCGCGGCAATGGGGAAAAACTCAAGATCGCACGCTACTAGGCACACAGAAGGGCTCTAGGACAACGATACGCTAGCTAGGAGGGTGCACAATGGGATGGGGATGCTCAGCGAGCTCGAAGACAGCGAGAAGCTGGATGGTGACTAGTGATGTGACGTAGCGGTAGCAGCGGAGCAGCTTGGCTTCTTGCGCAGGCGGGCTCTAGTCGGGATCCTGGCAGATGGACAACGATGACTTCTTGGTACTCCTCGACTGCTTGGGGGGGGGGGGGGGACGGCGATGACGATAGCATGGTGGTGATGACGAGGTGGGGAAACAAAGAGAAGGAGGCCGGGAGACTCTATTTATAGAGGGAGGAGGCACACAATAAGCCAGTGCCACACGTCGCACTGCCCTAGATGAACAAGACGACGGCAACGACAATATTTCCCCCGGGCATGACGGCTCTGCGTTGGCCACACGCGTGGGACGGGCGAGAAAGTCGCGATGTCAGACGTTTGGGCTGAGAGAGAGAGAGAGAGAGAGAGAGAGAGAGAGAGAGAGAGAGAGAGAGAGAGAGAGAGAGAGAGGGCAAGTTGTCGGCGCATTGAATGCGCCGGCCGTCGCGATGGCACGAGATAGCACGTTGCGACGATGCGCTGGAGGAGGGAGATGGCTCGGTCGGGCAAGCGGACAGGATAGCGCGTGGGCGAACGGGACGGAGAGTGCTGGTGGGCCGAGCTCAGGAAGAGGAGAACGGCTGGCTGGGCCGATCTGCTGGACCACGCAAAAGAGAAGAGGGAGAGAGATTTGGCCCTGGGAGAAAGAAAAATGGTTTTCAGATAAATTCAAATAGAGTTTTTGAATTTGGATTTGACTTTGGACTTAGCCTAAATTTAAATTGTAATATTTAAATTGTGATTTGGATTTGAATCATGAGATTCGGAAGAGAATTTGAATTCAATTTGATTTGAGTTGAAAGGAAACTAAGAAAAGATTTGAATTTGAGAGACTTTCAAATTCAAAGACTTTCAAATTCAAATCTCCACTCAAAGAACTATAAAAATAATAAACCAAATGCATGTGAATCAATTAATGCCTGAAGAAGTTTTAGAAATTAATTAAGTGCATTTTGGAATACTTAACCAAGTAATACTTTTGAATGTACATACACACACATTCAATAGTATATTTCCTCGATTTTAGTTAGTTGTAATTAATCACAAAAGTTTTAATTTAGAGTAACTCTTGCAGTAATTTAATATGCTAAACTCAGGATGCTACAACTTTGTTTGGTTACATGTATATGTTCAACTTGTTTGAGAAGATATGTTGTTTGGTTGTCCACACAGAAACATATTACATGAGATAAAAGTAGATAAATAAGTATTATCATGATATTTATTTTGTGTAACTATACGTTTACAGTACTTACTATATCCTATTAAGCCTTAATATTCATAAAAATATATTGATATCACTTAATATACACTAAACACACACTAACAATATTATTAATTGGGCATTGGCCTGCATCCATCCAACCTGCCTATGTAGAAACACCCAAAAATTATGTTTCTACAAAGCCAAGCTGAGAGGCCCTTTCTACATCCCGAGAGCCAGACTCAAAGTGTCATATTGCCGTACAAGCAACTAAACACATGCTACCTTCATCGCATAAATCAGGCTGAGCCATATGTAGCCGAACGCATATAGGAAATAAGACCTGATTAGGGAAGTGTAGGCCGGTTGGGTTCAGCTCCGCCTCAGGTCCAAAATCTGATGAGGCCCAATATCAAAGCCAGGCCGAGGAGTTGTTGATGGGCCTCAGCCCAACAAACAACAGGCGAAGCCGCGTTAGGCGTGTCAAGTTTTGCTCCAGTCCCTGAAAGGAAGAGAGGTAAAAAAAATCTAGAACCTTCTGTCGTCCAGCCCGCCCCACGGCGCCACTACCATCTCCGGGAAGGAACGCACCCGGGAAAAGAATCGGAGCTGCGCGGCGGCGGAGCGAGGAGCCCCACGGCGAGGGAATGTGGTGGGAGTGGGAGGGCGGCGGCGGGGAGGCGGCGCGGGAGGAGACCCCCGTCGACTTCGACTTCATCTCCCTCCTCTCCAAGTCCAAGGTGAGGCGCAACGCTACCCCGCCCCCTGTTGATCCTCCGATTCCGCCGCCCAATTCTTGGTCGTGGAGATAGGGCGAACCGGCGGGAGCGGGTCCGTTTGGAATTTGGAGAGCAGATCGTGTAGAATTGAGTTCCCTTCCCCCCTTTCGCGTGCTTCGGATTTTTAGGAAGCTTGTTGACTCGCGCTACGGCGCAATTGTGCTTGCAGGACTACTACAAGATATTGGAAGTTGATTACGATGCGTCGGAGGAGACGATCAGGTCCAGCTATATCCGGCTTGCGCTGGTTGGTGTCTGTCCCAAAATCCCAATACCAAACGAACTATGATACTCCTTAAATTGTGTAGTTCAGTGTTCCTGTGCAAATTGGTTACCTGAAGTGGCATTTTCCTGCACGAATTGTTTCATCGAGGATACTATTTTCTGCCTACTGAAGTCTTTTGTTGCCCTCTCTCAGTTATTAGGCTTATGTTGATAGTAATGACTGTTGATCCTTTTTTTGTATATATATTTTCTGTAGAAATGGCACCCTGATAAGAAACAGGGTGAAGAAAATGCAACTTCCAGATTTCAGGAGATTAACGAGGCATACCAAGGTGAGATTGGTTGGTTGGTCGGCATGGAACTTGTTGAGTAGGAGAAAAGTAGCATGGCATAAACTATATCATGTACGTTTTGCATAACGCATGCTTAGTGTTCCTGAATGGCGTGTGATCAATATCTTTTGCTAGTACCTCTGTTGACATGTTGTGTTTGCTTGTATGACCTTAGATGTTGTTAATAAGTAAGAAAGTATCATACTAGGCTGGATATTAGTGTACACAAATGTACCTACATCCGTGTCACAGATGGCCATGGTTTCTCAGCCATCCGTGTCACAGATGATGCTAAAATACTCTCAGTTCTGCGGTACTTTCAGGAGTTAAAGAGTAGTTACCACAACTACAAAACATTAAGAATATACCCTAATACTTAGTAAAGCTTTAAGATTTGCTAAGACCTAAGAATTAGCAAATCAGGTTGGAATCATTGCTCAAACTTTAACGGAATGCAATCATAAATTATAGTCTCTGGTTCCTCAGCCCTGGAGCCACGGTATAACGCCTTAAGATTGTTAAGATTTAGCAAATCGTTTTGGAATATAATCATGAATGTTAGTCTGTGGTTCCTCGGCTATGGATCAATTACTGTCCCTGTCATAGATGCTGCTGAACTGCTCCAAGACTAAGACTATATGGCTACCACAGGTCCACCAGACTAAGAAATGCTCTATTACTTTTATTGTTTATAATGGCATGTAGGAATATCTTGCTGCCTTAAGTGAGCCAAGCTCCCTTGATATCTAATATAATACCTCAGACGGTTACAAATAGCTGCGTACTGTCCTCACTCACTAGATTGGCAGGTCTTCGAGACTCTTCTGTGTTCATTTAGGAGAAATTACTTGTTGCTTCATGCAAAAAATCTTATAGTTTACAAGAAGGCCATAAAACCGTGTTAGATTTGTAGGCAAATATCAGAAATAAATCTATCCCTAGTTGGCCATCTCGCTTGAGCGGTTGAGCCACATCTGTTGAACATTTTGAACTTTTAGGCTGTATTCATCATCAGTCTCTAGAGAAAGCTAACTGTGATGACGGGACTCTCTCTTTTTCCTAAAGAAATATTCTTTTACAGTGCTCTTTACTTTCACTTCTCGAAAGAGAGACAACTCCTGGGGTATAATAACACATCTGGTGTTCTTGTTTCTGATGCCCCAACATTTCTCTTAACAGTTCTGAGTAATCCTGCAAAGAGGCAAGAGTACGACAATAAAGGCATTCTATATGTTCAAGATCAGAATGTAGTGGTAAGAAACTATTTTTTTCTATTGTCATCTTATCGCTAGATGGTTCTCTCACACATTACGTTTATTTTTTTTGCCTACCTCAGGACTACCTGAATCGGCACAAGGGTTTAATACTTACCTGCAACGGCCTTGGCATTAGGTACTCGGTATGGTGAACTTATTCAGGTGTGCCACAATCTAGATCCATCTGTGGTCTTTAGATGATTTGTAATTGTAAAATTTCATCTAGTCTAGAATACATGGTATGACGTACCATTTTTGGGGGCTCAAAGTTGACAACTTGAGTTCATCTTACAACAGAGTTGATTTCTATTTGCCGATCAGCTGTTGTTGATTGCAAGATGCTATGTTATCTGTTGTCCCCTCTATGTAACACACTGTTCCTAACCTATGCAATGTAATCGTAATTTCCTGAAAAATGTCCTGGCATGTATTGTTAGTGATCAGTTCAGCTAAAGGCCAAAATGGTTAAGCATCACGCTCCTTATCCGGGAAAACTTTTAATCCTTGAGAGAACATAGCATCTCTATGGCGTCACCATGATGGTATGTGTTGTCCCTCTTATCTTTGAAAGGGAATATTGCCCTTTATGTATTGATGTAGTTGCAACAGCATGACTTGCTGTAGTATAAAGACGATTCTAAAAATGAAGAGAAAATAACATTGTTGAAAATCAATTGATTTAAAACAACAGCTTTGTGTAAAGCTCATCGAGCTTGACGTTTGGGGCCCAGCCTTTTCTTTCGGCAAGGAATTTGGATTGATGATCACTACAGTGGAGCAATTAGGATTTCAAAACTTACTGGAGTCAGAACATTCTCATCGCATTTCAAGTTTTTTTTGACGCTTTACTCGACAGTATATACATCGGATCAAACAACAGAGAGGCTTGCACAAACACACTAGTAAGTCTGATACCATACCGTGACTTAGATACATGACCTTTTTTACCCTTTCAATAATATTTGAAAAGAAAAGGAGAAAACCTAATAATAAGCTGGCCGTAAAGCCTAAACATATGCCAAAAAATCATTCGTCGGTAACTCAAATAATCCTCTGTTTGAGATCTTCGAATTTTGCAAACAGCTCATCTCTGCTTTCCTGCATATAGGAAATTTGAAAAAGGAAATCCGAACTTCAGGTCATTGAGCACACAGCAAGTACAATTGAGGTTGGTTTTGTAGGAAAATGGAGAATCGGAGATGTACCTTGAAAAGGAGATACCGTGTGGTGAACCAAATTGAGTAGCCAACTCCTACCAGTTCCAGTAATTTCGGAAGCTGCAAAGAGTAGGCGAAGCAGGATGCAGTGCATAATTGCTCTTAAAAATAAGTACCGAATTCATCCAGCAATGCCACAGCTACGTACCAGGGGAACTGAATCAATTGCAGAAACAACGGAAGAAAGAATCCATAAAGCAATGAAGGCACCAGATCCGGTGAGGATTAATGCGGGTGTCACTTCAATGTCCAACTGAAAGATCCAGGTGCGGCATATAAGTAAGCAACAAGATAGGAATGAAGAACTCATCCAAGATTAAAAAAAAAGCACTTAAGAACAAAAAAATTGCATATATCCACAAGAAGTTTCTATCTGAAAAGTAAATTATCTTTACATATGAAAACTGATACTGAATGATGAGACAGAGACAGATAACATGAAAAGTAGTATCTTTTTTATTCTAGGAATAATCAATGCAACAAGAACAGATTGATTACATGATAACATGAAACAGTCAAGCTCAGATTCTGAGCAACAAAACTAAGGTATTTGTCTGGTACGACATCTGATACAGATGATATCCTGAGAAGTAGTGATTTCATAACACGAGAGTTCTGCAAATCTTAAACTAGAGCCTAACCACTCAGCTTATAATTCACACTTTTTGCAAGCGGCATGGTGATAGAGCTTGATTTTGTATACTGAGATCTGCTATAAGTCAAATAATCAACAAAAAACATTTCATTGGTTCAATCAAAATATTTCTGGATGTTATTTTTTCCATTTCCCCTAATTGACTCTTCTCATTTTGTAGACTGCCTTACAACATAGTCTTAAAGATTTAAAGGAGTCTTACAGCAAGGAAAACTGTTGCTATTTTATAGAACTGCAGTTATCTTTACTATTGGAGTATCAATATTTATAATCTATTATCAATTCATTTCACATAAACCCTATTTCAGTTTGATCTAATTCCACAGAATGGTTAATCATCTGAGCATTCAATGGGGCCACCTGGTTGCTATTGTGAATGCCATGTTGTGTCGAATATGCAGGAAGTGGCGGCCAATTCTAATTTCCCTATTTCCAATCTTAGGAGGCGAGATTTTCCATCCATTGATCCCCATGTTAACAAGCATTCCATAAGCATTAGTACACGGTAGTGGAAAGGCAAGCTCGTTGGGACCATCCGACCATGAACATCAGGCAGGTAACGTGTAACACGGCGATACCTTGCTCAGTATGTCATCCAGGCCGCCGTCCTCCTCGGACGCCCCCGAAGAGACCGGCGCCGCTACAGCCGACTCCACGGAGCCACTAGACGCCGCGCTGACGTCTCCACCCTTCTCGTCGGCGGGCGAATCGGGCTTATCCGTGACGACGACGGTGGACGAGGCGGAAGCGGGCTCCTCGGATGGCACCGGGTCAGGCACGGCCGCACTGGCGCAACGCCAACCTGAAGTAAAAACACCAAAGCAAGAAAGACAGCATTGTGAGGAAGATATTACGAGCTAGTGTCCGGTAAGGGGTGAGGAAGGGGAAAGCCGAGACCTCGAGCTGGGAGGCGGCGGCGGCGGGGCAGGACGACGGAGGAGGCAGACCCTCCGCGGCGTAGGGGGGCGAAGGACAAGGGCGCAGTGGCGCGGGCGGTGGAGGCGGTGGTGCAGACGAAGAGCTGCATGTTTTTTTTTCCTCCTCTCCTCTCCTCCTCTCCTCTCTTCTTTCTGTGGAGGCCGACCTGGTTTGGGTTTTGAGGTTTCTGTGAGCCGCGAGGAGGATGAGGGGTGGTGGCGCCTCTGTACGTCTGCACTCCTGTTCTCCTACTGGTGTATGCTGCTCGGCTGCTTGTGTGACGTGCGATGGCCAGGGATGGCAAATGGGTTTGGACCCGCCGGTAATATCATTTGATAGGTTACCCACACTTGTACTTATGTATGGCTTGTGGTGGAGACGGGAGGGTAAGGCGATGGCACTCGGATTGTTGGATGTTGTGGATCTAGAGGGTAAGATGATGATGATACTTGGGCAACACCATTCTCCATCATCCTCTGCTACTTTGTAGTTTGGGCTAGTCAGATCTATAGGAGGTCACGGATCCATACATAAATGGGTATAGCAGAATGGAATTGAACATGCTCCACTTGAGGGGTGATGGTTTTGCGGATTAACAAATCCGTGGGTAAGAAAAAATCCTCTTATTCGACCTCTATTCACCGATAGTTGGTAATGGACCTTTTATCTCTAGGGCTATGTACATTTCTGATTGCTGCTTTGGTTGGGAGACATGTACCGCTTTCACTTTTGCGCCTGTCTTTTTCTTTGGCCAGCCAGCCAACTTTGTGTGGTTTGCATTTTCGTTTTTTTCCTAAAGAAAAAGAAGTGTTGAGTTTCCTTTTTCCTTCGTTCGGAGCTTATTCCATGTATCACTTCAAGCTTTCATCCGCTAAAATACAAGGGAATGAAATGGGTACTGGCCTATATGTTTTGTTCAAGGCCGCGAATTTATTTCTCTTCTGGTGTTTTAGTATGGCACGAGTTTAGAAATTGTGAACCCAGTGCCTTCCTTTCGCTTGTTTTTGCATCTAGGTTAGGAGTCCAAGATTATGCTTTTCTTTTTCGTTAATTGGCCCGACGGGCCCGTATCCTAGCCGGTTAAAAACTTTTGTTACTCGCGTCCCAGGGAACCTGCTTGACCGATCCGCCACGCACCTCACCGCCCGCAGCTACGCATTTGTATACCCGTGATAAACCAGTATACTACCGCCTCGGTTCTTTTTTATTTGTCTTTATTGATTTTTATGATCTTCAACATGTAAATTTAACTATTATTTTTATAAATTAGTATAAATATATAATAATAAAATTTTATTCTTATTAAAGCATTTGTAAGGATAAATTCAATAGCATAATTTTTATATAGCTAATTTTGATAGTTTTAAATATATTAGTGATCAAACTTTCAAAAATTTAAGAGTGAATTATATAAAACTATAAGTATCGTGAATAGTAACGTAAAACTACAAGTATCGTACACTAATTTAACACAAAACCCGATATTAATTAGATAAAAAAATGGTCTAATATTTCTTCAAACATTCTAGAACTTTTTTATATGTTATATAATCCATGTGCAATCTATTTTAATTGGATTCGTGCAAAAAAGCCTGTATAAAACTTAAACTAAAATTATCCAAAAAGGTTACTTTTATAACTCCTAATAATTTCCAGGACATTAACTAAAATCACAAAAATATGAAAAAATCACTAATATTATTCTTATATGATGTACTAATTTTTAAAATTATTTTCAGTCCTAAGTTATATAGTGAAAAGGTGAGTTACTTTTAGAAGTTATTCTATCATATAAGAAGAACATTAGTGAATTTTTATATATTTTTGGGATTTTATTTGATATCCTAATAATTTAGGAGTTATAAAAGTAGTATTTTTGAGAATTTTAGTTTAAATTCTACACATGCTTTTTAAATAATTCTAATTAAATAGATTACACATGGTTTATGGAACACGTACAATTTTTTTTTAGATTTTTAGAGAAATATAAGATTATTTTTTAGATGAATCTAATTAAAATAGAGTTTTGTGTGAAATTAGTGCACAATACTTATAATTTTATGTTACTATTTACAATATTTATAGTTTTATGTTATAAATAATATAATACTTATAGTTTTATGTAATTTACTCAAAATTTAACTACATAGATTTTTAAAAAGACAAATAAAAAAGAAGGGAGAAAATACCATTTACTGAGGCTGTGTTTTAAGGTTAATAATGTTTTGGCGTCGTGGTATTTCGCAAGTACCGAAACGAATCGCAGTAGCGACGGGCACTCCAGAGACCGCTCTCTTGAGTCACCACGTGACATCCCCATGTCACAGCCTTTTTTTTTTCTTCTTCTTTTTGCTCTGCCTCTGCGTAGCGTAGAGCCGTAGACACACAAGCACGTACGAACCAGGGCGATGTACGTGCGTACGCGTCGCGGTCTCCGCGCCGTTGTGTGATGCAACGGTTTTTACAGGGGCGGGCGAGAAGTAGGCGCCGCGGACGGGATAGGACGCGTTTTTTTTAACTAGTAAATGTGTACGTGAAATTTATACGAATATAAAAATAAATTTAATAATGTTCTAACAGCGTGTTAAATAATCTAACTGAACTATATATTTCCTGATATACTTAAGAAATTCTCCTACAACCGGAGGATGTTGTCTTTGTAGTCGTTCTCATTGTACTCCGATCGGTATTAAAAAAATGTTTCTCAGTTTGTAACCATCATGCAAAAGAATGAATTGATATCTTGTCACCGGCCAACCATCTACTCAGAAAGGAGAGGCACTAGAAGGAGTAGAAGACGTCAAGGTACTGAAGAAGCGGGAACGGCTGGTGCGTCTGTGACAACCAAGCTCAAGGGTTCATGGGCCTGAATGGTTGACTTAGGGCTGAAGGCCCATGTAATAGGGTAGCTTTTAGCCCATATTTCCTAGGCGGCATGAGAACTCTGTTAAAAGGCAGAGGGGATATTTGTTCTTGGCGGACAAGAAAGAAAGAACAGACTGAAAGGCAATGGCAATATGGAGCACGGCTCGTTTGTTGTGGCTCTGAACTATCTTTCGTTCTTCTCTTTTGATTGCTTGTGTTCTTCGCTGTAGTTAATATTTGGCATCAAAGCAGTTCATCCTGGCGGGGCACGATCACCACACGTGACTGCAAGTGGCGATGAAGACGGAAGATCAATTTGCTTTGATCTTGAGGAGGTTGGACGAGAGTGTCAAGGGAAATGAGGAGAACCACAAGGCGATCACTGAGGTGCGAGAGACCGTGCTTGAGTTGAAGATAGCCAAGGGGGAAATTGACCAATGGAAGCCGCAAATGGAGAGCAGTGTGCTGGATCTGCAACCAGTATGGCCGATTTACGAGCACAAGTGGAAGCTATGAGTGTAAGATCAGTGGGGGAAGTCATCACTGCGTCTCCAGCCCATAAGGAGGCCGCAAGCACTCAAGGAACACCGGCTTCCGCGAACCTGGGAGCGACCTCATCTAAGGCGGTGTTCGGGCAATTCAGCCACCACTCTGCGCAACAGCACCAGGGGTATAGTTTTGGGGTGAATTCCACCCTGACACCACCTCCGGTCACAGGTGCGATGCATCCTCCTACTTTTGATTCTATTCATGCTAGAACTGGGGGCTCTCAGATGACAAGCCATTTCGGGTTGAATTCGAGCATAGCTTCTGCTTTACCTCAATTGGACTTCCCTCAATTTGATGGCTCCAACCCTAAAATGTGGATAAAAAGATGTGAAACATTTTTTGATCTGTATGAGATTCCATAGAATTGTTGGGTGAAGGTGTCACTATGCACTTTGTGGGTTTTACAGTATTTTGGTTGCAATCTCTGGATGCTAGAGTTGTTCAGTCCAGTTGGTATGATTTTGGTCTAGCTTTGTGTCATAGATTTGAAAGAGATCAAGGAAATCAATTAATTAGGTAGTTCTTTCAGATTCAACAGACTAGTACAGTAGTGGATTACATTGAAAAATTTGATGAATTGATACATCAACTGTTAGCTCATGATTCTACCATCAATAGGTTTGTCATCACCAATAGATTTATAGATGGTTTAAGAGGGGATATCAAGGCTATTGTATTACTTCATGGACCAATAGATCTAGATACTGCTAGCTCCTTGGCTCTCTTGCAGGAAGAAGCCTTGCAAGAATCTCCCAAGAGGGAAGTTAAAAGAGTAGAGGGCGTCAACTTACTGAGAAACTCTTTGAAGACTAATGTGTCTGCTCCATTCAGCAACATTAAGGTTGCTACCAGTAATCAGATGCCTGAAGAGAAGAGGTTTTCATCTGGTGTCAGTGGAATGAAATCTAATTACAGTGAAGACAGATTGGCATCCCTCAAGGCTTATAGAAGATCAAAGGGTTATGTTTTAAATGTGGTAAGAAGTGGGGTATGAATCATAAGTGTGCAGCTTCAGTACCTTTGAATGTGGTTGAGGAATTATGGCAGTTATTACCTGATCTTGTAGAAGAAGTTGAGTCTCCATATTCCAGGTTGTTAATTGAATCTGAAGAAAATATTATGGCAGTCTCACAGTCGGCCTAGAATGGTATAGAAGGCATCAAAACTGTTAGAATGCATGGTTATCTAGCACAATGTGAAGTGATCATGTTGGTGGACTCGTGAAGTTCTCGCATTTTTATAAGTGAACAGTTGGCAGCTTGTCTGTCAGGTTGGCAAGAGCTGCTGAAACCTATGAAGGTCAAGGTAGCAAATGGCAATATCTTGATTTGTACTCATGAACTAAGAAACCAAGAATGGGGGATACAAGGACATACATTTTTTAGCAACTTCAAAATACTTCCTCTGAATGGGAATGATATTATTCTTAGAATGGATTGGTTAGAAGAGTATAGTCCTATGCAGGTACATTAGGTGGAGAAATGGATGTCTTTCAAAAACAAACAAGCTTCTGTCAGACTACAAGGCATCCCCTCTCAAATCAGTTTAGGCACAAACCTCTATGAACAAGAAGTTAAGGCAATACAGAAGGCTGATGGAGTGGTGTTCATTCTGCAGTTAAAGGCAGTAGAAGAAACCAAGATGGTCCAGCCACAGTTACCAATAGAAGTTGAGGCATTGATTCAAGAATATGCTTCACTCTTTACTGAACCTACTCAACTGCCACCCAAGAGAACAAATGATCATACCATTCCCTTGCTACCAGGATCCCAACCTTTCAAAATTCGTCCATATAGATATAACCCTGCTCAAAAGGATGAGATAGAAAGACAAGTGGCAGAATTGCTAAGAGATGGTATGATTCAACTTAGCTCTAGCCCTTTTTCTTCACCTGTTTTACTAGTAAAGAAGAAAACTGGAGATTGTGTGTAGATTTCAGGAGATTAAATGCAATGACTATTAAAAACAAATACCCACTGCCTATGATTGATGAGTTGTTAGATGAATTACAAGGTGTATACTGGTTTACATCCTTGGATCTAAGGGCAAGATACCACCAGATAAGAATGGGTGCCGAAGAAGATTACAAAACTGCATTTCAAACCCATAATGGGCACTATGAGTACTCAGTAATGCCTTATGGATTGACTGCGGCACCAGCAACATTTCAGGGAGTCATGAACACCATTTTTGCACCTTTACTTAGAAAATATGTAGTGGTTTTTATTGATGATATACTGGTGTACAACAAAACTTGGAATGATCACATCCGTCATCTAAAGCAAGTCTTTGACATACTAGCATAACAACAGATGAAGATCAAGCTCTCTAAGTGCTCTTTTGCTCAGAACAAGTTGGCATATTTGGACCATATTATCAGTGCAGAAGGAGTTTCAACTGATCCTACAAAGATAGACATTGTAAAGCAGTGGCCCACACCCAGTTGTGTCAAGGATGTCAGAAGCTTTTTGAGAATGGCTGGGTATTATAGAAAGTTTGTGAATAACTTTGGCATGATTAGCAAACCATTGACTAATTTGCTAAAAAAGGGGGAATTCTTTGTATGGACCCAGCACACAAAAGAGGCATTCCAGACCCTCAAACAAGCCTTAGTGAGCGCCCCTGTTTTGGCCATGCCAGACTTTCAAAAACAGTTCACTGTTGAAACTGATGCTTCTAAAAAGGGTATTGGTGCTGTTCTCCAACAAGATGGTCATCCAATTGCCTTTGTGAGCAAGGCCTTAGGTCCAAGAACACAAGGTTTATCCACTTATGAAAAGGAGTATTTGGCTATTATCATGGCAGTGGATCATTGGAGATCATATTTGCAACAAGCTGAATTCATCATCAAAACTGACCAAAGAAGTCTAGTTCACCTAGAAGAACAAAGGTTATCGACTCCTTGGCAGCATAAGGCCCTCACAAAGTTACTAGGATTACAATACAAGATAGCATATAAAAAGGGGTCAGAGAATAGGGTGGCTAATGCACTCTCAAGGGTTTCACATAATCATACCTCTTAGCTGTCAAGTTTGTCTATTGCCCAACCAGTTTGGTTAGAAGAGTTAGCAGCATGTTACCAAAACAATGCAGAAACATGCAAATTGTGGATTGAGTTGGCTGTAAAAGGGGCGGTTGGACCATTCACTTTAAAAGATGGTATTATTAGGTAAAAAACAGCATTTGGGTGGCCCATGATGCAGACTTGCAGCTTAAGATTATCAGAGCCTTACACTCAAGTGCCATTGGAGGTCACTCAGGATTTGAGGTTACCTATAAAAGAGTAAAGAAGCTGGTTGCTTGGCCCAAAATGAAACAAGCAGTACAAAACTTTGTGTCTCAATGTACCATTTGTCAACAAGCAAAGGCAGAAAGGGTGGCTTACCCAGGGTTACTTGCTCCATTGCCGGTGCCAGAAGGGGCTTGGCAAGTGGTTACTCTCAATTTCATTGAAGGATTGCCCAAATCATCTAAATTCAATTGCATATTGGTGGTGGTAGACAAATTTCCAAGGTATTCTCATTTCATACCTCTTGCTCATCCATTCACTGCTTTTCAAGTGGATGTAGTCTTCCTGAACAACATTTTTAAGTTGCATGGACTGCCTAAAGCCATGGTTTCAAACAGGGATAAAATTTTTACCAGTTCTCTTTGGCAAGAATTGTTTAGAATGACTAACACAGATCTTAGAATGAGCACTTCTTATCATCCCCAAACTGATGGACAAACGGAAAGAGGAAACCAATGTCTCGAAACTTACTTAAGATGCTTTGCAAATGCTTGTCCACACAAATGGGCTCATTGGTTACCTCTAGCTGAGTTTTGGTACAACACTAGCTATCATTCTGCTCTAGGAAGATCTCCATTTGAAGTGTTATATGGTCATGAGCCTAGACACTTGGGTATAGACAGAATTGAAGCTTGCCAAATCCCTGACTTGCAAGAATGGTTGAAGGAAAGAGAACTTATGACAAAATTGGTCCATCAGCATTTGTTAAGAGCCCAACAAAGAATGAAGAATCAAGCTAATAAAAAGAGAAGTGATAGACAATTTGAAGTGGGAGACAAGGTGTACTTGAAACTTCAACCCTATGTTCAAACTTCTGTTGCAGCTAGAGCCAATCACAAACTCTCTTTCAAGTATTTCGGTCCATACATAATACTACAGAAGATTGGATTGGTAGCTTACCGCTTGCAGTTACCCAATTCTTCTACCATCCATCCAGTGTTCCATGTATCTCAATTGAAGAAGGTTGTCCTTCCAATTCAGCAGGTGAGCACCGAATTGCCAGACATACTAGCTGTTTTGCAGGTACCGGAGAAAATCTTGGACAGGCGCCTTCATAGGCGTTAGAATGGAGCAATTCAACAGGTTTTGATCAAATGGTCCTCATGGCCGGTTGATCTAGCTACCTGAGAGGATGAAGATGTGCTGCGTCAACGTTTTCTGAGAGGGGACAAGCCTCACGTCAAGGAGAGGGGATTGTCACTGGCCAACCATCTACTCAGGAAGGTGAGGCACTGGAAGGAGTAGAAGACAGCAAGGCACTGAAGAAGCGGGAACGGCCGGTGCATCTGCGACAACCAAGCTCAAGGGTTCATGGACCTGAATGGCTGACTTAGGGCTGGAGGCCCATGTAATAGGGTAGCTTTTAGCCCATGTTTCCTAGGTGGCATGAGAACTCTGTTAAAAGAACATGAGATCTTTGTTCTTGGCGGACAAGAAAGAAAGAACATACTGGAAGGCAATGGCGATATGGAGCACGGCTCGTTGTCGTGGCTCTGAACTATCTTTCGCTCTTCTCTTTTGATTGCTTGTGTTCTTCGCTGTAGTTAACATATCTTAAACTCATGTGCAAAGTTTATACTACGGTGTGATAAAGGATACTCAACGTACAAACTAGCGATTCTAGTTCTTAACCATTCTACGAGCGCATAAAATTGAAATGAAATACCCAGACACATCAATGCAGAAGAATGAATTATTACCTCGGGCCTTAGACAATTAAGCTAACTCGTTATAGTGAGGTTCAAAGCAACTCACATATCTGGGTTTGTTGGAACATCAATCGGTAATCTATGACACCATAGAAAGATATTGTCATTCCACCCAGGTTTTACTACTTCCAGGGCAAGATTAAGGTCATTCCTTCATCTTAAAAAAGGGTAAGGTTAGGGTTAGTTATTGGTAATCTTTTTGAATTTTAAATATATATCTCATGATTAGGGTGTCTTTAAACTGAGTCAGTACAATATCCTGATCGAAGACAAACAATATGAAATTGCTGAGGACAAAGTAACCAATCTTACCAACTTCGAGAGTTAGATATTTAGTCTATCCTAAGCCAACTATCATCCCAAGCAACGGTATTAGCACCTGTACAAATAAATGCTCACAAGTTTTGTATTAACATATTTTCTAATAGTCTGAAACTTTATTTACTCATGATTCTGTCATTAAGCCTATGACAAATCTCCATCCTGTTAAAAGATTAGTTGGCTAAAATGCATAGTTCCTCGGTCAAACCTCATGTAGCTATTCATGACGGCCAATGTCAAGCCATGCTTGCTTCCACAGTTCTACCTTCAGCTATCATTGCCTCATCTATGTTCATTTTAGAAAATAAAGAGGGCCATATATGCTTCCTCTGAATATTCTGCGCAAGTAGATTTAAAAGACAAGATCACCAGCTTGATTAAACAATAAAGAAAAACAGCAAGAAATACTCGAGAAATATATCTCCAATTATATAGCTCATAATGATTCGAGGCATTAGAAGTTAAAATTCAAGAATAATGCAGTAAAGCTAACTAAATTATTCTTTCAATCTCTGAAACTTGGATCCGTAAATAAATTATCCACCTGACAATTTCATACACATTTAAATTATGCTGAGGTCAAGTTTTAGGATTGTAATTGTGATGACAAGGCAAAATTCAATTGTTCCTCTGTGACAAAGAAGAGACCTAGCCTGCCAATCAGATTATGACTGAAACCAAAATTGAATTTATGACTGAAATCAAAATCAAATCAGAGGCACAAGTTAAGATTGACAGGGATCAAAGAAGGGGTACCTAGGGGTAGATTGATCTGGGAACCCAAGGCAAGCGCCCCATCCCCACTATTGTACAACACTTCAACAGCATGTGTAATTTCAACTCATCAGCTACAACCAACTGTGCCAATTAATGCTTTTACGTAGGCAATTGAACAGACGTGAGACCAATTATGAAGAACATATTGATTGAATGAACACTGTAAATAGAGGTCAAGGATAATTGTTGCACTCTTGAGTGAATAATGTTGTACAAACATTCATAAGTTAAATTAATTTAGACAATAACAAATCAACTGATGCATAGATGTACCTAAACTAAATTAATTTTGGTAATAACAAATAAACATTTTGCATAGCTGCATCTGACTCGCTAGAATACTTTTGATCACCTACAGACAAACAGATAGTGCTATCAGCAACTACAACTCTTTTTTTTTAAGGAAAAAGAAGATATTTTGGTTGCCAAACTGAAAGCTTCATAATTTATCATAAGTCATAAGATTATTTTTTGTAT
The DNA here is from genome assembly GCF_958298935.1 of Phragmites australis. NCBI lineage: Eukaryota > Viridiplantae > Streptophyta > Magnoliopsida > Poales > Poaceae > Phragmites > Phragmites australis. The sequence continues at coordinate 43,331,305 of NC_084925.1, read as the reverse complement.
ATTGATTAACAATTTGAGGACTATCAAGATGAGATCCGTGAAAATAGTAAAGCATGCCAAACGCCCAAACCACACCCATATTTGACGTATGGAAGCAAAGTCTGAACTTCTGCAAGATTTACATGTCAAGCTACTTTTCTTTATACATTTGGTCAGGGAATACTTTTGTACCATTTGTAACGAAAATCTCCTCAAGAAAGTCTATGTTTTTTACCCAAAGGGGAAAAACCATTGTTTAAAGGATACAAATACCTTCAATGTGGAATAAAATCTAAGAGGCACCATTTCTCATTTGAATATATCGAATATTATTAGATCATATTGCAAAGGAAAGCAAGCAAGCCACTAAAACGACAATCTAGAAGGCTAGAAACCCTGAACTCTAGCAAGCTCCTGAAAAGAGAGCAGAAACGTACAAATTTGAAATCCACCTGCCAGGGTGGTGAGTCATTGCGAATATGGTGTGTACTTCAATGGGTCAAAAAGGAAATTCCTTGCTAGCTACTCAACTTCCTTTGGAATCTTTCTTTTCTTCGAATCCAATTGTTCCAATCTAACCAAATAGCAATTCATTGAAATCTTTCGGGTCACCTCTTTTGTAAGCACTTGGATAAGCCTTTTTTCAATAGAAAAAGACAGGAATCAGTTGACTTTTAGTCTAGTTTTTGGCAAAAATAAGTTGTAATTTCTTAATGTTGTTTTGCACCTGTCATTAATATTTGAAAACAACCACAAACATGAGCGCACACTATAGCCCATATGACAAAATGCAGCCCCCAATACAGTAATGGCTAATTATTTCATATTTGAGTCAACCGGACATTGCAAGCCAAAGTCATCTCCATTTCAAAATATCAAACAAAATTAATCTGCAGGTGATAGCTACGAATAAATAATAAGCACTCTGTTAAGTGTACCAAGATAGTTTGAAAACTATTGTAGGCTGCGGCACTGGTCGCATGGTACCCGCAACGGAAGATGCGCGATCTCCCCTCCCGCTACCCGTCCTCGCTGCCCCGCGCGTCTGGTTCGCTGTCGCGCAGCCTATCGTCGTCCCCGCGCGCCCCTGAAGCCGGCCTAACGGTGTTGTAGGAGCAGGCTTCGGTTTTGGAGATACTCCGTTGTAGTTGGTGGGGGGGGGGGGGCGAATCCAGGCAGCACGCATTTCGGCCACGAGAGCGAGCGGGAGAAGGCGCGGAGGAGGGTGAGGAAGGGGGGCTCGAGGGCGGCGGCGGAGGGGAAGAGTGGACGCGAGCAGGAGAGGAGGGAAACGGCTAGCGGGAGGAGAGATCACGCCTGCCGTGCGAATCCCGTCCAGAGATTCCGCCCGCGTATCTCAACCCCGCACAATTTTCGGGGACAGTTTGGGTAGAGTTTCTGTTTGATTAATTAAAATTGAAGTTGTGAATTGATATAAGAGTTATGATTAGTTATTTATATAAAAAAGATTTTACGATAATATCTTAGTAAGCTGTCTATATAAGCTGATACAGAATCTATATCCATCGGATCAGGATACGAAGGAAAACTAAGATAAAAATGATATTATATATTTATTCCTATCAAATCAGACTATAATAATAAATATAAATAACTAAACCAAGTTTTTTAAGATTCTAAGTATTCACTATATTAGAATGGAGAAGATACGAAGAATCAAACATACCCAACATAGATAGGAATGCTAGGATGGTCCGGCCGGAGCGTGGCAGCGTGTGCCCGCGCCGCGCGTATGTGTGCGTGTGTGGGGGGGAGGGGGGGGGGGTTGACCGATCGGCCGGCGCGGCGGCGGCAGTGAAGACGGTGGCGGGCGGCGCTTGATTCAAAGCCACCCTTCGGCGTTCACCGTTCGGTTGTCGTTGCTTGCTAGATCTCTAGCTAAAAGTTACAGATCCAAGCCATAATCTATACAACCACCAGGTAACTACATGCAAAAAGATCGCTGCGTAACAAGGCACGCGCGATAAGCTAATGTATTCGCGTCGGGCTCAGCAACGGAGGCCGCCATGGCCGTTAAGGCACGGTAAGGGTCGAGCCGAGCCGAGCCGAGCCGAGCCGTGCGATCCTCGTCGATCTCCAACCTTCAGGCACGATACCTGTTTCTGCACTTATTGCAGTTTTTGCTTTGGGAACGCAGGGACCAAGACAAGCCAGACCAAGGCAAACCGGCCAATTTCTCCATGGCCTCTACCATTCGTCGGTGTGATATGATACGTTTCTTTATATACTACCACGACGCCATCCTTTTCAGGTGGTCGAGCTGGCGATCTAGCTCCGCCAATCTCGATCGAGGACACGTACATGTTGTGCCCCTGTCCTCTCGCTGGCCTTCGTTTATTTTAGATCTTTGGAGGCTAAGGCGGGCCTAGATTACAACCTTTTTAGCAACCAGAAAATTTTCGACGTGCGCCTCAATCAACGGGACACCTAAACATGTCGGATCGAGAGGCACTGTGGCACGTTCGATCATGAGGATCAGATTCAGAAGGATCGATCCACTGCATTTGCTTCTTGGATGCCAGTAAAACAGAGCAGGAATTGATTCGATCAGCAGCCTGCATGTGTGCGCGGCGTGCAGATCACGCCAACAGCACGCATGTTCTAACTTCTAAGATTATTCTATCGTCTCAGATCTGCAGATTACTTACCCGTTGAGGTCGATCTGCACCGCGGAACGGGCAGATGGTCTAAGTTTCTTTTTAAAAAAAAGAAAAGTACCATGAGAGGTGCAAATGCTTTTCAGGACTGTTCAGTAGACCTTGTTATCTTAAAAAAAAATTAGAGTTGAAGCTAACAGTACTATGTAGTTGTTTATGTGAGTCATTCTATTTATATTTTACATTAAAATAGATACTTAAATCACTTTATATTAACTTATAAACACCAAATTTAAGATGAAGCTAGAACTAAAGTCCTAACAAATAAGGTCTAAGTTCCTAACGCCTTAGATTTGCAGATCACTCACCGATTCCTTAGCGGCAAAAAAAAAACATTCATTTGAAAACAAATGTTTCAATCAAGCAATGTACTCATCCATTCGATCTTCATCGGATAACTAGCGTTATTTCTTCAATCTCCGGACTACTACAACACTTGTTTATGTGCTCTAGCCCCACCTCTCGTCCTCCTGCACCTATCTCTAGCAACATATTTGCTCACATTATCCCACCACACTAACATCTTAGTTTTAGAGTTCCTCCAATCTAGCACCAACCTATCCGCTATTTATCATCTGACTCACGACGGTCAGCGTCCCCGTCGACTTGTCGCTTTGCCCTCTCACCCACCTCCTCCTCGGGCAGCCATATAACCTCCAACTCCACAAACTCCGAAACCCTATACCTCATTGACAGCGTGGAAGAACGTCATTCCATTAAAATCGAGAAATTAGACGTCTGGAGAATAGGAGGCGCGAAAAAAAAAATCACTAACCCGTTGAGTCGATCTGCCGCATCATGCGATCAAGTGGATCTACTGGACCGTAGTGAGGAAATGAGTTCGTCCTTGAGCGATCGATCAGGACCATTTTCTGAGCACGAGGCTTTGAACTCCAATGCGCTGTCCATAAATCTCGCACTCATGCCACTCTAGGGAGTAATGAGCAACTAGTAAAAAGTGTTTCGATACATGATCGTACCGAGCAGCCGAGCATGATGTTTTGTGATGGCATCGATTCACTTGACACCCCACAGAATTAAGAACTGGTATGGATCGTATAGTTGCATACATACATACATACACACACATATATATATATATATATATATATATATATATATATATATATGCAGATGAGATGCTACAGTGTAAAGGATTACTCTGTTCACACGCACCGACTACGACTGTACTACTATATGTATGTGATCTGTTGGTCACCAGCAGATTCAGAACTCGAGTTTGATATGCTCATTCAATCGAACCATGCCAGGGTCAAGTACAATTTGTGCATATGGGATACCAGTGCGAGTCAACCAAACAAAACAGTGTTCTCTACAGCCCATGTTGCATGGAGATGGGGTGCCGTCTTATAAATCAGCTCGCGAAGATCGATTGACACGATCACACAGCTTCCTCGCGCAACAGAACATGCCTAGCTGGGGGAACCCGAGGTCCGTTAACAATTCTCTGGATTCCTTAGTAAATTGTTACGAAGTACTTGTGTTCTAAACATGCTTTGAAAACATCAAAGTGGAAGAGATTGAGCTAGGTTCATCGGCTAAGGATTTTGTTGTAGGATGGGCGATGACAGGGGCGGATCTAAGGGGGCGAGGGTTCTAGCCCCCAACCCTTCCTTACTGCTTCAAAGTCAGAAAAAACTTACTTGAATATTCTTTTCTTAACATTTATTTTCATACATGAGAGGAAGAAAAAAAAGAGTAGAAAGAAGAGAAGAAAGTAGAGAGAGGAGCATATGAGATCATCTGCATCCACCGCTAGACGATATCATGATAGTGCAGCGAGCGACATGCTAGAGACATGTACGATGATAGCACAATGTCGCAGGGGAGAAAAAAGGCAAATAGGCGATCGAACATTACCGTGTTAGCAAGGCGATGGCTAGCAGGTGTGAATTCAACAAGCCACTAAAGACGAAGGGAGGAGGACGATGTGGAGAAGGTGTGAGGAAGTAGAACAATGACATGAGGATGAAGCTAAATAATGCAGACGGCAGGAAGAAGAAATCGTCGAGTGTAATCGATTCCACTACAGTCGATTGACGGATGGAACCCATTACATAAAACACCAAACCGGAGCTGAGAAAAATTGGTAGGACAAGTCAAGCATGGCAACGGGGAGAGAGACGTGCACCGAGAGAGCGAGAAACGTCCACCGAGAGAGAGAGAGAGAGACGTCCACCGAGATGACGAGTGATTGCCTTCATTGATGGGCTAGTCTACGGTCATGGCTGATGCTAGTGCTAAAGTGAGCAGGGGGCTGCCAGAGCGTGCACGCCGTCCACTTTGCAGCTGGGCGAGAGGCAGCATAGCTGATCAAGGCCTGCGCGAGGTCGCCATGCATACTGGCATACTGCTGTCTCGAGTAAAACGAACGATCTATCAAGGCTCGCCGCCATGTCCGTCCATTAAACTCTCGTCGGAGTTTCGGTCGCTGCCGCACGGCCTCAACCATTGCATCTCCATCGTCTTGCCCCATGCCATGATCGAACGGATGGAGATGCGATCCCGGTTCTTTCCTCAAACGCACAGGCAGAGGTGTAATTGCCCTGCCCCGTGATCCGGTTGCCTCAGCCTACACGTCAGCTACCCCGTGATCCACTAAAGAAGCAGCAATCAGATTTCCCCGCGATTTTTTCCAAAGGGATGGATATATATTAAAGGAAGCACAATACATCCCCAAATTGCAACAAAAACTCTAAGAAAATAAAAATTACATTGCAGTCCTCGAGGGTCTTCCTTTGCACCAAGCACATCTTCTCCATCTACCGTCACCGAAGACGACCACCAGCATCGGAGTGAGCTCCACTGCCGCTTCTCCGTCTATCGCCGCCGAAGGCGACCACCAGCATCGAAGTGAGCTCTACTGCCGCTCCGACGAGAAACTCCAAATCTTGAAATCTACCGTATCAATTAACACCATAGAACCATCAGAACATATCTAAACCACTGAACGATAGTTGACCACCAATTCACCATATAGAAAAGCGAAGGCTTACGACGACTCACCGTAGAAGCTATAGCCAAAGCCACCCAGATGAACAACTCCATACTCATAACAACACAGTCAGTGCAAAAACACAACCCCAACTTAAGAATAAACACAACCCCAACTTAAAAATAAACACAACCTTACTCTGCTTCACTAAAAGTCCAAACAAAACAAACCATATACGACTTCCGCTGGAATCCGAATCGCCTTCTCGATCACCTTAGACGACTGTAACAGGGGAAAACACCAGATGTTCCCGCGAAATTTTGATCGGGCGCGACGCCAAAATCCGGGATTTTTCTGTGGCGTGCGCCACTGTTGGATCGCACCTCCTCCTTTGTGCACAGCGCCAATATTCTACTACTCACTTCCTCTGCACGCAATGGGCAAAACAGCCAATGGTAGCATGCTCTGCTGGTGCTTCCACTCGCTTTTATTGGGATTGACACTGCACAGTTTGGTCAGTACGACCAAAGAAAAGTAGAACACGTACAGATCAGAAAACAAAATAATTGCGCAACAGGCGATGAGATGATAGAGATATATTACGCTTTGCAAACACAAACGGAGGGTAAGTTTGTTTCAGCTTTTAAAACTGGATTTTATCTTGGAAGTTGAAGCTAAAACAAGCAATCCGATTCTAGAGTTAATTGTCGGAACATTTTTTGCCACTAAAATTTATAGTCTAGCTTGGAGGTGTTTTTGTAGATTTTGATGATGTTTAGAGGTTGCCATTAGGGTATTACTTATACTGCACACTTTCTTTGTATCAAAATCCACTAAAAATTTATGATGCCAAACAACAAGAGCTTTGTAGAATCAGTTATTTGTCCAAGGCTAAAACAAATAGCCTATCCTTCTAAAGTAAGTGCACTAGTAATATTTTTCAGAAAAGGTTAGTGGATACCTCTATTTCCTCTTTTGGCCTGTCAGATCAATGCGCACCGTTGGCAGGTTTTGGATAGTAAATGGGATTGGGACAAGGATTTGAGGTGGGATATGAAGGGTTTTGAACTGAGACAGGAGATGTCATCCCAATTCATTGTTTGCCATGTATTGTATTGGGTTTAGGATATACATTCTTAAATGACGAAAATACCCTTCATAGGCCTGTACAAGGTAAATAGAGGACAAATTTGTAAATCCGCCATCTTTCCCACTCCTCCCAAACATAACCCCCCTCCTTGCTTTGGGTTTCAAACGGTGGGAAATGACCCATTCCCAATCCAAGTTTTTTCCCAGTCCACAAAACCAACCATTGGATTGAAGATATCCCAATCAAGTACCAACATTTCTCAGTCCCACTCACAAATCCCGTCTCCCAAATCCATCCAATGAGTGCTCAGCTTTGCTCAGTGGAGTAGGTACCACTCCCCAGTCCCCACGGGGCAACAAGCACGAGTGCGCACGTTCACCGATTCGCCTCATGCATTCCGCGCATTTTTTGCTTCATTTGTTATTCTTAGCTTGGGTAGATTCATTCATTTTTCATCAGGATGAAATCAGAGCTGTAAAACCGAGTGCACAGTTTAACTATACATGAGTATATGTCTAAATAGTATACATATCTAAGATTAGATAGTATATAGGTAGAAAATTCTATGAGATTTGATTTTAAAAAAAATATTCTCTAAATTAGGATTTTGTAGTAATCTTTTAATAAAAAATCTTATAAATTTTTTTTCGGGATAAGCTTTGCCGCCTATTAACTGCTTTTTTTTTTCAAGTGTCCGATCCCCGCAGAATCCCGTGTGTGGAAAAGGGCCAAATATCCACCGAGATGTATATGCGTCTAATGAGTTCGCACAAGATTCCAAGAGCTGGAAAGCTTGTAACTATGACATGTGGTAAAGGGAAAATATCAGGTGCACACAAGTCTTGAAACGCCACGCAAATAATCATGAATCATTTCGAAAAAAGAATTAATTGGTGATGCTAAATATGGTACGACCATTAACCACCCCACAAAATTCAACTCAAATCAACGAGTTGTATAAGGAGGAAAACAAATACGAATCCCAACATCTTATTTGCAAGGATTATACATGTCGTTGTTTAAGTTGAGAATTTTGCAGGATGCTGATAGCATAATCCAGTTCACCAAAAAATAACTCATAACTATCTGTATGGTCGTATATAATCATATATAGATGATTGTATTGAAACCAACACGCAGTTTTGATTTTTTTTCTTTTTTTAAACCGACATATGAGTACATCGCACCTGGTGCAAAAAATTAATTTGGCATGATGGTTATGAGCTTATGTTTGCGCTTATGTTGTTGTCTCCAATTCATTGTTAATAGATTTTCCTAAGACTAAATATCAGGGTTCTTTTGGGCAGTTTGTCGCTCCTTTATAACATTTAGTTTTGTACGTCATGGACCATTAGAGAACAAGAATTTGTACCAAATTCCTACTCATTTTATGCATTTGAACTCTTCTAGATTCTTCCTGCAGTTGCTTACTTGCATAACCTTAGATCCACAAATTTGGAGAACTGTAAGGCCATTCGCGCAAAATGTCAGAAGCCTTGACCGAAGCCAGTACACGTAGGAGAGCGCTTCGGTGGCACCACACGTCCAAGTCGCCAGGTGGCAACCCAACCAGCAGAAGAACTTTCTCTCCGCCTGTTGGCCGGTCTTGTGGACCGAGTGCACAACTGAAGCCAACGAAACTTGCTTACTTGCATAACCTTAGATCCACAAATTTGGAGAACTGTAAGGCCATTCGCGCAAAATGTCAGAAGCCCAGTACACGTAGGAGAGCGCTTCGGTGGCACCGCACGTCCAAGCCGCCAGGTGGCAACCCAACCAGCAGAAGAACTTTCTCTCCGCCTGTTGGCCGGTCTTGTGGACCGGGTGCACAACTGATGCGGGCACGCGGCCGAGAGGAAGGGCAGATTGGTCACTCCCGCGCGCCTCCTGCTCCTGCTGCAAAGGGCACCGCGGCACTACATGCACACACCACAGTGCGTCTTAACACACATAAATTAAGATTATATCTCACTTAACATAGTTACTGCTTTGATTACTACACTCACTTATATATGTAATATTTCTTTTAAAATTTAATTAAAAAATACACGAACACTTGTGCTGAGTTTAAGACTCGAAAATGAATATACATGTTACACTACAAGCACTCTAACCACATTTGATGGATCGAAAAAATATAATGTCACCGATTAGAAAGGATTAGGAGGACTTTGACATGGCATGCCAGTAAACAGTTTGAAAAAGATCAAACGAATCATGAAAATTTGATGTAAGTTATGAATCCATTTGCACATATGCGAAATGTTTTTTCCTTCGAAGGATATGCCAATATGGTTAACAGAAAAATGCTATAATGCAGTAACCACAACGGCGATGAATGGTGACAATGACTTGTAAACCAATAACGTTAGCGCCTGCCCCCTATACAACAGTAGAGAATTGCTAGTTTCGATTCGTAAGATACCAAGTACTAGTAATATAATTCAAAATATTCATGTTCGACCTTTCCAAGTAGTCAAACAAGGTAAGTCCAATGGAGTAGAAAAATACTAAGGTCCTATTTTGCATAGCTTTAGATTTAAATGTTTTTTTAAGCTGGTTAAATCTAATTTTAAGAAATCTTGTATAAAGTTAAATCTAATTTTAAGAAATCTTGTATAAAGTTAAATCTATTTAGCCATAGAGATGATGTTGTAGTCTATATAGACATAGAGATGATGTTGTAGTCTTAGGTTTACGAGCATTGAGGTGACACATGCCGCTGCTTCTTCCCTTGTTCATATTTCGGAGTTTGAAGAAATAATACTCACTTTGCATCAGGACATTGAACTCAATCCAACACCGCCTGCACCACTATAAGCATTTCAATAACTTGTTCATCCGATACACTTTCTTTAACTCATAATAAACTGGATTTAACGTACGAGTCTACATGCATTGCATCGTAATAAAATACACCTGAGGGTGAAGCTAAAAGTATTGTGTGAACCACATTTTCATCTACTTTATCCTTATGCCCTCAGGGTTTGGGTGCTCAAAGATGGTAAATAAAAAATTGTTCAAATCAATATCTGATGGATCGTTACGGATATAACTATTTCTATAGAATACCCTAAGATCTATAGAGTTTGACATAACTATCATAAAAAATATATCAATTAGAAATAAAATTAAATTACATTCATACAATACGACTAACTTAAAATTAACTAACACAATGACCATACCAACCACCATTTCTAGTCATACAATGAAAAATATTATAATCTTAGTTGCCTAAAATCTAATCAATATTACTATCCTAAATCTACATCAGGGATATCATTATTAAATAAACATATTACTAGCACCAATAAATTGAATATATTTAATTCTCAATAACTTATTAATTAATACCATTTGATATTAAAAATTTAACATAAATACTTCGGTGATGCATTGTATTTTGGATCCTCTCTTTGTTTTATTGTTTTCTGTTGCAAACCACTAGTCCTAAGTCCAAAATAACTAGAGTACCGAGATCTAATATTTGCATGCATATATATTTTATTTTCTTAACATAATACTAAAAATAGTCAAATACAAAGATTTATACTAAAATCAACATTTACAAAAGAAAATTTATTTTTCTAATCCCTAATTTAATCTAAATACATATAGAACGATAAACACCTATCTAAAACATAAATATAGAGGAAAAAGATCACCTTAATATTCTTATTACTCCTCCCCTTCTCTTTCCTCCTCCTTCTTCCCCCCTTCTCCTCCTTCCTCCTCCCTTCCTCTCTTCTCTTCTCTCTTCTCCTCTCTTCTGCTGGCACACTCCATCTCTACTCACAACTTGCAGCAGCAAAATGTGATGGACGCAGCCGTGCGAGCGCAGGGGTGAGGGGATAGGGGGCCTAGATTTTTCGGCCTCCCTTTTGGCGAAAATACAATTTTCATCGTACGGTTTGGTGATAGCTATTTTTCATCAAATTGTTTGGCGAAAATTGCCTCGAAACTGCCGCTAGACACCCCAACCCTTCTGCCGGTGCCACCTCACCAGTTTTCATCATATGGTTTGGCAAAAATAATGTTTTCGCCCAACATTAGGGCGAAAATAAGTTTTCGCCGAACCGTTGGACGAGCATGTATTAATTTTGGAATTTCCTCATTTTCGGTATTATTTCCCCAACATTCGAAAAACATAATGTTAAAAAATTACAAAAGGAACATTCCTTTCCTCTGAGGGGCGCTACTTCTGCCGGGGTAATTTGGTCATTTACCAGTAGTAATACTCAATTTTTTTTAAGTATAAGTTGAACGTGCACACACTGCGGTGCGTCTTAACACACATTTAAGTAAGATCATATCTCACTTAACATGGATACTACTTTGATTACTGAACACACCCACTTATATATATATATATATATAATATTTCTCTTAAAATTTAATCTTAAAAAATACGAACAATTGTGCCGAGTTTAAGACTCGAAAATGAATATACATGTTACACAACAAGCACTCTAACCACATTTGATGGAACGAAAGAAGATAATGTCTCCGATTAAAAAGGATTAGGAGGACTTTGACATGGCATGCCAGTAAACAGTTTGAAAAAGATCAAACGAATCATGAAAATTTGATGTCAGTTATGAATTCATTTGCACATATGCGAAGTTTTTTTTTTCCTTCGAAGGATATGCCAATATAGCTAACAGAAAAATGCTATAATGCAGTAAACACAATGGCGAATTTAAATGTTTTTTTTAAGCTGGTTAAATCTAATTTTAAGAAATCTTGTATAAAGCTAGACATATTTAGTTGATCTATATGATTTTTATTTTAAACTAAAAATAAAAGTTTAAATTACTTTATTTTATCATATAAACTTCAAATCTAACATAAATCTCGAAACTGAAGCTGTATCAAATAGACCTTTAAAACCCTATTTCCAAGTAGTCAAATAAGATAACTCCAATAGAGTATTATTAAAGGCAAACGTCGTGACCATACCACTTTTTTCTCCATTTATGCACGAACTAAAAAGAAACAAATGCACTACTTGTGAGATTATAAATTCTTGGCATTTAAGTTTGTCAGCCTTGTAAGATCATGACACTTAAGTGAACTACTTGTATCAAATAACATTTTCTCCTAGAGTTCCAACACCAAATTCGTAGAGCACTCAAACCTGGACATATATTCGACCCTTAATTGTACACACATGAATTTTGTGTAAGTACCAGATTTCACTAGCCTACGTCAAATAGACAAGAAACAAAAAAAAACACTCCACGTAAAACTCGACGCAATGTCGTGCGCGCAAAGGATCCGCGCTCCAAGACCATCCTAGGAAGATTCCAAAACAAAACAACCCCCAAAGAAGTCGCTGGCAGTTTTTTCATCAACACCCCCGGCTCCCGCCGAAATCGCAGGCTCGTCCCCCATCCGCTCACTAGGAAGAAGGTGCGGCCGCCCTACATAAACCCTTCCTCTCCACTCGTCTCGCTACCTGTTTCTACTATACAGTGGCCGTCTTCTTCCTCCCCCTCCCTTCCTCTCCAATCCTCTCTCTGCTCTTGAGAAGAACACAATAGAAAAAAAGGCAAAAAAAGATTACCTTTTTTTATCTATCTGAATAAAATCAAGAAGAGGAAGAGGAAGAGAGGAAAGGGAGGGGGAGGAGGAGCAATCCAGAGAAAATAGCAACCAGCTCGCGAAAAAGGGTGGAGAAATAGGGGGTTGCGGAGTTGCTTTGCTGTATTGATTGCTCGTGATTCCAGTCGTACATTTCTGCCGTAGCATTTTTGGGAAGTATGGGGAAGTCAAGCATGGTGCCGAGCTATGACTGCGCCGCCTCCGTGCTGCTGTGCGCGGAGGACAACGCCGCCATTCTCGACCTCGACGAGGAGGGGGAGGAGAGTTCTTGGGCGGCCGCTACGCCGCCACGTGACACCTCCGTCGGGTTCGCCGTCGAGGGGTTCCTGTCGGACTTCCCCTTGCAGTCGGATGACTGTATTGCGGCGCTCGTAGAGAGGGAGGCGGAGCACATGCCAAAGGAGGAGTACCCCCAGAAACTGCGGCGGCGGCATGGGGGCCCGGATTTGGCCGCCGTCAGGAGGGACGCCGTCGATTGGATTTGGAAGGTGAGATCTCTTGCTCCACGGAAATCTGTTTTTGCGTCACTAGTGAGATGCCATATGTGACGTGCGGTATTCTCGCAAAGTTGTCTCCTTTATGGAGTTCATCGCGGTTGTTGATTTGATTGCTGCTCATCGGTATCGTCCTCAATGTATATTGCCGTCATAGCTCACTGAATCTCCAATTTTTTTTGCTGGATAGGTCATTGATCATTACAGTTTCGCGCCGTTGACTGCAGTCTTGTCTGTGAACTACCTCGATAGATTCCTCTCCACGTATGAACTTCCTGTAAGTCTAGCTTTTTTAGTATCACCGGAAGCAATCCTATTCAAATTACATAGTGTTGATGTGAGGAAGATCCGAATCATGGCAGGAAGGCAAAGCTTGGATGACACAACTCTTGGCAGTGGCTTGCTTGTCTTTGGCTTCGAAAATGGAGGAAACTTTTGTGCCACTCCCCTTGGACTTGCAGGTGAGTCGTCATAACTTGCCTGCGTGTAATTTGTGAATTTTTGTCTCTTTTCTATCAAGTAATTGAAGATTTTGCGTGGCAGGTTGCTGAGGTAAAGTTTGTTTTTGAGGGAAGGACCATAAAAAGGATGGAGCTTCTGGTGCTGAGCACCTTAAAGTGGAGGATGCAAGCTGTAACTGCATGCGCATTTATTGATTACTTCCTTCACAAATTGAGTGATCATGGTGCACCCTCCATGCTCGCACGCTCTCGCTCTTCTGACCTTATCTTGAGCACTGCTAAAGGTACTTTTATTAGGATTTTGGTCAGAATTTGTCAATTTGGCAGCAATCAGTGTCTAAATTTTGAGAATTTGGTCTGCAGGTCCTGAATTCGTGGTGTTCAGACCCTCAGAGATCGCTGCCAGTGTCGCTCTTGCCGCGGTCGGGGAATGCAGAAGTTCTGTACTCGAGAGAGCTGCTACCAGTTGCAAATATTTGAACAAGGTAATATTTCACAGCTCAATTTTCCTACTAAACCATTTTACACTCATCATTAGATGGTAACCTCTAAATACAAAGTTGCTTATGCTGTTATTCATGTTTTAGTTACCATTAACACTTGCTCAAATTGTTTCCGAATCAGCCTAAATAAACAACATTTATGTGTTTTAGGAGAGAGTTTTAAGATGCTATGAAATGATTCAAGAGAAGATTACTATGGGAAACATTATCCTAAAGTCTGCTGGATCATCAATTTCCTCCGTGCCACAAAGCCCCGTTGGTGTGTTGGATGCTGTTGCCTGTCTGAGTCAACAGAGCGATGATGCTACTGTTGGATCTTCTTCAACATATTACCATAGTTCTTCCACAAGCAAGAGGAGAAGAATTAGTAGACGGCTAATTTAATTGTGGTATGCTTCAGGTGTGCTCCTCACCACTCTGGGAGTTTTTGATTGGTTCAAACATCTTAATTTAGTTTTGTCACTCAAGGATTTTGGTGTAGTCAAGTAGTTGCTGAAAGGAACTACAAAGCATGTGCACTACTTGGTCCATAGAGAACGAATAATAATCAGCGTGCTGTGAGCCAGTTCATGCAATTTGCATCTGTAAGGGAAATGCAAAGCCCTTGCGGTCCAGGGATGCTGGTGTAGGTAGAGAGGAGTAAGGAATTTACATACGTTGTAGAGATGAGAGCTCTCTCGTGCCATTTTGTACATTTTGCTCCTTCAATTGCAATGAACTTTAGGCAAGCGTTGCCTTGGGCATTGGACGTTTGATGAATGAAAATAATCCAAAAACGGATCTGCAGGGGAATAGAACCGTTTGATATCGAATTAAATGAGTTATTTTTTTATCATGAGCTATCAGTCTGTTGGCGCAATTTGCTGTTCCATTTTTTTTCCATTGTTGATCATGTCCACTGTACTATTATCCTTGATTGCTACTCTGTTTTGTCTCTCGATTCTATTTGTAAACCTGGAGAACATAAACAAGCTTTAAAACAACCATGGATTAAAAAAAGATCTTCGTTTCAAGTCTGCAACAGCTAGGTCAGTACTTTATGTGATCAAATTGGGGAATATAAAGGGATCTTGTCCCTTAAAATTGGATTTGATTGGGGATATTATTTGGATTAATGCTGGTGGGAACTATGAATAGTGGTGCTGATAAACATTAGATCAGCTTGCAAAACCCCTAAAAGAATCCTCTTGCCACCGAAAACTAGTCTACTTGGATTTTTCAGCGTGTATGCATTTGCACACTTGCACATGAAGTTCATCTGTAAACAAAACTGAGATCCACCTACCATGTCTGCGCACCTCATGGTCAAGCATATTTTTTATTCACTGGAGACATAGTGAAAACTTGCAACTGTACCAATATTGAAAATCTCTATCGTTCATTTTGTCACTTATTTTAAAAATATTGTGTCACTTCACTCTTTTTCTCTCTCTCGACCGCATTTACCACTGAGGTGCATTCATGAGGATCTTATCACTTATCCTTTTGCACCCTTGACCTGGGCAGGGTTGTGAAAATCACCATTAACTGGCTAATAAATGGAAACTCTAAACCCCAAAACTGCAATTTGTATTTTTGGAACCCTGGTCCTGCGCGTAGCAATGGTGCCAAGTACAATTGTTGATTGAAGCTGTAGTTATTTCCTATCAGTATTGCAGATGCAGTTATTTTCTACCAGCAGTGCATGGCCTGCCTCTGTCCTAGTCTGTTTCTGCTGTCCATCATGGTATGCTGCACTGATCCACTGATCTACATCGGTTTAATAGTAGGAAATTGACTTATTTGTTTTGTGAATCGGCTTGTTGTCAGTTTAAATAGAAAAAAAAGCAAGAATTAGCATATGCGAATTGTGGCCCGTGATAAGAATTTTCTTTGTGACCAGAGTTTTACCCGTCTTAGATCCTGTTTGTACACTTTATAACTTGAGTGCATACATCAGCTATACCAGGTACTTGTATGTTGCAGTACAGTCTGTAGCGGTTGAATACCATTGGCACCCCTGTACTGAGGCCTGAGGGCCTGAGGGGCTATAATTTCAGCGACAATCGCAGCCAAATGTCCGGAACAGTTTACAGCTAGTGTTTGTCGATCCAACACTCTGGCCCCGTCATGCGTACAAGCTCCTGTTTGACGCTTGCAGGACAAAAGCAAATCCCAATGAAATTCAGAAATTCTGCACATGAGCTTGCAATTATGCAAGAAGGAAAATGACTCAGAATCCAGGCCCATCCTGCATTGAGTCACTTGTTGAGCTTGCAAGCCATGATCATTGATCAATCAGGCACATACTGCGATGGTTAGGTCTGCTCCATGACTTGACTAGAGTAGCTTATCATGACCCTTGTCGCCCTACCAATCGAGCACTGAGCATCAACTTGTCCTAAATCCCGATCGATCGGCTCGCCCCTGCCAAGCCTGCAGCTGGATCATGGTACCTACACCTGTTCTTCATTGTCGCGCCCCGATTTTCCATATGTACGGTTCTTGATCAGTTCATATGACCTTCAGCGATCGATTCAGAGGTGAAACATCTCTGTAAGTCTGTAACACGTGCGATGCAGGGGCGGAACTGTAAGAGTAAGACTTTGAGAGTTGCAATCGCAGAGGCATATTCAGATTACACTGTGATAGTACTCTTCATATCATCACATGCGTCATGAGTTCAGCACGTCAGCTCAGTCAGTGTACCGATATTTTCAGCGATACTGACAGCGACGCTGTGATAGTACTCCACAGCGACACTGTGTGTTTGGACGGCGTACGTACGGCCCCAGCTTCTTCCGCGGACAACCTCTCCGTTGCCGGTGTCCTATCAGGCTACCATGCGCTCTGAAATTTGTCAGGCTTCGCCGATTCAGCGGATATAACTTCTGTGCCTGGTCCTTTCCCATGGCTGCACCCTGGATCTTGCAGCGAATTTCCAACTTCACCTGCAGGTGCAGCAGCAACTGATGAAGTAAAACGCGGGTAGGATTAATTCGTACTCTGTCAGTGCGTGTTACTGCAGCTAACAGTAAGAGAGATGCAAAGAAGTCGTGGCTCCAACGATAGAAACTAGAATTGGAGCCACGGAAGGACCAGATCTCTGCTGGTGATGGTAGGGGTTGGGGGGGGGGGATCAATCAATGGAAAAGACAGATCTAGAGTCGTTCAGGGCGAGGAGGCAGGGCGTCCGGTCGACGACGCAGCGCAGCACGGCCCCAGCTCACACGACACGCATGGAGCAGGCTCGTCCCTAAAAGATATTAATCAGGGTGTGCGGGCTGAGCAGTGAGCACCCGCACAGGGCGCTCAGGGCCCAAAAAATATATTATATTATTAGTCTCATTAATATATTTGATGGTCACATTTTAGTCCAATTTCACCCCCTTATTATCCTGAAAAGATTTTTTCATCTTGGAGAAAGAGTGATGAAGCTACTAAGTAGATATTAATCAAAGATAATGGCTATGCTATATACAATATTTTAAGATTAATAGTTATAGGCTTGTTGCAATGTAGGATTTTTGTAGTGTTGTCAGGCATCTATACCGATTCTTAAAAACTCTTACGAAATTAAAAATTCTCTTGTTCCAGAGGAGGCCTCAACTTTTTTTTATAACCTTTTTTACTTTAGCCAAACACGAGAATTTCACATGATTCCGAGACTCAAAACAATCTGTGATTGCAAAATCCTTGTTAAATTCTTACGTTCGAAATAGGTTATCACGTCAGAAAATTATATGAAATATAGATATCTATGTTTTGATGAGTAAGCATTAAGGTTGTCAAAATGAAACGGGCCCCAAAATGTCCCGGACGGTCCTGAAGCTAAGAATCGATCGAAAAGACAAGAAGGTCGTCGATTTTCTTCTCCGGGCCGTACTGACGAGACAAGGTGTGCGCTGGGCGATCTGCTCCTTCGTTTGGACTGTGGGTTCTGCGTTGCGGATTCGCGGGTTTCTGCCAGGGACAGCAGAGCGGATTATTCTTTGGCGGGAAGGGTGGAAATGGGCAGGCAGGCAACCACAAGCCATGTGGGTGGGAAGAAAGTTACACGAGATTTTTATCGAAAGACTCCTATAAAATTCTAATATATATATTATTTTTTTATGATCTAAGAATTACGTATAACTGAAGTAAGAAGAAGAATGAATTTCTATTATTGTAGATGAGAGATGCTAATATAGATTAGAACACGCATGTTTTGTCTTGTAATTTCTAAGTTTTGTATTTTTTTTCTCTTCCTTTGTTTTATTTTTATTTTTGCGACTCAAGTTCTGTACCACCGACTCATCGTGTAAATGCAAGATTTTAACATGTCGCGTCCGCACTATGGTCTAACCGATCGGCAACTAGTACTAATGTATTATCAATCATGTGACCATGACAACAGAATTTACTGCCCAGAACTCGCAAGCATTGGCGTCCAGTTTATCTTGATCATAGTACGGTTCAGCTCAGCTACCTCGGCTTCATGGTCGACTTGGAATTTGGAAAGCCTCCCTTGTTTCGTTTTCTTTTGTTTTCAAAATTAAAAATTGTAGGCGCCCGTTTTAAAAAAGTAGCAATTTTAGTCGTTTGAGTACTTATGAATTTCAGTATCTCTAAAAACTATTTTTTTTGTTTTTTATTGTATAAATAATTTTTTAAGTTGAAATTTCTGTGAGAGCTAGATGATAATATCTTTTACATCATAATTTTTTAAAGAAATTTTCATGACCATTTACATAGTATTTTTAATTTTGAGAATAATAAAATATTTTATTTTTATTTTTAAGCTATCATTCTTGCAACGGAGGACAATTAGCTATTCATGCTTTTTTAAAATAGATATTTAAAATTGCTAAATTTGAAAATTAAAATATAAAAACTGAAGCTTTTTCCTTGAAACGACTCGGCCTAGCATTATTTTTCTTCGAAAGCAAATTCTATAAAACTTATCTAAAAAATTCTTGTACGACTTTATTCACATCATATACAATACAATAGCTGAATTAAATAAAAAAATAAATAAATACATATTATTACAATATAAAACATCTTTTATAAATAATATTTTATAAAATTTGCTTCCATCCCTTCCGTGCCCACAAAAGCACAGCCCATCCCGTCATCCCTTATCACTTTCCCCAAATTAGAATCAAATCCTAGCTTGTTCCCTGATCCCCACCCGGCGACTCACGGAACCCTAACCCTAGGTCTGCCGCTCCGCGCCACATGCGCGCGGCCGCCGCCCATGGCGACCCTCAAGGAGCTCCTCCCAGTGCCCAAGACGTCGGCGTCCATGTTCTACGACCACAGCAGCGACC
Organism: Phragmites australis; assembly: GCF_958298935.1. Lineage (NCBI taxonomy): Eukaryota > Viridiplantae > Streptophyta > Magnoliopsida > Poales > Poaceae > Phragmites > Phragmites australis. The sequence continues at coordinate 43,312,246 of NC_084925.1, read as the reverse complement.
CCTGGTTCAAGGAGCGGTACGGCGGCGAGTCCGCGCAGTCGTCCACCGAGAGGCCTGCGGCTGCGACGAAGCCCGTCCCTCCGTACGGGAAGCGGGCGGGATTTGTGCCGCGCCGGCCTGAGGATTTCGGAGATGGCGGCGCCTTCCCGGAGATCCACGTCGCGCAGTACCCGCTCGGCATGGGCCGCCGCGACGAGAAGGGCGGGTCCAAGATCCTCGCGCTCACCGTCGACGCGCACGGCAGCGTCGCCTTCGACGCCGTCGTGAAGCAGGGCGAGAACGCCTCCAAGATTGTCTACTCCAAGCACAGCGACCTCGTGCCCAAGATCGCCACGATCGATTCTCAGGCGGTCGGCGACGACGAGGAGCAGAAGCAGATCGAGGAAACCACCGAGCGGACGAAAGCCGCCTTGGAGAAGGTTGTGAACATCCGCCTCTCCGCTGCTCAGCCCAAGAATGTGCCGACGCACGATTCAGAGTCGAAGTTTATCAAGTATAAGCCGTCCCAGCAATCAGCAGCTTTCAATTCAGGCGCCAAGGAGAGGATCGTTAGGATGTCGGAGGTGGCGGTTGATCCTCTTGAGCCACCAAAGTTCAAGCACAAGCGTGTGCCCCGAGCGTCTGGGTCTCCACCTGTGCCAGTGATGCACTCGCCACCACGGCCAGTTACGGTGAAGGATCAGCAGGATTGGAAGATTCCGCCCTGCATTTCAAATTGGAAAAATCCAAAGGGTTACACAATTCCACTTGATAAGAGGTTGGCTGCTGATGGGAGGGGTCTGCAGGAGGTGCAAATTAATGATAACTTTGCAAAGCTTTCTGAAGCATTGTATGTGGCAGAGCAGAAGGCGAGGGAGGCAGTACAGATGCGCTCCAAGGTGCAGAGGGAACTGATGCTGAAGGAGAAGGAGAGGAAGGAGCAAGAGCTTAGGGCTCTTGCACAGAAGGCACGCATGGAGAGGACCGGTGGCCCACCTGCGCCAGCAGCTGTGCTTGCTGGTGATGGTAGGGGCGCAGTTGATGCTATCCTTGAAGATACGGATATGGAGCAGCCACGTGAGCCACGTGAGCAGCGCAGGGAGACCAGGGAAGAGAGGGAGGCTAGGATTGAGCGTGATAGAATCCGTGAGGAGCGTAGGCGGGAGAGAGAGAGGGAGAGGAGGCTGGAGGCCAGAGATGCTGCAATGGGCAAGAAGAGCAAGATCACAAGAGACAGGGACCGTGACGTCAGTGAGAAGATTGCTCTGGGCATGGCAAGTACCGGTGGTGCGAAAGGCGGGGAGGTCATGTATGATCAGCGTCTGTTCAACCAGGACAAGGGAATGGACTCTGGGTTTGCTACAGATGATCAGTACAACATCTACAGTAAGGGGCTCTTCACAGCGCAGTCCTCGATGTCCACGCTTTACAGGCCTAAGAAGGATGGTGATTCTGATGTGTATGGTGATGCGAGCGAACAGTTGGAGAAGGTTATGAAGACTGACAGGTTCAAGCCTGACAAGGGATTTACTGGTGCTTCAGAGAGGACTGGCAAGCGAGATAGACCTGTGGAGTTCGATAAGCAGGAGGAGAACGATCCCTTTGGTCTGGATCAGTTCTTGACTGAGGTGAAGAAGGGAAAGAAAGCTGTGGAGAAGATTGGAGGCGGAGGAACCATGAAGGCGAGTGCTGGATCCTCGATGAGGAATGATTACGAGGGTGGGGGATCTGGGAGGTCCCGCATTAATTTTGAAAGGGGGCGTTGAGGTATTTGCACTGCATCAATCTTCTGCAGGTTCTCAATGCATTCTCAAATATATAATCTAGCAGGATGTCATATAAGAAGGTGAACTCTCTTCTGATAATGGCTTGATCTCTAACCTGGTGCAATCCGTGCTCCTGCTCTACTTTCAACGGTTGTGTTAAAGAGCGTACTCTTTAGATCCTATGATGTTTATGTATTTGTGCAACTGTTCATGGTGGGATCTATAAACTTTGTTCGTACATATTCCATTAACTTTCCTATCATCTTTTACTTTCCAGTTTCAAGCTGTAAGAATTTTGAATACATCAATTACACTGTGGGTGTGTACGCGACGTGGCTATCTGTTGCCTTGGTATGGAATTGCTTCACAGGTGCTATTCCATTCCTCTGAATGAATTTCGTGCTGGTGCAGTTAAGATTCCGTCTATCTGCTGTTTTGAGAGAGTTGGATTCATTGTTCATTGATGTATCGAATGGGAGTTTGCCTTGTGGTCTCGTGGTTATCTGAAGTCACTCCATTTGATGCTTGATTGTACTGGTTTTATGAATGTGGAGTCTCGTGCTCCATCTTTTGCCGATGGGTTGCAGTATTCCAGCTGTGTCCTGATTGCTATTTTTTTTTCTATTGACCTCATTCATAGTTCAGTCTTGCTTCGTTTCTGCACAAGTAGAACTGTCCTATCGTTGATTTGCCTTAACATTTTGCCTTTCTTCGATTTCGTCTTTCACAGGAATCTAGTTTCCTTCCTCTCAAGAAAAATGGATCAAGCAGCGGAAAAGACGAAGGAATTGTTTCACTGTTGTATTACGATCTGACGAGCAAGTTGGGGTCGCGCGTAATCGGACGGGATCGTGTATGGAAGCAGGGCGACAGCAGAAGCATCTCGTCCCCTGCCACCCCCTCAGTTCCATTGGCTCTTGGTTCGTCTCGTGCACCGTCCATCTCACAGCGATTCTGATGCTACTCATCTTCCTAGAAGTGACCACGAGAACCCTTGTCATGGATTTGTCAAGAGGCGCATATCGCGAGATTATTTGAAAGCTACGCTCGTATCTGTTGGAAAATAAGTCACTTTTAAATTTAATTTAATTTATAAATAATTTATGAATGTAAACTAAAAAATTAATAGGTTCATATCATCAGAGTATAATTTAAACATGTATATGATAATATTATATATGGCTAGATCGTCTATACTTGAAATTAGAGATCACAGTAAATAAAATATGTATTGATCTTGCGATGTGAAGATTGTCGAGGATATAGGTTGCATCCTATTAACAACATGATCGATCATGTTGACGATACATGAAATTTATTGACGATGATAGCGGACGGTGCATAAACGTTTAGGAAGACGTGTGATAATGAAGAATATGAGCAGTCGCGCAGAACGCTTCTTGAAAACCTTATTCTTTCTCTCTCGGTGTAAGATTATCAGCACTGAATTTGTTAACGATGACAGCGGATGGCGTCCAAGCAATTAGAAAGATGAGTCGTGGTGAAGAATTTGAGTAGTCATATGGAGCGTTTTTCAAAAATCTTATTCGCTCTCTCCAGGTGTAAGATCTCAAGAGCGAGGGTTTCAGAAATCTGCTCTCCCGGTTGTCGGTGCACGCCGATACTAGGATGGAGTAGACTACAGTGGCAACACAATAACGAGGGAAAGATGTAAAAACCCTAATTCTTATATACACTCACATAATAAGAGTGTTCCCAAATGATGGCTACTTTCATTATTAGTCTATCTTGTCTCTTCAATGAGGTAGGGATCCTTAGAAATATACAAGGAGAAAACTCTCTACCTCCACCTCTATCAGCAATATGACACTAATAGAAGGTAGACCTCATCATAGGTCGCTTCTCCGTAATATGAGCATTTGAGATTTATTGAGAATTATTAAAATTATATGGGCCCCTATAATTCTAACAATCCTCTACCAGATCTCAAAGTTGTATAGAGATTTGCCTGTTTTTCACTGTTATTTGATATATCAGTATTTTAGTAGAGACTATTAAGCTGAACATCCACATAGAACATCATGCTACACTAATTCACAACTTGAACAATAGACTACGCTTTTAATTGCAAGTTTTATACAAACAAGTTTTCTCAGAGGTCATAATTGATACTTGACTGCATATAGGCTACCCTACGGGTGGAGCATATAAGTCATACTACTTAGTCTCTTTATGAGCTTAATAGAGGTTATCCAAGCCTCACAGACTGCGATCAATAGTCAGACTCAAATTGGTGTGTTCTTTCAAGAATGCTCTGCACGACAACATCTTTGCTTATTAAAGCAACATAACACATTAAGGCAGTAGCCAACATGCTTTACAGATCTTTGAGAGTATTGCATCTTTACTGGAGTAGGTTGTAAAGTACTCTCATTCAGTTAGATCAATAACTTGTTTTTTCCAAGTCCTAATTCACGGAATCTGCAATCACATAGGCTAGGTTACCACTATAGTATAACTCACATAGGTCTCATACCCATCTCTCTTGATGCTTTCTCTATCACATTTCGTGATAGTCCCTTTGTGAAGGAATCTGTCAGGTTCTTAGGTGTTTGGATATAATCCAAGGTTATCATTTCGGAGTTTCTCAATTTCCTGGCATACTTTAATCGTCTTTTTACGTGCCTTATGGACTTCTCATTATCCTTATAACTTTTTTACTTTGATAATAAATGTTTGATTATCATAGTTCATAAGGATAGCCAGTACCGATTTCTCAACGACAGGCAAGTCCATCAATAACTCACATAGTTATTTTGTCTGAACAGTGATTGTGTCTAACATAGTGTGTTATGCTTCCATAGTTAACCTCGTCAAAATAGTCTGTTTGAAAGACCTCTATGAGACAACACCACCACCTAGAGTGAACACTTGTGACGTAAATCTCATCAGCATCAGATATCTAGTTTGAATCACTATAACTCTCTAGTATCGATGGGTACTCAGAATATTGAAGACTGTAACTCATAGTACCAAGCAAATAACGTATGACTCGCTCAAGTCCGTGCTAATGTTTATCACCCAGGTTATAAGTAAACCAGTTCAATTTGCTTACATCAAATGAGATGTTAGGCCTTGTAACACTAACTAAGTACATGAGTGATCCAATAATCTGAGAGTATTTCAGTTGGTCCATGCCACTTTTCTTATTCTTTGGAAGTATCACATTGGGGTCATAAGTTGTTAGAGAAGGCTTGATGTCTTGGTAGCTAAAGCGGCTCAAGACCTTCTCAATGTAAGGAAATTATGTAAGAGTAATCTCATTCTGCCTTTGATTAACTTGATGTTTAAGGTTACATTAGCCTCACTCAGATCTTTCATATCAAAGCTTTGAGACAAAAAATACTTGACCTCATTAACCACGTCAAGATTTGTCTCAAATATCAATATGTCATCAACACACAAACATAATATAACTCCCTCACCCCCACCATGGCGATAGTACACACATTTATCCACCTCATTGACCAAAAAGCCTACAAATATTAATGTTTTGTCGAGCTCCTCATGTCATTGCTTAGGATCTTGTTTAAGATCATACAAGGCTTTCAACAACTTACACACCATCTTGACCTTTTACTACAAACCCATTAGGTTGTTTGTAAGATCTAGGATATCGTCTAGAGGAGAGGTGAATATGCGGTTTTAAAACTAATTGCTTAGCGATCAAGCAAACTTGCGGAAACAAACTAAAGAACATTAGAGCAATATGAAACAACTAAGAGCTATATCAAGATTTGCAATCCTAGGGTGACATGCAATAATTTATATTTTAGAAAGATAAATTACATAAGGTAAATTGTATGAAAGTAAATAGCTCAACAAAAAAGTAAATATCTCAAGAGATGACACTTTAAGTTTATCTCGTGGTATCAATGTTTTGCCAATCACCTCTGTCGGTGTATTCAGAACCAGGGGTCCCTAAGTCCCGAGGCCAGGCCGGCCATCCACCACATGTCACCACCCTGCAAGGTAAGAAGAAGCTAAGTCCCGGGAGAAGGTGCTCGGGGCCGCCGCCTCTGGTTCCCGAGCACCCTAGTTCCCCGATGATCCGCAGAGCCCAAATACCAAGAAGGAAGTGCTCGGGAGAGAGTGCTCGGGGCTGCACGTGGCAGCCCCCGAGGACTCGGTGCCCCGAAGGTCCCACCAAAGTGCTCGGGAGAGAGTGCTCGGGGCTGCACGTGGCAGCCCCCGAGGACTCGGTGCCCCGAAGGTCCCACCGAAGTGCTCGGGAGAGAGTGCTCGGGGCTGCACGTGGCAGCCCCCGAGAACTCGGTGCCCCGAAGGTCCCACCGAAGTGCTCGGGAGAGAGTGCTCGGGGCTGCACATGGCAGCCCCCGAGGACTCGGTGCCCCGAAGGTCCCACCGAAGTGCTCGGGAGAGAGTGCTCGGGGCTGCACGTGGCAGCCCCCGAGGACTCGGTTCCCCGAAGGTCTCACTCAAGTACTCGGGGGAGAGTGCTCGGGGCTGCACGTAGCAGCCCCCGAGGACTCGGTTCCCCGAAGGTTCGCGCAAGATCATTCGACGACCCGAAGGGTCCCGTCGTCAGGGTGTCATCCAGTCAAAGGCCCAATGCCGCATTTAATAGGCACGCGCGGTCTGACATCCTGATATCCTGACATTCTCAGCTGCCCACGCCCCAGTGTCAGACCCTGCCATGCACTGGCAGGGGGGCATGGGTCCATTAAATGCACGGGTCCCGTCCCGTTTCATCCAGGTGCCTCGGGATAACGTTGCCAGAATCGAAGCGCTCCGCCTGCCACCCTGCCCTGGCAGAAGAACAAGACAGGGTGGGCGCACCGGGCACCTCTGAGGCTGCCCGGTGGGCCCCCTTTATGGCGCCCGAGGGCTTCCACAGTGGCGGGTGGTCGGATGCGCGCCGCATTTCTCCACCGCCCCTGTCACTTCGCCAAGACGAAATGATTGCGCCTTTCTCCGTGGCACCTTGGCATTCGCGTCCCCTCTTTCCCATTCAGGATATGTTGAGGTCGGCGCGCCTATAAAAGGAAAGGATGGAGAACACGTAAGAGAGGACCCCCCCGACGAACAAGACCGAAGGAACCGAAAGTGTGTGAAGAAGAGGACGCAGACGCTCGAACCAGCTCAAGCCAAGCTAGAACACGAGAGCCTCAAGCTCTTTGTAAACGGCTCTCCCCTTAGAACCAGATACATCCTTGAAGAATTCCCTTCAAGGATAAATATAGCGCTCACACAGGAGTAGGGTGTTACGCCTCCGTGCGGCCCGAACCTGTCTAAACCCCGGTGCACCCATCTTTTCCTCGCATTAGGGCAATCATCTCTCGCCAGCCATCGCATTTGTTTCCGTTCCCGCTTATTTCCCAAACAAGCTTTTCCAGGATCATCCCCCCGGCCGAATCTCTAAAAAGGGGTCTCTCGGGATCCCTGCGACAGGAGTTCACCCTCCGACAACCTCCAATCCACGTTGAGGCGAGTTTAGGTTTCGAACCGCTTCTCTATCAAGTATTCAATTCTCACACGAGAAAGGACTCACATCGAGCAACTTGATCTTAAGCAGGAATAGAGTAATGAACTACTCAATACCTCGATTCCACTAAAGTAACACTTTGACGCTCTAGCAAGGTGTGCTCAAAACCTCTCACAAACACCACCATAGCTCCTTCACAATTTTCTTCGAAGGGCTCAATGGCGCAATCACCTCCAAACTGTTTAGGAGGCAGTAACCTCTAAAAGTAACAAGTCGATGACGCTTGCTTGAAGAATCACTAGTGCTTCAATGCTTAAACTCTTTAAAGTTATACACTAGATGCTCTCATTTTCTCAAATATGCAACCACTAAGCTAAAAGAGGGAGAGAAGGAGGCCAAGTGCTTAAATGTATTGTAGTGAAGTGCTAGAGTTTTGCTTGAACCAGCCAAGCTTCTATTTATAGCCTACCATTGGAAATATGGTTGTTGCTATTGATTTGATAGCTTTGCGACTTTGGCGGTCAGACCACAGGTCATCTGACAGTCAGACCGCCAGTCATACAATGGCTACGAAAGCATGATGATTACTCTTACACATGTCTGGCGGTTAGACCGCCTAGTGCCTTGGTCAGACCGCGAGCCGAGAACAGAGTATCAAACCTCTATGTTCCCAGGCGTTCAGTCCAACTAGCCATGGCGGTCAGAGTATCTGGCCTTGGCGGTCATATCGGCTGACCTCACGGTCAAACTGCCACCCGAGCAGAGGGTCCAAATCCCTCTGTTCCTTGGTGGTTAGATCGGGCCATACACACGGTCAGACCAGGACTAGAAAACTTCTAAACATCAGCCAGGTTTATACAACGATCAGACCGGTCATGCCCGACAGTCTGACCGCTACAATTCAGAACTTCGAAAGACATTTCTTTGGCCCTTTTCAAACTAAACGTTCTCATCCTATATGAAATGCAAGTATGAGCAATTTAGGCACTTTCGATATCTCAAGTAGACACATATTAACCCCTATATATAGTATGACACTTATCCTATTAATCCAAGCAAAAATACGAATTTGAACAATATACATGAGCGTATTTAATGAAATGGACAATTTTTTTATGTATTTACAATTTTAGCATCTGTATTCGGCGCACGGTGTGTCGAAAATAATTTTTCGGGACATGGTGTACCGAAAAAGGTATTTTCGACACACCGTGCATCGAATATACTGTATTCGACACACGGTGTGCCAAAAATCACCTGTATTCGGCACACCGTGTGCTGAATACAGGGAAAAGCGTATTTCGGCACACCGTGTGCCGAAAATCACATGTATTCGGCACACGATGTGCCGAAATACATGTTTTTTTTGTGCGGTCGGTTCGATTTCATGTTATCGGTATTTTGTTATTTCATGTAATTGGCAACTTTCAACTACATTTGAAACGAGTTGTTAATTTAACAGTCATTTTATCTCAGTGATTTGGCTCTTCATTTATGTAACGATGTGTTGTTATTTCATGTAATTAGTAACTCTGAATAAAATTAGAAATTAGTTGCTAATTTAACTGTACATTTCAAAATGCATGAGTAAGAAAACATATAGTCTTTAAGGTGGCGGGCAGTCTTAACACTTAGGTATGTTTGAACATGCGCAACATTAACCCTTGTATCATTGATCATCTCAAGATGGCGACGGAAAGTGACGACGTAGATTAGCGAAATCGTCGAGGCATTGGTGGCATGAAATCGTCGTCGTCGTCGTCGTCTTGAGGTATCACGGTACGAGCACTGAAATGTTGCCTAGAGGGGAGGGGGGTGAATAGGCGAAATCTAAAAATTCTGCAAACTTAAAACAGCAGATTAGAAAAGTGAGGATAATCCGAACTTTTGAGGAAGTTTGAACTGGAGCTAAAACTGAGATAACGAGTGACAAGTTTATGGGTTACCAAGCATCAGTAGATGTATAACAACTTATAAGACCAAATACCTGTAGCTCAAACTTTGCAACGAGATAAATCGGGTATTGTAAGACCCGCGTTGCCGGGATCTCCTGTGCCTCCTGTATCAGTCCCTGGATTACGTAGCTGATACGCACAGTACAACAGTTGTAGTATCATAGTCAAATTTCGTACAATACATTAACGTACAGTGTACTTTAAGTTACAAACCATATTGTCCCTTACAAATATGGCCTAGCGGCCTTTATGAAAAGCACAGCGGAAAAGGACCCAAGCCACAAGCAGCGAGGGTGCGAACACGGCACTTAGACTACTCTTCGTCTCCGGCTTTGCCCCCGACAAAGTTGGCATTATCTTCTTCATCTGAATGACAACAAGAGTGAGTACAAAAGGTACTCAGCAAGCCCTATACTACTTTCAAGGGTTTGATAGATGCATAATGAAGTATTTCAAGGATAAGGCTTTACGGAATAGTTTTAGCGTAAAGCAATTTATGCAGGTATTCAGTTGTATCATCAATGATTAACTTTAAAACCGTTTTAATAGTTCAAAACCAGTAACAAGTTTTATCTGGGAGTTTTCGGTCCTGGGAGGGGCTATACCTCACTCCTCAGTCCCTTTTTATCACATCTGGTGCACACCTAGTACCACACAGCCTCTGGTGATATCGAGTCAGGAAACATCACCATACAGACATCTAGTCCACCCACTCACTCATCAAGACACACGCACCCTGAGTCTAGTCAACGCGATTGCTGCTTTCGCATGTCCATAACCGTGGACACGGCTATTCGAATAGTTTTACACTCTGCAGAGGTTGTACAATTTTACCCACGCGATATGCTCAGCCTCCCACTGTTGCATGCAGGGGAGCGAATCATAGCGAGACCCTCCATAACACCTTTCCTGCCGGGCTTTTCCACGAGACACGCCCAAGTACCAGAGCTGCATGCTTCCGAAGGCCAGCATCCCTTTTTAAGCCTTGGCCGGTACTAGAAACCTCCAAGCATGCGGGACAGGATAGTACTTGCCTGCTCGTTGCTCTCAGCCTCCTGGTATGATGTCCGACCCAGTCCAGTGAAAGGAAAGTCAAGTCCTGCCCATACAGGACGCATGGTTGTACGTAGTGGCTAGGCTAGACGGGCCGCAATGACTCGGTCCTTAAGCGGCCGGGGTGGGCATCTCCTAGCACGAGTATTCCCACAATACCACATGCCCCCAAGAGCATCCCCTCCCACAGAGGACTACTCTACCTGCCCCCGCCAAAACAGTTTTCACCCGTTTTCACACATCTCCCATCATATCCCACACACCATCAAGGATCTCACATCTATCACAGAATTCATATCCATCAAGATTCATGGCATGACTTTAATACTGGACAATGGTAATTTGTCACCTCCGAGGAGATGCAGTTTAAAAGCGATGCCTCTGAGGAGACGTATTCAATCCTAAGCATGCTAGATATCAAGACGTCTTCCATCGTCAATATAGATAACAATAGGTAATCCTAGGGTGATATGTATTCTGGGTGAAGTTAGTTATGGCATGGCGAGTGTTGATAGGATTAACTACTACAAACAATTGCAAAAGCATAATACATAGCACATGTAGTAGTATTCCCAGTTTTAGTTGAGCATGTAGATTATTGAAAAACATAGGTTCAATATGATCAAGGAAAATAGGACTTGCCTTCTCCAGAGTTCTCCTCTTGATTTTGGTCAAAGTCAGGATCCTCTTCAGCCTGAATAATCCCAGCACAGATCTCGCAAAACAAGTGTTCTTGTTCCCGCTCTTGCTCCTCTGTAATTCACAACTACGATCAACACGGCTAAACTAAGAAGAACCGATTAATACCAATTGAAAAGCCAAACAAGCCCTAACAGACAACACAAGTTGGCCAATGAGTAGATCTTGATTTTTAAGGAATTTTGGCGAAGGAAACGCCGAAATCGGAGCCAGAACGGAGAAGTTACGGCTCCTGGAAGATTTAACTCAGGAAAATATGAAAAAGACACTATTCATAGGTGGGGCCCACATGAACAGTAGCAGGCCCACTTGGGCTCCACCCGGGCCTGGATGGGCCGGGCCTGGGCCTAGGCTGGGCTCGGATTACAGTAATGGGCTACACAGTGCAGCCCACACAGTATTTGGGCTGGCTGCTGAACGGGCTACGGGAGCTGGGCCGGCCTGCTGAGGCCTGGCCTGCTGGCGGTTGGCTGCTTGGGCCGAGCTAGCGGTGCACGGGCCGAGACGGCCGTTGGGCCGAGCCGAGGCCGGTCTGGCCAAGCCAGGCCACGGCCCGTTGGTCGGTTTGGCGTGCGCGCGGGCGTGCGAGCGCGCCTATGCGAGCGAACGACGGAGAGGGAGAAATTCGGCCGGCGGCGAGCAATCCTACGGCGGTGCGCACCAGAGAGTTCGTTGGAAAAGTGTTTCGGCCAAAGCTTCACGACGACGAAGGCACGCCGGCCAACCTTGAGAACTGGCGGACTCGGCAGGGGGCACCTCGACGGCAGCCGGTGGCGGAAACGATGCCAGTTCGTCGCCGGAGGGGGAACAAGGCGCGGAGAGAAACGGGCGGCACCTCCCCTATACGGGAAAGGGGCCAACCTGCAAGAAAAAGAGGCCTGGAGCCTCTTTAACACACGGCACGATGGCCGGCGACCACACTACTCACACGCACGCCAGCGGCGACCAGACGCGGTGGCCGAACCACAAACGCGTCAGCGTGCGGCTATCAGCCAAATTGGCGCATGGGGTGGCGTACTAGCTAGTCTAGGGACTCTAGGGAGGCTAGGGGGCTCACCAGTGAGGTCGGACGGTGGCAAGCGGCGGCTGTGGTCGGCGGTGGGGACGACGAATGACGGCGGCTCGGGCTTCGCGCGAAGGCAGCTCCCGTCGAGCTTTCCGGGCCAACGGACGGTGGCGCGCGGGCAGCATCGGCTTAAGGTCCTCCTCGGCAGCTCGTCGGCGGTGGTGTATGGTCGACGGCGAGCAGTGGCGAGGCGAGAAACGGGGCGGCGGTGGCGGAAGTGGTGAAATGGGTAAGGAGGGAGTGCCGGCCTGCTATTTATAGCTGGGAGGGGAGGCGGCACTAAGGCGAGGGCGAGGGACGCGCGAGCGGGCGCGGGTGTCCATCGCGGGTCGACGGAGGCGAGGTGGAGCGCAACGAGGCGTGCGACGCGGCGGCGGTGGCCTGTGGCCGGCCGACGCGCGGCAGGCTACCGCAAGCACGCGTACTGCGGCGACAACGCAGTGGCCGGGGCAGGGGCAGAGAGAAGGGAGAGGCATGGGCTCGGGGCAGAGCTGTCCTGTGAAGAGCGGCGGTCGGCGACGTGGCCTGCAGCGCTGGCGGGGAGAGAAGGGAGGGGGGAGAGTTAAGAGGGGTGTGGCGCGGGTGGATGGGTGACACACGACATCGGTGGACGGCCTGGAGCGAACACGCGCGCGGGCACGCCCGGCGCGCTGGCGCGCGGCCGAGTGGGCCGGGAAGGCAATGGCGGCCCATGCGGGGAAGGAAGCGGCCGAACGGGCCGGCAGCTAGCCTGGGCTAAAAAAAAGAAGAAGAAAGAAAGAAGACCAGTTGGGCCGGATAAAAAGAGAGGGGAAAAAGGAAACCGGCCCACTGAGAATTTGGAGGAGAAAAAAAGAAAGAGAGAAAAAAGAGAAAGAGAATCAAACATATCTTTGGAATAATTCAAATTGGAAATTTGAATTTGGAACTTGACTTTGGATTAAGATCAACTTCAATTATTTATTTGGAGTTGATTTAATCTGGATCTCTGAGCTTGGAGATAATTTGATTTAAGCTGATCAGAGTCTAAGAGTAGGTTTGAGTTGAGAGACATTTACTTCAAACCTCCACACAAAGAATCATAAAATCCAATAACGCATGACAGTCACCCTAACGCAGTGATCTTTGCTAGAATTTGCACTGGTAAACTTTGGAACAACTAGTCAACTCCATACCTCCAACATGTGTGAAGGTGTATGTACTGGCATACATACACATCCCTGTACATGTACTAGCTTACTTAATTATCCTCAAAAAGTTTTAATTTAGAGATAATTCTGTAATTATACAATATGCTAAACACAGGGTGTTACAGGTATAAACCCTAGAATTCTATTCAAACGAAAGATTATAAACAAATACTAAAAATTGAACAAAGTTGACACAAGAATTTGTTTACCGAAATTCGGTCACTCCACAAAGAAGTGCCTACGTCTCCGTTGAGGAGCTCACAAAGAGCCGGGTCTTTTCTAACCCTATCCTCACTAAAGTGACCACAAAGATCGAGCTTCGGGTTTCTTACTCAACTTGTCGGGGTGATACAAACTTCCCGAGGCTCACCACAAACTTGGGAGCTCAACGGGCAACGCCTTGCCGTCTAGGTGGACGAACCACCAAGAGTAAAGAACTTGAAACCACCGACTTAACGAAGAAACGAGTGCTCAAAAGATGGCTTTGTACTTCACTAGCACTCTTGCTTAAATTCACTCAACCCTAGCAAAGATCTCAACAAGAATCACAAAAGGGGAGTGAAAATGAGATTTTAATGTGCTAGAAGCCTTTTGTCTCAAAGCTGGTCGGAATTAAAGGGCTCAGGTGCTGTTTCATTGAAGGGTGTGGGGTTTTTATACTCCACACTCAAAAACTAGCCGTTATGCTTTGAAAAGTGCAAACCCTCCGCACAAGCTCGGAACCTCCGCACTTGTGCGGACCCTCCGCAGAAAAGTGCGGATCTTCTGCAATTAGCCGAGAACTCACTAAAGTGCGGATCCTCCGTACAAAAGTGCGGACCTTCCGCATTTTTTTGAAACAAAGGTTTTAGGGCTAACTTTCTATGACTCTCATGGGTTTGCTTGGACTTTTGAGCACTGTCTCTGTACAAGCAAGTAGATTTTATGTCCCCCTTTATAGTATGGTATTCTAAACTCAAATATAAAGCATAAAAGAATTTAAAAAGCATAGGAGCCAAGTCGCTTTCCTTTATCTATTTTTGGGGGGTTCACAACGCGTCACATTTCTTATTTGATGGAACTAACACCTTTCCATAACTCATAAAACTCATTAGTTCTTTAATTATTTTGTTATTATCACCAAAATCCACTTGGGGACCTAGATGCACTTTCGAGCACGTGCTCTTGTAGTGTTCGTTGAACCTTTTCCTGTATGGCTGGTGGAACGTCGAGGCATTGGTGGCATAAAATCATCGTCGTCTTGAGGTATCATGGTATGAGCACGTGCTCTTGTAGTGTTCGTTGAACCTTCTCTTGTATGGCTAGTGGAATGTCGAGGCATTGGTGGCATGAAATCATCATCATCGTCGTCGTCTTGAGGTATCACGGTACGAACACGTGCTCTTGTATTGTTCGTTGAACCTTCTCCTATATGGCTGGTGGAACGTCGAGGTATTGGTGGCATAAATCATCGTCGTCGTCGTCTTGAGGTATCACGGTATGAGCACGTGCTCTTGTAGTGTTCATTGAATCTTCTCCTGTACGGCTGGTGGAACATCGAGGCATTGGTGGCATGAAATCATCATCAGCTCTTGTACCCCTTAGGTTCGCTAATCTTCGTCGTCTTCTACGCGAACCAGGTATCACACCCCCGTCGAAGAGTATATGCATTGCCAAGAAGTGTGGGATTTCTTTGTTGATTAACTCTGCGTCTTCTGGGAACACCTAAAGCAGAAGAGGGGTATTCGAATCAATAGCAATAAGATAAGTATGGTGATCAAATAGAAATTGACGAACCTGTATGTGGGATGCATACTGGTCGGGCAACATCGTCATCCTTCTTTGCCTCATACAGAAACCCAGCACAGAAGGATGGTCGGCTAGTTCGCACACCCTGAGGTATATTTAGCGGCGCTCATGCAAGAGGGCCCTAAGGTCGTCGGTTGTTACATATAGAAGTGGAACGGTGAACGCAGAATATGACGGTCTTGCATTCAATTTAGATACAACTTAGATTAGGTTGCTCTCTTTGAAGGGATCATCCTTCCCTCCATACACAACCTGCAAGGAGGCAATTAATGCTATATCGATCGTTGTATGTATTCATGGAAAGCCAGTACTAGAATTTCCCGTCATATAGTTATTGATCTTTCACTGTAACTTTTTTGCTCTGCACCAAAGCACAAATCGTTGGTTATTTAATAAACATTAAACATGTATGAAATATGGTAAATGATATATACAAATGCTTAATAAGTTACTCATAAATAAGTTATGTGTCCTAATTAGTTGACAAAGATTATGTAAATTAAATGTAATTACTTGAACACTGAAGTGTATGGTATAGTACAAATGAGTACATAATATAGTAAATAACACATAGTACAGATGAGTACACAAAATAGATGAGTACACAATATGTTGCACTGGCTCATTAACGACACCGACGCCGCAAGCAATCCACAGGAGTGTAAGCGTCTGGCGGGTGTGTGACCCTCATCCCAGTGGCCTGAGCTGGCCTCTGCCACGTGTGCCCTTGGTCCTCATCTTCATCGTTGTGCTGTGTTCCAACTCCACCGAATGTGTATACAGAACCGCTACCTCGGCCCTGTATGTACCACGATGTAGGATCGTCATACGGGAGTGTGCCTGCCGGTAGTACGTGCTCTGATGGAGTCCGAGTCTTAGCTTCCTAGTACCACTGTGAACCCCCAGGTGCATCGGGATATTGAGGGTATTAGCCGCTCAGTAGCTCGGTGAAGCTGCCCGCTTGCAATACATCAGCCCAGTCAAATATGAATGTATGAGTTCTAAAGGTGCCAAGTTTTTCTCCTTAGCTGCCTTGTGAGGCTTATGATGTTGTTTTACTTGCATATAACTATGACACTTAGAATCTTTAACCATGTAAATATTTGGAATTAAACTCATGCTAAAAAGTCAAGATCTACTCTATTACATGTTCTTCAACTACACGATCTTTCCTGATCTAAACTTTATATCAACTCTATTTTTGCGTTTCGTTGTTTTTTCTCTTTTTGTTATGAACTATGTGGTGTAAAATTCTATATTGGCTTTAAATAAAAAAAACGAGTAAATCTAGTTTAAAAAAACAGTGAGTGAGGTGAACCAAGCAATGTTACGGAGAATTTAGAGGGCGTGGAAAAGATGGCACGAAACTGTACTGTCATCGCGTTCGTGCATCGGGCACGTCCAAAGATCGTGTTCCGATTCGGTGATCGCTTGGTTGCAGCCGCAACCTCAGGATCCCCGCGGCCACGGCCTCCTCTCCCACTCGTGGAACACAAGCGAGGGCGCGGATGCGTCGATCGGCCGGCTCGCGGGCGAGGAAGCGGAACGAGAGGAGCGGTGGTACAGCACAACAGCTCGTGGCAACAGCAATCTGTGCAGAGCAGCAGGACGTCCAGTACAGGAAGGCGTCAGCTACTCCATCCCTCACGCCCAGCAGCAGGCTGGTAGCAGCTTCATGCACAGCAACAACCGCTCCTCTCCTCAGCTGTTCATTTGCTCCTCTCGATCTGGGCTCAAGATTTGCGAGGGGCTATCTATGATTCTTAGATCCGCAAGGGCAAGCAAGAACCAAGATGATTGGGGATCGAAGGGGACGGCCAGAGGGTAACGGCGGGCGGCAGTCGGACGGTGCGGCCGGGAGGCGGCGAGAGGCAGGCGACCATCGGCGCGGTCGAGCGGACGGCGGCAAGCGGCGGTGGGAGTCGGCTTGGGCGGTGGCTAGGGCAGCGGCTCAGTCGAGCGGGTGGCACTGGCCTCTCGAGTATTCTGGATGGGTTCGTCCTGGTCGACGGCGATGGCGTTCGAAGTCGTGGCCGAGTTGGCCATTGCCGACTCGGTTATTTCTCTTTATTACACTCTCCCTTTAGGTTGCCGTTTCGATATAGGTTAGAACGGGAAAGAAAAATGATGCGATCACTGAAATTTAATTCTAACCATCTATCTTTCATTCAGTTTCTATTTTAACCCTTTATTCATTTCTTTTTCTCTATCTCATCTCTTTTTTCAGTTGCCAAACGCCACCTAAAAGAATTGGTTCCCGTATTCTTCCACTTACTAGATGGCTATAAGACAGAAGAAAAACATTTAACCTAGAATTTAAAACTCACCAGATTCAAAGAGCTTAGAATACTTTTACACATACATTCCTCAAGCTCCCAAGTTTACTTCCCATCCTAACTGATTCATTCAGAGGACCCTTGTATACTTAGTAGTCTTCCTTCTCAAGATTCATTCTTAAGAGTTTCAAATGCGTACTAGGCCACACTTCACAATCAAATCTTATCTATTTAAATTGGTTTAAGGTCTATCTTATGCTCAAGTCTTTCAGGTATTTTCTTAACATAGAAATATGAAAAAAAATTATATATTTCATTCGTCAATTCTAGCAACTCGAGGTAATAAGCCAAACTTACTACTCAGGTTGTAACCAAGAAAGGACCATTGTACCTTGAGCTATGTTCACCAAAGGTATCAAACTGCACAAAACCTTTGGTTGGCGACGGTCTAAGGAGAAAATGGTCGCCATCGAAAATTCTTTTTCCCATCTTCGGACACCTGTATAATTGTTCTGTCGGCTCTGAGCATCCAATAGTTTCTGACGTATCTAATGTATTTTCTTCGACGAATGTTGAACCAAATTTGGATCACATAGTGATCTCTCTCTGACATAATCCCATCACAAAGGGGAAACGCACATTTGGCCATACAGGACCTCAAAAGAGGCTATCCGAATACTAACTTGGTAGTTATTATTATATGCAAACTCTGCCAAGGCTAGAGGATTCTCCCTGTTGCTCTTATAAAAGAGAATATAGACACGGAGCACATCTTCCAAGATCTAAATAATTCGCTTTGATTGACCATCCATCTTGAAAAACCATGTTAAGAGGAAGTTTTGAGTCCAAGACACTCTGCAAGCTCTATCAAAACTAGAACACAAACTTGGAGTCCTGTTCTGAAACAATCGATTTTGGCACACTACACAACCTCCCTACTTCTCTAATGCGCAAGGGAGTCAAAACACATGCCAAACTGGTTATCTTCATTGGGATGAAATACGCAAACTTGGTAACCTGTCCACCGCAACCCAAATAACATTTTTGTCTCAAGACGAATGAGCTAGTCAGCCACATGGACTACCATATAACAACTCTAATTTCACTCTGGAACCTCTAGCGGCTGCAATAGACTTACAAAACACTTAAGCTCGGCCTTAAGCTGATGACAGACACCACCAACTATCTCAAGGCTGGCATCAACCTCCTATCTTCTCTTTATCCTGTGGTAATATTGCATCAGGATACCAACATTTACATCAATCTACTATGACACAATGACGCCTTTTGAAACGCACAGCTTACTATCACCAGCTTACTATCACCAGGATTGAGCTAGGAATAATCACCTTTCAAACCCGTCTTCTGATTGGCCTTTATCTCCATATAATATGCATATGTATACATACGACAACGAAACTTAAAAGCCATTCCCATAACATCGTAATGATCACTAATTTAAGGTTTATAAGAAAGCATGAATAATGCTTATGAGATGGTATCATTGCAACATGATGTATATACGCAGATGACATCATACCCAATAAATGAATACACTATATATTCTGAAATAAATCATAAATGACATCCAGCAGGCATACTTCATCTCATGATATCAATCTCTACAATAGTATTGATAAAAATCAGCACAAGCATAAGTGCATCTTAAATGAATAAAACATCGACCACCGAATAGTACCAGAAGTGGGTACCAGCCTGAACTAAGTTATGCATCTTAATAAGATGTATTTCATTTTAATTAAAAGAAGTTGCTAAACAGACGTTTAGTCCCTTTAACAATACGTAACCACACCTCAGAGTCATGCCTTTTCTCCCCCTTGTTTCCTTTTCCATGACAGCATAAATAGTGCTCCTTTTACAAGTTACATATATCTGAGTACAATATTTCTGTTACATGAGACAAAACAACGGAGCTAAAAAGAATCGATATAAAGTCAACTTAGAAAAAAGAAAAAGAAAAAGAAAAGTATTTCACGTTTTGACATTACAATTTGTACAAAAGGAAGCATCCAATCCTCAACTCCCGCTCGTTACAGCATAACGATCACAATGCATCCTCGAGAAATCTTCATTCCAAGGCATACTTGCGGGTATTTTGTATATATATTTCTAGGATTTGAATGGCTTCAAGAATTGGATGTCAAAATGAATTCACACTCGTGTGAACACAACAAAGCATATACAAAATCCTAGAACTACACAAATTGTACAGCATCAAGCAGCCATCTTATCACAGTATGGTGCATCCACATCTGTTCTGCTTGGGGGAATTGGCCAGCTGCTTCTCTGAAAAAGGATAAATGAACAGCACGTTAGAAGTAGGCTTAGAAGTGTATTCAAAATTGCACAATAACTTTCGCCATTACAGTCAAGATCATATAAAACCACAAATAGTAATCCTTCGGTATGTATATCTATCAGTGACCATGTATCACATAATCGTAAAAACATTCTGTCGCATCAACTAAAATATTTTCCAAAAATATGTATATAAAACAAACTTGTTCATGTAGGTACTAGTACCATCTTAGCAATCTTAAGTACCTCGAGATTTGTGAATGTACACTGGAAATGGTTCGAAGATGAGACCGTGGTTTCAATTTTTGAAAGTTTGCAGCGCTAGGCACATTTAGTGTTGGTGATAGTCATTTACCCACATGTACAAGTGAGAAAACCATTGTCATATATAAGTACTGGTACTATCTTAGCAATCTTAAGTACCTCGAGATTTGTGAATGTACACTGTAAATGGTTCGAAGATGGGACCATGGCTTCAATTTTTTAAAGTTTGCATCCCTAGGCACATCTAGTGGTGGTGATAGTTATGTACCCACATGTACAGGTGAGAAACCATTGTCATATATAAGCAGCTCAGCTAACTTGACAATTTGAATATGGGTATTTGACCGGCAACATATTGCCATTAACTACAACTACTAAAACTGAAGGTTTAAATGCCCCATGGAATAACTCAGGTTGCAGCATTTAGATCACATAGATAGAAAACCCAGCGATAGCTCAATTGTTAGAGCCTCCAGTTGAGAAGCCGCACACCCGGGCTCGAACCTAGGTGTTTGCACGTCGTGTGAGTACCTCCTAAAGGGTTCGCTACTCCGCTCTCTCTTAAGACAAAGCCAAGAGGACATCTTCTCCCTGTGGTCGAGTTTTTTGTAGATCAGAGATCCAAACCTATATGTGTTCACTATCATAAGAATGACAGGCTGTAAACATGAGCGTGGATCATAGCGAACACTTTTAATTGAATATAGGAAAATAGAATTTTAAGACATTCATAAAAAAAGAAAACAATATGAACAAAAGGCTGAAATTGTCGGCAATACCACTGTTCTTATCAGCTTGTGGAGGTCGTACTACCACATGCATTGTAATTACACTTCCTGGGACCTCTCCTACTGGAACACGAGACTCAGCAAGTGTCCGGTTATTCTCCAGTATCCTTCCAGCATTGATAAGCTTCAAGTCATTGACAGTTTTTGGAGCTATATCCTTATCTGCTATCAGAAATGAAAAGACCAAATTTCATCTAACAAAGTAATCACCCAAGGGTCTCAGAGATAGAAAATACAAAATGCTGTTGCGCTATTTCTAGTTTGTAATGCAACTGAGAGCTTGATGAAACAGAATAGATGCAAACACCCACAAAAGGATGACAGGCAGAATTTTTGCCGTTGTTTAGGTTGGTGGTGGTTTGCATACTTGTGTTTGGCTCATGCAGGCATGTGCAAGAACACATTGTGTATCCGGCAAACGCAGGCACAAGTACCAATATTGCTTCCAGATGTTGATTCAGCTGGAAAAAGGTTTCGATTTTACTTGATTAGTTCTTGGCTCTCAGGCAAGAGCACCTCCTGCAAGTATCTCGTCCAGTCATACTAAGGGAAGTTCCTTCGCCAAGTGGGAGAACCAGAGAACTGCCATTGCTGACATATCCGTTCTCAATATTCAGATATGCCCTTCTACTCACAAAATCATTCTTCAATACTTTTGGTCCGATTTAAACAGATTATTCATATGTACAAGAGCAACTCATTTTCTGAAGATGCTCCAAAAACTTCTGCAGACAGATAAAAGATTCTCTGATAGCTGTTTAAATGACTTCTGCTGCTTACACATTCTTTTATCAGTAACTTTCATGTACCACATGACAAGTATGGTCCTGGCTGATCGATATGCTTAAAAGTGAGCTAACATCCAAATCAATTCTCTGTGCTATAATATTTAGTAAAACCCAAGGTTTAATTCATAAACAACACATCAGACTGTTAAGAGTTCAGATCTAATTATTTTCCCTCATCTAAAAATATAAACAAATCACATGATAGGTCAAATTAATAGCCAGAATGTGTATCTATGGTGAAAGGCCCAGCTATTGAAATTATGCAAAGGACCTCAGCTTGCAAATTGTGCTAGCAGAGCTCCCTTGATGAAATGCAAGAGAGTAAATAGGCACTCAAAAGGCAGATAACAGTTATTAATCTGGCCTTGCAGCATTTTCTTTGCATCTCTTGCAGGAAGCAAAATAAGAGACCTTGTTTGGCCATACACACCTACGATTTGTAACTCAAACCAGCCCAATTGTTAACAAAAATGCTCTATTTTGGCCTTCTGCCACAAAGTTGACAACATCTTTTTTTTCATCGATATTGGTCGCAGCTGAGAAATTTATATTAGCATATAGTACCAAGGGAAACTATAAATTGACCGATTATATGGCAACACCAGTTCTAGGGTTCTGCTGAAGCTGATAAACGAATATTGCATAGCAAGTTATAGGAACTGCTGAAGCTAATAAACAAATATTGCATAGCCAGTTCAAGGATACTGCTGAAGCTAACAAACGAATACGTCATAGCCAGTTCAAGGGCATTGCTGAAGCTAAGAAAAGAATTAAACAATCATTTTCGCGCTACTCAATTGGCCATGCATATCCACCCAGAAAACAACAACAAATCAAGCAAAACCATGGGCAACAGGAGGTAGCAAAACGACTACTATACACGAGCACAAGGCAACCACCACAAGAGAAAGAAATATATGATACAAGAAACTCACCGCGAATACCACTGCGTCTCTAGTCTAGAATTACAAAAGCGCATATCTCTTGTCATCAGCAAATCAAACAACCGGATCAGGACGGCACAAGCACGTACGCTACCGAATCGATAGGAATCGGCTCCCTCACCTTGCGGCCACCGAGCGAGGATGAACTCCTTGAGCGCGGAGACGGTGGTGGAAGGGTCGTACTTGCTGGGCCCGATGTCCGTGCCGTCGAACAGCCGGAACCTGACCTCGATCGGCTCCTTCCCGCCGGCCATCTCCTCCCCGCCAGATCGCCGCCGGCCACACGCCCCACCTCCTCCTCCCAAGGTCCACGAAACCACGGATCAGAATTCCATAGCACCAAATATATCCCAAGAACTCCACAGAAACACGCGCAAGGTGGGATTTTGGCGAAGAATTCTTGCTTCCGCGTGGGGTGAAAACGAGGGGACGGCGACTCGGTGGGGGAGGAGAGGGGGGAGAGAGGGAGAAGAGATGAAAGAAAGATAGGGTAGTGAGCTTCCTCCTCTCGTAGTATTGACAGATACGCCCAAGCAGAAGTTTTTAATTGCGTTTTTCGCATCGAGCCATGGTGATGGATTGTGAAAGTGAGAGGCGAGGCCGGAGCGGAGCGGGGAATCAATCATTGGAATTCGACGTCGGCGATGGCTTCTATCACGGCCAGATTGGCTGCCCCCGGGTCTCGTCGGCGTCTTCTTCCCTGTTCCGTTCTGCTATGCTCCATAGCAGTAGTCATTGTTTTCGGCATCTCTTTTTTTCATTTGTGGTAGAAGTAAACATGTTCAAAAAAAAATACAGATCACAATCCAATGATCCAAATAGATGCATTGCATTGGGAGAAAGGATTTTTAGACTTGGAATCAAATCTCTTCTGCTTCTTGTCTATGCTGGTTGGGATTGCAGACTGTGTGTTTATTCGTCTTATGTTGACCCAAAATAAGATACTTGAAAGATGAAATGATGAGAAATTGAAGCAATATGCATCTTTCTTTATTAGAATGAAATAGTCGTCCTTGTCACAGGACAACTGGTGTAAAACTTTGTATGGAGTACCAGACGCAACTCTTTTTATCGCCAGAACCGGGGGCGACGTGTCTCCTGATCCGGATGCTTCATGCTTAAGCCAAGGGCCAATCGACATCTGCATTCCACTCGAAGATTATGATTACCTGGCCTGCGATGATTGGCTATTATTCTTGGCAACTAACACAATTGGAGTGTGGGCATTTGATGATCACACGATGTACTTATACACCAACCATAACAGCTCAACATATATTCCGTTCAGTTTTTCTGGGCAATCATCAACAGAGTCGCAGACGCATGCAAATGTGTAATAGTAAAAAAGAACACGGCATCCAGATTAACTCGAAGGCGGAAAGTTCAATAGCGATCCATGTTTTGCAAAGCATTTAATTTAATTATTGCATCTTGCTCAGGCTGTCAAAAAATTTCAGAACCAGCACTGTCATATGTGACCATGAATTAGGATAAGCTGTTTGAATACTGCAAGTGAATTCCATTTCTAGGACTGAAAAGCTAGCTTGGCTAGACCAGATAAACATCAGCCAAAAGGAAGATTATGACGTGCTACCACACTCGTAAAATAAATAACTAAACGGCATACAGAAGCTGGTGCTGGTCAGATATGATCCGATTCTAAACAAGGGACATTATGAGGACAGCTAAGACATGATAATTGTATAGAACACAAATTATTGGCAACGTCCTCCTAGCCTGATGGAACTGATGAATCCTACACTTGTCACCCCAACTATTTTTTGAGCTGAATCACGCGTTTGCTACCAAACAGTAGTAGTGAAGGAAATAAATTGGTCGTTACTTGTTACAGCTTACAGATTCGTTCATCTTTTTTAATAGCATATTTAAGCGGAGACTCGGAGTGTAGGACAAATTGGCATTGCATTGCTCAGCTCTGATTGTGAACTACAATTTGCAACATATCAATATAAGCTATCGGACTTCAATTCCGATAGTTTCGGAGCTGTTTTTTAGTGTCAGAGACCACCGAACTGTCGTATTCGTATAATGGAACTAGCTCCAGATTCCGTGGTACTGCTTTCGCCTCTGCAAACAATGGCACTGCTTTCGCCTCCGCTCTGCCCTGTGACGCCACAGAGGTCCCTGAGGTCTCCACATTCATCTCCGTTAGGGATGGAAACACGGTTAGGTTTTGGTATGACACATGTCTCAATGGTGCGGCTCTAAAGAGCATTGCGCGGTCTCTCTTCGTCTGATTAGAAGAAAAAAGTAATTCGGTTTACATCGAGCTCGCAAACGGGAGATGGATTAACACTCTACAACGAAAGATTACAAACTCCATCTAGATTGCCGAGTTTGTTGACCTGTGGTCTCAACTCTAATATATCCACCATGTTTCAGATTCACCTGACACCGTCACCTGAAGGTGGACATGAGACTGTACCTACTCGGCCAAGTCAGCTTATTTGGTCCAATTCCAGGGATCCTTTGTGCCTTTAGATTCTAATGTCATATGGAAGGCCAAGACTAAAAACAAATGTATATTCTTCGCTTGGATACTCATTCAGAACAAAATCTTCACCTCAAATAAAATGGCTATCAAAGGTTAGCCGTACAACCCACAATGCTACTTATGCCAAAACTGCTTGGAGACAATCCATCACCTTTGCCTCGATTGCCCCTTCACCACTCAGGTTCGATCTCAGGTCTTCCGCCTTCATCCAGGTTCTGCCGAACCAATCACTATGGAATTAGAGGCATGCAGTTTCACTGGCCATGCCGACCACACTCCGGTATGACCTCAATGGGTTCCTCATTTACACCATATGAAACGTATGGAAGAAACACAATCGACGTATTTTCCAGAACTCAACCAAACAACCGGACAAGATAGGAGCACTCACCATAGTAGATATCAAGCTAAAAAGACAAACGTTGTTTTTAGACGAGTGAGGAGTCTTTATTTTTGGTGTGTCGTTTTGACTGATATGTTGTGTTTTTCATTCCCATATGTGACATGGCTTCTCACTCTCCTGTAACCTTGAACTCCTATAATTCGGTTTTCTTCTCCTTCTTAATTTAATCAGATAGAGCTCCTGCCTCTTCCAAAAAAAAAAAAAACAATATGATAGAGAGATGCACTGCAAGCAAAGTCTTAAGAATCTTTTGAGAAGCAAATATATTACTTCCCGATGTCTATTTCCAAAAACACAAAATCTTATCTATGTTCCTTGAATTATTACTACTAACTACACATGTGTTTCACACATGTGAAATCAATCCAGGATATAGTAATATGGAGAAGTAAAAAAATAACATAACAAAAGAGGGTTTTACATAAATAAAATTCACAACATGATCATATAATTTTAAGATGGTGGAGGGGACCGTGTCATCTAGACTTGGTCGTCCATAGCAACGCTATGAGGAGGATCAATATAGTGACCGATTTATGAGGGAATAAAAATAATTCTCATATAATACTTTGGTACAAAGATAGCGTGACAGAGACGACCTCCATAGTCAAGGATAGCAATAGGCACATGTCGATGTAAAGAATAAGGGGTCCCGTATCAGGAGGGCCCATACTGGCAAATGCCAGCTGACAGTTGATATTTTCAAAACCATACCCTTCGCATGACTAGTTCCCTGGTCGCAGATGAAAACCCCACGACTAGGAAGGGCTGATCGCAGGACATGTACTGACTTAATCAGTCTAATCACATTTAATGTTATATACTAATTTGTTTTCCTTCCCCAAACATTCTTTCAGTGGGCAAAGTTGTGGGCTGGCGTAGGGACAGTGTGACCCGTTCCGTAGCATTTAATATTATGGGATGACCTAGCAGTTGAGTGTGACGAGCTTCTAGCAGGCATGACGTTGTTTGGCGGATGGGACGACCAAGGCGAGCCAGGTGTGCCCACCCCTTGTAATGATGACTTAAAAATAGTTGTTTTCATCAGCCATAGGGCAGCTACCATATTTGACACGGTCTGCTTGTATGTACATGATACACCTCGCCTACTACTATATAAAGGGGAGGATCAGGCTTGCAAAGATAAACACTCTGGATAAGTTCATCCAACTCATAAGAAAATACACATGTTGTAGGACTATTATCCTAAGGGAGGTCTGAACATAGATAAATCCTAGTGTTCTCGAGTTCCTTCGATACACACACCCATCAATAGCCACCGAAAATATTGATCACGCACCCACCGTCTGACATACTCTGCATACATTATCAGAGATTAACCCTCGACAGTTGGCGCGCCAGGTAAGGGCCACGTTTTCATGTTTCGGTAAGTGTTGATAGATCGATTGGGCTACCCATGGCCAGTAACCGCTGAATCCCGTTCCGATGACCCCAGTCGCCACGTGGTATTCATCATGGGATACGACCCATATGAGCCCAATGTGCTCCAAGTTTGGGACACCGAATCAGAGTCTAAAAGCTCCGAGACTCAACGTGAAGTTTGCATGGCAGACCATGCAGCAGGGGGCAGTGAAGGTCCTCGTGTCTCGGGCACTGCTGGTGAGCCTCAAGCCTTGCGCCTCATCCACCTTTTGTTCTTAAAACTTTAATCTACCATTATAATAAAAAACAGGCCTAATCTGCGAGACCCAACTTGGCACTAGGTGGATGAGATGAGATCTGCTCATTTCAGACGGGTAGTACTATTAAAAATCAAATGTGACCAACTATCGATGGTTTTTGTGCCCATTGGGCATCAGACACCCGTTCGGGAGGGATCCCTCCCGAACGGGCACCTATTCACTGCATATATAAACAAGCATCAATCAATGAGAAAATGAGAGTTCAAATCATTGTTTTTTCTACTCTACAATCGTTTTTAAATACATTATCAACACTAACCCCTCCACCGAGTGATCACAGAGAAGAGGAGGCACGAAGGCCTCCATCAATCACGGAGAAGGTGAGAATGGCAAGGATGAACTTATCTTCGATTGCCGCTGCTCTTCTTCATGTCTTGCGTCTGGAACGCCATCGCCACTTCACGCATCGTCGTGGTGGTCCTCACTTCAATCACGGCAGTGGCCACCGTGCTCCTCTGGATCGCGGTCACCGTGGCCGCTACTCCCATGTACGCGGTCGCCAAGGCCCGCGTCCGCCTCGTCGCCTTTCGGTTGCCAAGCACTGCGCCGGCCAAAGCCACCCACCACCGACTCGAACCATGGCCTACGGCTTCTGCCCCTTCCATGGTGTTGCGCCATTCACGTACTCACCGACCATGAGTACGGCCACCCCATAGAAACCAGAAGTCGATGTCCACGTTGACGTCGTCTCGGCACCTCCATCCCCGATGCCTGCACCGACAGCTCCATCAGTGCTAGAGCCGAGTCGTCTTGGCAGCCTCGCCGCCACAGTGGTGCGCTGCATCAGCAGCGGCGCACCCACTCCAGTGCGAGCCCCGCTGACGACCCGCGAAGTCACGCCGATGCCTTCGGTTCATCCAAGCAGAACCATGGTAGCTCGCCATGGGTTATCCCCCTTCTTCAACAACTCGGTGGCCGGATCCACCTCGGGCGGCTTCTCTCCTCCACGTGGTGCAGGACCCACTACTCCCTCTGGTGATGGAACCTCCACGCCGTCCTCCACTCCGGCTAGTCGCATCCTCCATTGCTTTGCCACTGTTACGGCGAACTGCCTTCTCGGCCTACGCCCGGGTTCGTGGTCCCTGGCGACCATGGACCTTCGCTTTGAGGCTTCGAACGGAGGCACGGCGGGCTACCTCTCCTCCTCGTCAGAGGAGGACTACACCCCGCTCTAAAAGCACGGAGGCGTGGCGGCGGCGGAGCTGGTGCAGAGGCGAAGCGGTGAGTACGGGCGTGGCGGCCAAGGCTGGGAAATCCCTAACCCTAACCGCCGGCCCTCGCCCCTTTTATCTACCACCGTGTGAGCTCCCACTAGGGCCGGCTGAAAGGCCACCAAGGCCTAGGCCCAAGCTGTGTCGGCCTGCCTCCTCCCGTGCCCGGTCGCACAAGCCGAAAGGCCATTCGGGCTTTGGCCCGGGTTGCTTTGGCCCCATGCACCAGCACCATCATCGTGCCTAAGGCCATATTGCAAAAAAAAACCCAGGTTTTTAACAAATTGCAATATGGTCCAACTAATAGTACTGTGTATTAAATACTTTCCATGTTTAGGCCCTCAATGTTTACAGTAATTGCACATTGCGTTATTTATTGCTATCACTTGTTTTTCTGGAATATTGTGTACTGTTCAATGTGTTTGCTTCATGCAATCTCTATAACATACAATTGTGTTTAGAACATTTTAATTTTGCAATTAAAATTCATTTTCTTGCAAGATTATACAGTAATTCACCTTAATTAAGCCCAAAGAGCTTTATGCCTAAAAGTGCTTAATTCAAGCAGAATTACAATGCAAAATCAAATTAAGTGATTACCTCAATTCAATATTTGTGAAACACAAGGTAATGAAAATATGGATCTACTGCATATTTACATATTATCCATCATTACTGTGAGGTCTAAATTTTCCCATCTTGACAAAATGACTACATTCAATGTGCTCTTCCAAATATTCTATTTAGCCTAACACAAGGTAATAGAAACATAGGTATCTACTGACATGTGTCAGATTATGCTCTCTATTACTGTGAGATCTACACCATATTTTGGTGATTATCTTCAATATGTTAGCTACATAATTTGAGATCTACACTATGTAATTCAAGTCTCAACTTGATTTTACATATTTTGCATCGTTATTACAATATTACCATGATGATTTTTAATTTACTTATAGTAAATTAATCAAATCTATGGTTTAAACCCATGTAGGTCAAAATGACCGGCAAATAGTTCGATATACTCGCACTCGATGGTCACAACTACCCGACATGGGCAATGGATGTCAAGGTCAGCCTTGCGTCCCGCAGAATAATAGCGGCACTCCAACCACCCCAAGAGGGAGACCCACCGCTCATAGATCAAGTTAAATATAGTGCATTATACATAATAAGGCACCATATCTATCCGGAGTAATTGTTGGCTCAGGTCATGCCATAATTACACTCCATATGGGTACTTAAGTTATAATCAAGGATGCTTTATTGTATCCTGATTCAACTCGTACCTTATTAAGTTATAGAGATATCCGTCAGAATGATTTCCATATTAAAACCCATGATGACAACAAAGAAGAATATTTTCTCTTAAAAAAACAACGGATATGACAAACAAGTACTTAAAAAAATTCTCTCTTTATCGTCAGGATTGTACTACACATACATCAAACCCTTATCAAATGTTGCGAAAGTAATTTTTCATAATGTTAATGCATTCCAATCTTGGCATGATCACCTTGGTCATCCCAGTATAGGGATGATGCAAAAAATTATCAGCAATTTCATTAGTCATAATTTAAGTGATGCTAAATTCCCTCAATCTTTGGATTTTATGTGCACTTCATGTGTCATAGGAAAGCTAATTTTAAGGCCATCATACTTTAAAATTCAAGCCGAACCACTCAAATTCCTTGAACACATTCAATGCGATATATGTGGTTTTATCCAACTATTAACCAGACCATTCATATATTTTATGGTTCTAATAGATGCATCTACACGATGGTCTCACATGTGTCTCTTGTCCACACGAAACCATGCATTTGCCAAAATAATGGCTCAAATTATTAAATTACGAGCAAATTATCCTGAACATCGAATTCAATCAATTCAAATGGACAATGCTGCAGAATTCTCCTCGCGTACCTTCAATGACTATTGTATGGCCCTAGGAATTCAAGTTCAGCATTCTGTTCTATCTGTTCATACTTAAAATGGTTTGGTAGAATCCCTTATCAAAAGAATTAAGCTCATTGCACGACTCTTATTACAGAATTGCAATTTACCAACTTATTGTTGGGGTCATGCAATTTTACACGTTGCTTAATTAATTCAATTGCGACTTACTGCATATCATAGTACTTCCCCTCTATAATTAGTATGTGGAACCAAGTATTTCCCATATGTGTAAATTCGGTTGCGCTACATATGTACCGATCTCACCACCGCAGCGTACATCTATGGGCCCACATAGGAAATTGAGGATTTACGTGGGGTATCAATCTTCGTCGATCATTAAATACCTCGAGCCCCCCACAGGGGACCTATTCACGACCCGATATGCTGATTGTATATTCAATGAGGATCATTTCCCAGTATTAGGGGAAGATTTCACATACCAAAAAGAATACCAGAAAATCAATTGGAATGTTCAAGGTATTTCCGCCTCAGATTCACGTACTCAAGAATCTGAACTCCAAGTTCAAAAAATTATCAATTTGCAACATATTGCAAATAACCTGTCATATGCATTTAATGACTACAAATGTGTCACAAAATCCTATAATCCTGCTAAAAGTGTGTCCGAAAAAGTGGAGGTACCAATAAAAATCACTCAACTTCCTGTTCAAAATAAGAGGAGAAAAAGTATGGCCACAACAAAAATAATTAATATTGTTGGTTTAAAAACTACATTACCGTTGATTATTGAACTGGCAATGATAATCTATAATTATCACTGACGAATATAGAACCGATACTATATACAAACTATCATTATCGGCTTTGAGCTAATTTTACCGATTGATATACTTATCACTGCTGGTTTCAACTATGAATCGACAGTGATACTAAATTTAAGAAAAAAAATTAAAATTTAAACAGATAGGTAATAATTTAACCAAGCTTTATATTACTAATCTCTATAATTATTAGTTTATATCACATTAATATGTAATTAAGTCACCAATAATTTTTTTTGTGAATAAGCACATGCCATCCTATAATAGCTAATTTAAGAACCAGTAATTGCATTATGCAAAACCATATAAAAGGCAGGAACTAGAAGGTTCAATGAGATGAATTTTCTATCTTACGTAAAGAGTTGGTCTCTTTTTACGGTATATTGCGAGTGCGGTTGTCCTCGATGAGGACAATGCATGCTCCGATGCTCGGTCGGTCTGAGTTAATCGATTAGAGTGACTGATAACAGCTTTTGATAGTTGGTGTTAGAGACAATGGTCATAAAATAAGAAGAGTGAGAAAACATATTGGTGTTTTCCGGATATTTAATATCGATAATGGTAAAATTAATTATCTCTACTATATAAAATATAAGTTGGTTATCACGTTATCTCTTTCTCTACTTCTCTCTATCTAATAAAAATATTAAATTCGAATAATTTATCTATTTTTATATTAGCTCTCATCCTCAACATCCCCATCTAATAAAAATAAATTAATTAATTAAAAGGAAAATTAGTGGATAATATTCTTCTATTTTTTCGGATTTCATCTAAAATTAAACTGCAATATAGTTGCTAACGTATTCGTTTGGTAACGCTCTTATGGTGCATCCATATCTTTTACTTTAAATTTATGCTTGATATTATCGCGTTAATATTTATGTTTTTGTTGAACATGTAAAGAAGATAGTGAAGGGGTGAATTCATCTGAAAGTGTTGATGTTGTGGTAGCATAATGTATTAGACTTGATTTTGGTTAGTTTTGGTGTTTTCTAAACTTTCGAAACATATGATGACATTTAGCTGCTACTCACTAGCTCATTTCTAAATATATCTTAGTAGTATATTGGTGTGCCTGTGTGCCACTATTTCCTTTTAGCTTAAACTTGCAAGGTTTTTTAAACTTATCGTTATAAGATACGGACATTGCTACTAAGTAGCACATGAATAGTTGAATCGTATATTGTTTTGTTTTATTTGGTTGAATCATTTTTTTCTATTCTTTTGTTTTATTTGGTTGAACATTTTTTTATATTCTAACACGACACACTGTTCAGATTTGACACCACCGAAGGGGAGGGGACCCGTCCGTCAGTCACCGGGCCTCGTCGGGAAGAAAGCAGGCGGAAAGGCCGGGACGGACACTCGTTCGCGCCGTGCATGTGGCAACACGTGACCAGCAAGGTTCCGCGCAGCCCAATCAGCCAAGCAGGTGGTGGCGTTCAGGCGTTGCTTTCCTTCCCAGGTCCCAACCACATCGCAGTCGCAGCCTCCTCCTGTACCCGCAGCTGTCCCTGGCCCCCGGGCACTTGCATCGAGCCGAGCGAGACAAACAAAATGCTCCGATATTTTGTTCGCTGCCTCGTGACTGTTGTTCCAGCGCTCGCCTGCCTGTTCGGCTGTCCGGAGCACAGGAAACTCAAACAGGGCAGTAGCAGTTCTGGGAGGGGCAGGGCGCCGATGACTCAGCTCTCGCGAGTGCCTACGGCTACGACTGTTGTTAACTGGTGCAATTTTTAAAATTGGACCATTTTTAAAAACTTTTTCTACGTATGCATATATGGGGGCAATAATGTAAAAAAGATATTTTTTACGGTGTCATGATATTTAGCGTCGTGATTAAATAACACGGTCTCGTGATAATTGACACCATATTAGCTTTCATATATGATCTTTTAAGTCTAAAATAAAAAATCGCTAGCACGATATCAAATATCATGGCGTCATGCAAAAGAGTATTTTTATAAATTATTTTCACAAAAAATTATATGTAAAATATGTTTTTAAAAAAAAATCAAAATGTAAAAATTTCACTTGTTTAATGGTTGTTTGTTCGCTGAGATGAGGTTAGATAGAAATTTACCATCTAAATTTTTGAGTAGTTTAGTTAAGAGCGGGTGGATGGTACCATTCGATTTTTGAGAATATTTCTCAAATATGCTAGATAGAATTATCTATTCATTTTGATCGTGAGGTCATCCATCTCATCTAATCATAATTATTAGTAAAATAATAGTATGTTATATTGTTAATTAGTATTTATTACTATGAGATTATAATTGCTATTTGTGTGTTTATCAGTGCACTATTGATGTGTCATATGAGTAGTGATAATTAATATATTTTACTATTAATTAGTAATTACTATAATAAAATTAACATTGATAAGTGTTAATTAATGTATAGTTAAATAATATTATTTAAAATTAAAAATTATAATTTAGTTAATTACTTGTATTCCACCTACTCAGGCCTCCAATTAAATAAAAACCTAACTCATTCTACCCATCCTTGCACTCTAGGTAGCCGCGTCCACACTGTACATCTGTCCCATGCTCGTGACACACCATCGGTTATGATATATTTGTGTGACACGTGAACGCAGGAGCGAATAAAGAGCACAAGAAGTATGTTTGGTTTGCTCGATGAGATTTTGTAATTGTACCGTATAGTCTAACGGACTAAAGTTATATTTATTAAGAAAATAATGTTTAATTAGTTGTATCTGTTTAAGCAGTTTGAATTGAGTTTTTTTTAGTTGATCGAATCTGGTGTCGTATAAATAGATGTAAAAATTAAAATTAAAATTAATTATTTATATATAAAAATTATGACACCAACATATTTTATTGCATGAGTCTGAATCCCACGGACAAAATATATATATTTGCATTCGCTAAAAATAAATAATAATAATAATAATAATAAATGCAAACGACTAAACACGTCTTATAAGATTACACATGTCACGGAATCACACTAGATTAAACTCAGATAACCAAATACACCCCAATTAACCGAAGCCGGTGCCCATCTTTGTTGCTGGCTCAGCCATCCGGACTCTTTTCCGTAGCTTCTTTCCGGTACTATTTCATACTACTACAAATTGGACAACACCGCGTGCCATTTTCTTACACCAACTGGTTTTTTTATATTGACGGGACATTATTGGCACAAGTACCTTTTCTCAGGAGGAACATGAACTGTACCATAGAGGACGTTGACAGTAGCAAAAGAAACACGGCACTTCTCATTTGTCAAGTCGTATAAAGTTCTCCGCGCTCAAAAAAAAAA
Source organism: Phragmites australis (assembly GCF_958298935.1). Lineage (NCBI taxonomy): Eukaryota > Viridiplantae > Streptophyta > Magnoliopsida > Poales > Poaceae > Phragmites > Phragmites australis. The sequence goes on along the minus strand of NC_084925.1, from coordinate 43,278,052 downwards.
AAGTCGTATAAAGTTCTCTTTTGCCACATGTCTGAAAAATGCGATGAGGTAGTGTACTGATATATCTGGGCCTTGTTTTCACTCCCTCGTTCTTAAAATAAATGATAATTTAAAGTTAAATATAAATATTAAGATAAAAGAAAAACAATCATTTTATCTTTTTAATACTATTTATTGTATATGAATAAGACTTACATAGTTAAGAAAGTTACTTAATAGAAAGATATGACTGAATAACTTAAGACTAATTTTACTTAAAATTATATAGTATTATATATTTTGAATATTGTATAGAAAGCTAAAACATCATCTATATTTTAAGTCTATAGGAATATGCTGAGACGATGGATACATAAACCTCACTGAATTACAATGCCTTGTAGGTAGACTATATTTTTTCTGATATCATTATTGTGCCTTCAAAGTCCAGTTAGCTAGCAATCTAGTTAGGGATAACAATTGAGTACGGATATTTCTCATTCATATTCGTATTCGTCTGTTTTTTACTTATTTGTGAATATATTCGTGAATGCTCGTAGGTAAAGGGTTGGTTCTAAACCTGTCATCCGTGAATATATCTGTTTACCCGTAGGGCAATAGGGCGAGCTAGGGCGGGGTGGCAGTGTGACAGGGTGGTGAGGCTGGCCAGGGCTAAGCAACACGGCGCAACGGGGTAAGGCATCATGAGCTGTTGGGGGCTCAGGGCAACGCGGCGCGACAAAGCGGGGCAACGTGTTAGGCAGCTGGGGGCGGCGGGGGAAGGGGTTGAAGAGAAGAGAGTAAAGTATTTATATAATGTAGATTTTTAGGGTTTAGTGGAATGATCTACTTGTCATCAATCTATACGGGTATATGAGTTTTATGGTATGAATATATCTTACTCATATTCGTATCTATCATGTAGTATTTTTTCTCACGAACGTACTGTGAATATTAAATATAGACCTATGGTTTAAACGGATAATCAGAATAAATTACCATATGTAGACCTAGCATAATCCATCGGCCAATCACAGTGATACCATCACAGCATTACAAAATGCGTGTACTTTGCTGTTCAACCAGAGATCTAAACAGCAAAGGCTGGAACGATATTTCCTTACGAAAATGGAGCAGTTTTCTTCCAAATGAACCTGTTAGCATGCGCATTTGGATAATCAGATGCCATTTGCTACGCCTAATTCAGTTCAGAAATCATACATGTAGGCGGGACCCCATCGTCAGCAGCTGACGCTGCGGCACGGGGATTTTTCGTCTCTGACGGCCGCCGGGTACGCTTCGTCGGCAGCTGCGCCGTCCATCCGGTGGTCGAGGCGGGGGCCACGCGGAAGCGGAACGAGCAGGAGATGACACGCAGCAGCACCAGTCCACCACCATGTGGGGACCACCACGCGCGGTGCCTCGAGCGGGCTGTGGGGACTCTGGTCATTTGAGTGGATGAACCGTTGCCATTAAAAACTTCAACACACAAACTTAAGTTATCTCCAATAGTTACCTTAAATTTTTATTTTTAAAAATACTATTACAGCATCCTCTATCACTATTACAGCGTTCCTTATTTTTTTATCTCCAGTAGCTACCCATTTTCTATCTTCTACTTCTCTTTTTCTCTCTCCGGGTCCGTCAGCCTCTACGAACAGTGTTGCTACAGTACTGCTACAGTACCGACGCGTTTTCTGCCTCTGGTCCCGCTGTCAGTCCCTGTGAGCAGTGTTGCTACAGTACTGCTACAGTGATACGCGCTGGTACAGCAGTCCGAAAAATACAGACCCTGCTCTCCTCCCGCAACACTGTAGCATCACTGTTTGGCACTGTAGCACTAGATGAGGTACCTACTGAAATGCATTTTTAGTGCTACAGTACTTTGCGGGGTACTGTAGCACTGGATACTGCCTTTGCTGCGCTACCGAGACTCTGGTTTCTCAAATGCTCTCTCCGATGATAAATGTAAGTTTTTTAAAATTTTTATATATATATTAAGAAAATAGATTAAATAATTTTGTTATCTTTTATTTATTCTGTATTGAAAAAAATAACTTATTTATTTATAAGAGTGATAGTATTTATTAAATAAGGGTAAAACGGGAACAAAAGAGAAAAACGCATACAAGTTCAAAAATAACGTATATTTAGAAAATAATTGAGAAAATTAAAACGACCTATATTTATAATTAGAGGGAGTATAATTCTCAAAGGAATTCCATAACTATCTATTATTTACTGTGAGCGGCACTAAAAACATAGGGACAGAGTCAGGTTCAGGGAAAACCTCCTCTGCCGATCGCATCTGCGCCGCCGCTGCGAATCGCAAATCCACTGCGCTCTGATCTCTCCACCGCCACGCACAGCCTCCCTCGGGACTCGACGCCGTGATCCACATGCGGGTCTGCTACGCTGCGTGGGGGTGCGGCGTGTGCCTCGCGGCTTCGCCCTGCCCTCGATCGTGCAGCGTGCTTTTCCTCGCGGCCGGCACACCACGTCAAGCCAACAGGGACGGCAGGCACACCGCGTGTTTTCTTTTTTCCTCGCGGCTCTGCATCGTACACGCGCGGATCGAAGTGATCAGGAGGACCAGCACCCTTTGCTGCGTTGATTCTGTTTCCTGCCTAGACACGCGCGGAAATCAAAGGAAAGAAGCAGGTCTGAACGATCTGCAGCAAGACACAAGCAAGCAACAGCAGCTGCTTTTTTTTGGTTTATTGATTTGGTCTTCTCCCATGCCAATCAATCCGGAACAGAGCAATCTTCAGCAGATTGGTAATACTTGTTTATTTCTTACCATAGTATTGAACAGTGTGTTCTCTGAGTTGCTTAGAACTTGCAAATTAGATGATCTAATTTCACGGTTTGAAGAAAAAAAATAATGTTTTTATTTTTTACTGAGAACATTGATTATGTCATTGATATGCTTGAATCGGAAAAGCTAAATAATGATGCACTATTGAGGAAAATAAAAGTTATGTAATAAAACAAGAAACTTGAACTAAGGATAATAAAAGGGCACGTATATTTATACTGGGATCAATAACTGATTCTTTAACTGTGAATATGAGGGTCAACGGATAGCGCGAAAAATTATGAGCAATTGGAAAAGGATTTTAGTGATGTATCTTTCGTAAAAGTGCTTAGTCTTATTAATCGTTTTCTCTCTACCAAGATGAATGAAGATGGTTCTATTAATGAGCATATCAATAAACTATGTGTTCTAGAAGAGGAATTAAAGATTGCAGGCTACCCTTTTCAAGAAGAAGTATAAGTTATGGTTGTTTTGAACTCTTTACTGAATTCATGTGAGCAATTTAAGATTTCTTTTTGTCATTCTGAGCATGTGTTTAATATGCGTAATTTGAGGCATCATCTCCTTATGAAGATAGAAAACTCTCTCAAGGAAAGAAAAGAAACAAATAATTTTGAGTTACACCTCGGAGAGGAAAATCACAAAAGAAATTGGCGAAAGAGGAATCCTAGAGGTGATCTTAGAGATATGCTTAATAGGAAACACGATCATGATATACTTGGAATTAGAAATTATGTCCTTAAACTTCTTGGTGGAGGAAAATTATTATTAAAAAATGCACTATACTCGCCTAGTATGAGAAGGAATTTAATATCTACTTCTCAATTAGAATCAATTGGTTATGATGTACTGTTTAGAAAAGGAAGAGTCAAAATATTGTTGATTGGGACATAAGTGCATACTGAAATTCGTCATAATGGTCTTTATTTTCTTGATGATCTATTAGATGGTGACAATATTGATTGTTTAGTTGGCAAAGATAATTTCATAGGGAGGAACATTGGCGGTAGTAACATATGCTCGGAATTATATTTATGGTATTTACGACTTGTTCACATATCTAAAAACAGAATTAAGAGGCTTATTAATTCTGGAATTCTAAACTTTAAGTGGGAGGATTATGATACTTATGAAGCATGTATAATGGGTAAAATGACTCGTGCGCCTTTTCCCGAGGCGGAAAGATCTAATGAGCCTCTTGCTATTATTCATTTTGATATTTGTGGTGAAATGTCTACTCCCACTAAAGATCAAAAGGTTTATTTTATCACATTCATTGATGATTATTCTAGATATAATTATGTGTATCTTCTTAAATACAAGTCCGAAGGTTTTGATGTGTTCAAGACATTTAAGATTGAAGTGGAAAATCAGTTAAATAAAAGAATTAAATTTTTAAGAGCTGATCGTGGGGGAGAATACACTTCCGTAATTTTAACAAAGAACATGAATTATGTATTATTATACTATGCCATACACTCTGCAACAAAACGGTGTAGCCGAGCAGAGGAATAGAACACTCATGGATATGATTAGGTCTATGATGGCATATTCAGATCCCCCTTTATCTTTTTAGGGTGAAGCTTTGCATACTGCTATTTATTTATTGAATAATTCACCATCAAAAGTTATCACAGTCACTCCTTATGAGTTGTGGGCTGGAAGAAAAACCTCACTTCATCATTTAGCTGTTTGAGGTTGTAATGCTCAAATTAGAGTGCCAAATCAGAAACGTACTAAGTTGCAACCTAAAAGCACACCTGAAATTTTCATTGGTTATTCTATAGATTCAAAAGGGTATCGGTTTTATGATCTGAAAATGATAAACTGATGAAAAGTAAGGATGCAATATTTCTATATTAGAATATACATCGCCATGCTAAATGTGCAAGGATGGAATTATTGGCAACTCCGTAAGAGCCACAGATGGACAGATGGATACATTTGGAATTAACTCAACTAATCAAGAAAATCAAACCTTGGGAGGAAACACAAGTCAAACTCCCAACACTAATATGCTTAGGAGAAGTGGGAGGAATACACAAGCACCTTCATGTCTAGATGATTATTATGTGTTTCTAGGGGAAGTGCACTCTAAAATTTCAGATTTAGAGGAATACCCAAAGACTTATAAAGAAGTCATTAGTTATCCTCAATCAAAACTATGGGTGTAAGCAATGCAGAAAGAATTAAACTCAATGAGGAAGAATAAAGTTTGAGAACTTGTTACTTTACCAAATAACCGTAAGCCCATAGGGTGTAAATGGATATTTAAAAGGAAACTTAATGCAGCAAGCCAAATGAAAAAATATAAGACTAGGCTTTTTGCTAAAGGCTTTACAAAAACCGAAAGGTGGTGACTTTGTGAAAACTTTTTCTTCTGTTGTAAAGTTTACTTCTATTCACATTATTAGTGCTTTAATGACTTATTATGATCTTGAACTCTATAAAATAGATATCAAAACTGCTTTTCTTAATGGTCATTTGGAGGAGGAAATATATATGCTTTAGCCATAAGGTTTTGGAGAAAAAGGAAATGAAAATAAGGTTTGCAAATTGAATAGATCAATTTATGGTCTCAAACAAACTTCACGTCAATGGTATATTCTTTTTTGATAATGCTATCACGCCATATGGTTTTTCAATGACGGAAGGTGATGATTGCATATATTCAAAAGTTAATGGTGGAAAATTTGTGCTACTATCTTTATATGTTGATGACATTCTTATTGCTTCTAATAATAAATTTACATTGACAGAAGTTAAAGGTTGGTTGTCTTCTAAATTTTATATGAAAGATATGGGAGAAGCTTCCTATGTTTTGGGAGTGGAAACACATAGAGATCGAAATAAACAACTTCTTGGTTTGTCCTAAAAGTCTTATCTTCATAGTGTTTTAAAACGATTCTCTATGAAAAATTGCAAACCTGTTAATGTACCTTTGGTAAAGGGAACTAAACTCAATGAGGAAATGTGTCCAAAAACTCCTTAGCAAAAAGATAGAATGACTAACATTCCTCATTCTTCAGCTTTGTGGTGTCTTATGTATGCTATGCATGCGACCTAACTTTAGCCGTGCTATTGGAATTCTTAGTAGATATCAAAAGAATCTTGGGGAAAAGCACTAGAAGCAAATGAAACATGTACTACGTTATGCCAAAGGAACTTTGGATTATTCATTATATTTTAACGGTCATTGTCGAGGGTTAATTCCTGACAATGATTTTGGGGTGTATCGGTCGAAGGGCGTGTGAACAACGTTTAAGGTGTGCGTTCATCGGTGTGTGTGTTGAACTCAAGAACACCTGGGTTATCTAGGTTTAGACCTCCCGAAGGATAACAGCCATACGTCTTGTGTATTTTGTTATGAGTGCTTGTGAATCGGTTATCGATCCTCTCTTTATATACTAGAGAGAGGGAGAACTTATAAGTGGGCTCCAATTAGCAGACCCATACATAGCTAGATATTCTACTCTTGGATCATATTCTGAAGATCCGGGTGAGCCCAACTTGCCCTGAGAGCTTTGAGTGCATATCCCAACTGTGAAACGCCTCCACACCTACCTCCCCTGGCCGTCCAACCTGTCCCATTGTCATGCGCTGTAAGATCGTCTGCCAAGCTGTAACACCTTGAGTTCTTGCATTTTAGAAAATAGCAAAATTCACTCCAAATTAAAAACTTTTCTAATTATTAAACCAGCATAAAATCGAGGAAATATATATTTGAATATGTATATACTTTTATGTGTGTATTCAAATATATTATTTGGTTAAGTATTCCAAAGAGCACTAAATCAATTTCTAAATAATCGCTGCATTGAGTTGATCATATGCATTTTTGGTTTGTTTGCTTTCATGGTTCTTTGCGTGGCGATTCAAAGTGATTGCTTCTTAATTCGAATCTGTTCTAGTTCCTTTCGGCAATTTCCTAATCCAAACCAATCCAAGAAAATTGATCTTCCAATTAAAATCTATAATTCAATTATTTCATTGAATTATCCCCAAGTAACTTTGGTCAACTCAAAATGGAATGTCTCACAAATTCGAATCTCAATCTTTATTCTTTTCAGGTAAATACAAATTGAATTCAATTCTCCTGAATTCAAATATGTCTCAAATCCTGAAGCTTCAAGTCTGAATCTTTTTCCTAATTCAAATATCCATATTTGAATTAAAACTAAACTCCATTTCAAATCCAAATTCGATTATTCTTGTTGAAGCAATCTCAACTCCAAATCCTAAATCCAAATATTCTTATTTGGATTAATGCCAAATCCAGATCCATCAAATCATTATCGATTTCATACCCGCATGCAACTCTAATCATTCAAGTATAATCCAAATCTTTCAGTTCAATCGCTTCGCAAATCCAATTCAAATTCCAATCATTCATTGAAGCATCCATTTCGATCTAATACAATTTACTCAATTTGGACATTTACAAATTCAAGTCAATTACATTCGAGTTGAATCATAGAAAATCCAGTTCAAATTCAAATACATCTATTTGAATTATCACACATTCCGTTTACCATTCAAATACATCAAATTGATTTGTCACACAGATATCTCTCTCATCTCTCTCAGATCTTTTGCCTCTCCCATTCTCCCATGCTCTGCTGATCTCTCACTGTTGTCTCTCTCTCTCTCTCTCTCTCTCTCTCTCTCTCTCTCTCTCTCTCTCTCTCTCTCTCTCTCTCTCTCCCCCTTTGATCACCGACCAAACCAACCCATCCCCTCCCTCTGTGCTCTCTCCCCCTGATCCTCTCACCATGGCCAGCAAAAGCTCTCACATGCCACCCCTGCACGCACACACACAATCATGCATTGCGCCAGCCAAAATCACAACCGCCATCCCCTCCTCCGTTCACATCAGCCCTCGCACCCTCTCCTCTGATCTTTTCACCACGGAGCAGCAACCCATGCTCCCATGCTCCTCTCTCTCCCCCTCGCTGATCTTTCATCGGGAGGCAAAAGCCATTTCCTCTTCCTCCACCTGCAAGCAAGCATCCCCACGCTGAAGCATCTAGGTCCCTAATTCGTATTTTGGTAATTAATGATAATATGTATTTTGTGGACTAATATGTTTGAATGAGTTATGAAAATGTTAGTCACAAAGATGTTGTGGAGCTAGAAGATGCATGAGTGGAAAACATGAAGAATGGCTAGCTCAAGGCAAAGGTATAATTGCAGGGTATTTTCTTTTACCGGTTAACGGAGATTAGAGAAGAGAAATTGACCAGATTGATAGGATAAGTGCCGTACTATATGTCACGTCCCAATTTTCTTAATCACGCATTTAAGCAAAATTATGCTTCTTAAGCATTGTGCTTAGAATTTACGTAATGATAATTCAGAGCGCTAATGCACTTTATTAATAATTAATTGGATAAGAGAGAAAGTTGGGGGAGAAAATAATGGAAAATGCATTGAAAATACCTATTCTCTCTAACATGTGGGCCCCACATGTGACCCCACTCCTCACCCACTCCCTCTCTCAAGTGGGCAGCAGGCCATCTGCTCTCTCTCTCTCTCTCTCTCTCTCTCTCTCTCTCTCTCTCCTCCCTTACTCCACCACGTCCTCACCAAGTGCAGCATAGCTGCAGCTCTCCCTCCCCTCTCACTCAAGCTCAAGCACTCACTCTCTCTTTTCCTCCAAAATCCGAGCTCAAGTGGAGGATTCAAGGTATGCATGTGATACAATTGCATTCTCTAGCTCATAAGCTACTCATCCATCCAAACCATTTTCGTTTTCGTGGAGGAATCGAGTAGTTCTTGAAGTTCTTGGCATTCTTGAGCTTTTTGAGCAAAAATAGAGTTTTGGTTCAATCTGAGCTCTAGAGTCGTGTTGGTAGTTGATGAACAAGTTCTACTACACTTAGACTATCCCTAACATGTTCCCTTTAGGCTTGGAAAAGATCGCAACTCGAATCGACCAAAAATCCACTCGAGAACAGCTTTTTTTAATAACTCGGATACTCCGGACTTCACCCGGATACTCTGTATAGTTCAGCAGATTTTGTCCGATGAATTGTGTTCAAAATTGGTTAGGGTTTAGGGTGCGAGTTTGGTTTAGGATCCTTTGGATAGGGCATATACACGTTTGTGTAGCACATATTTGTAAAATGAATCAAAACACCCAAGTGGAAAAATCGTGAAGAAACCAAATCTGTATAGCTCGAATTATCCGGACAAACCCGGAGACTCTGGGTAGTTATGTGATTGTGTAGCCGAGAGCTCCGCTCGGAACCTCACTCAGAGTGTCCGGTATATCCCGGATAGTCCGGACCAACTCAGAGGTTCCGAGTCAAATTAAAATAATGCTAACCGAAAGTTTTTCCCGGAGGATAGCCTGGATACTCCGAAACCCGGATACTTCGGATTCACCCGGATACTCCGGGCCAGTCAAATAAAAAAAGGGGCAGTAACCGAGCGCCTCTCCCGGAGGGTCCTAGCCCGGATACTCCGAGCCAGTCTGGATACTCCGGATGACTGTTATTTTTCGGGTTTCATTTAGATCGTTTAGTATTGCATTGATTCGTATATCTTATACTTCTAGCATGTTGTTAAGCATTGTGGCATGTATTGTTGCAATTTATTCATACTCATGGCATTGCACACGTTATTCTTTTTAGAGGACGTCGAGCCGGTGATCCCGGAGGGCAAGGGAAACTTTGGGCAGCCACTTGAACAGCAAGGCAAACATCTAAGCATATGGACCTATCTTGTATAATTGGATAAGTCTAAAATTGATTAATTATGCTTATGTATGTATGCATGTTTAGTGAGTCAGTGTCGGGTGCTAATGGGTAGAACCTATGCCGATTGCATTTTTCTACCGTGAATACTCGTGTATTTACAATCCTTGTAGCCTTGAGAGCTTGTCAATGTATAGGTATGAGTTCGACTTATATGCTTAGCCATGCTTAGGTCATTCGTTAGAAGTCGAACGATGGCGCATTCTGTTGTTTGCGAGCATAGGATCTTCTTATGATTACATACACTTATCGAGGTTGAGATGGTTATATGAGTGGTGAGTATGAGACGAGGTGTGGGCGGTGCTAGGATGGTGCTTTGTCATGCCCGGATGTGGAGTTCCCCTGGGTAGGTTGGTAGAGGAAACCGGACACCGTAGACCGTTTTGTACCGGTTAAGCACTAATTGTCGATGTTGTTGGCTTTAACATTTACCTTACTCACCACATACCGATCTAATGGTAAGGCGAGCTGAATACCTTCGCAGCTGTGGCTTTTTGAGCTTGACATCAATGGTGTGAGCGGGCGGGCTTGTAGCGGTACTGGTTGGGAAAGGTTGTCATGAGTACCCCCTTGTGTGCACTTTAGCCGGTGGCACAAGCCTAATGGCCCTCATGTCGTGTGGGTCCAAGAGTATCCCCCTGCAGGGTGTATAAACAGTTCGAACTGCCGCGCTCTCGGTCATGAGCATGCTTCTGTCCATCTGCATCGGCTGTAGAATTTTGAGTATGGCTTGTGGTTCGGTATGTGGGATATGGTGATGTTGGTACTTGTTACTTATTGATATACATGTTGTTTACAGTTACACTTGTTCAGTTGTGAGTTGCATGGCAGCTTTCTCATGTTTTCGTAAAGTTTCTGTCGTTTACACATATGTCTAGAATGCTTAGTGCATTTGTTTTACCTAACCTGTGGTTCATCCTTGCTAATGATCAATGCATAATCCTTGAAGTCGAGCTATGTATATGTGCTCTATATGGTTTAAGTCTTGCAAGTACCTTCGGACTAATGTATGCGCTTTCAGGTACTCCTGCTGCTAAGGAAGAGGCTATTTTTGGCTTCTTTGTGCCTGCCGATCGGGGCGGTGGGCAAGAGTAGTGCATCCTACTCTAAAGGTGGTATTTTTGAGACGATGCCTAAGGGCATGTGGCACTGTTCTCTTTTATTGTCTCTAAGTTTAACTTTTCGCCGCGTAGTTCTTTTGTGGTTAGGAGTTTAGGGGTTTTGTCTCTTACTAGATCGTTTTTGTTGTAAATTATTGAAATCAGTTGCATGCTTAATACTTGTAATATAAATATTTATTACTCGCTCTTTATTAAGCTATGTTGTGATGTACATGTTGGAAGGCATGTGTTCTGATCCTTGGGCACAAAACACATACCGGGACTACCGGGATGATATTCTGGTTAATCATCAAGGTGATAATTATGAATAATGATCCTCCTGGTGATTAATTAGAATATTATTTGAATGGTTCCCCACAATATAAAGAGGGGTTGATGTGCGTCTACTTGAGGTATGTATATTGCCAAAACTGCTCAAACTTGCATTTCATATAGAGTGGAAAATTTAGTTTGAGAGAACCCATAAAAAAACTTATCTTTGGGGTATTTCTGAGTTCTGGCGGTCTGGTCGCCGGAGAGGCCGGTTTGACCGCTGTATAAAACCTCATTTATGTTGAGTAAAACCCAGTCCTGGTCTGACCGTCGGAGAGGCCGGTCTGACACTGTATAAAACCTCATCGATGCTAAGTAGAACCCAGTCTCGGTCTGACAGAAGGGTGTGTCGGTCTGATCGCCAATCAAACAGAGAGATTTGAGTCCTCTGGTCTGGCTGGCGGTTTGACCGCTGGCTTGGCTGGTCTGACCACCCGGGGAACAAAGAGTTTTGGCACTCTGTTCCTTGCTCACAGTCTTACCGTGAGTGTTCATGGTCTGACCACCGGCGTGTGACAGGGTCATCACGACACTTTCTGTAGTCATTGTAAAAGCGGCGGCCCAACCGCCAAGTGACCTGCGGTCAGACCGCCAGAGTCGTAGAGTTGTCTTGTTAATAGCAACGGCCACATTTTGGAGTGTGGGCTATAAATAGAGACTTGGATGGTTCAAGGAAGCAATCAAGCATTTAGTTACAACACTTTTGAGCTCTTGTCTTCCTTCTCTGACTCTCTTGGCTTAGTGATTGCATTCTTGAGAGTGTGAGGGTATCTAGTGCATAACTTTGAAAAGTTTGAGCATTATGACACTAGTGATCCTTCAAGAAAGCGTCATCGACTTGTTACTCTTGGAGGTTGCCGCCTCCTAGACGGCTTGGAGGTTGTTGCGTTGTTGAGCCCTTCAAGGAAGATTGTGAAGGAGCCACGACAGTGATTATGAGAGGCTTGAGCACGCCTTGTCGGAGCGACGAAGTGCTACACTAATGGAATCGAGATATTGAGTAGTTCTTATTCTATTCCGGCTTAAGATCAAGTTGCTCGGTGTAAGCCATTTCTCTTGTGAGAATTGGATACTTGATAGAGAAGCGGTTAGAAGCTTGAACTCACCTCAACGTGGATTATGGGTGATCGGAAAATCACCGATACCACGGGATAAATTTCTTGTATCATATTTTGAGTAATTTACTTTGAGCAAATTTACTTTATACAATTTATCTTTGTAGAATATAAATTGTTTCTTTTGACCATTGGATTGCAAACCTTCACTTAGCTTTTAATTGCATTCATATTGCCCTAGTGATCTTTAGTTTATTTCCATAAGTTTTCTTGATCTCTTAGCAATTAGTTTTTAAAACCACCTATTCACCCCCCTTTAGTTAGTATCCTAGATCCTACACATGCCATATACAAGCCTATGCCCATCCCCTCCCACTCCCCACGCCATACACACTGGTTCAAGCATACATACACATATACAAACAATGGGTGCAAGCCTCACACAAACAAGCTGCACTTCCTCCTCTCCCTTCATGGCTCAGGCAGGCACAACAACAGCATCACAGCATCACCCTAGCTCCTCTTCGCGCCCCCTGCAAGCACCATCAGCCGCACCGTCCCATCTACGTCGTCGACTCGCACCGCTCGGTCACGCTCGCTGCCGCGCTCAGCTCCTCCGAGCCATGCTGCTGTCGCCGTCCCGAGCCCACGCGCTCCTCCGTTGTCGTTGTTCGTGTTTCCGCTCGTTCACCGTCACCGTAAGTCGCCGGTGAGCCTCCCTCCTCCACATCTCGCCCCCTGCTCCTCTTTTGCGCCACCGTGCACCCGTCTCCCGGCTAATGTCGTGTTGTCGTCGCGCGCGCCGCTCCATCGCTCACACGCGCGTCGTACACCTGTCTCCCGGCTACCGCCTGCACCGTTGCTCAGCCACGCACCACACCGCGCTGTCACCATGCGCCGCCGCCGTTGGCCCGTCCCCTCTGGCCGGCCACCTTCCCCTTTTCGGTCGGCTATCTTTCCTCCGTCGCTGCCTCCCTCTCTCTTCACTACGGTGGTCCCTCTCTGGCCTTCCCCCGCTACGCGCCATCCCGCGTGTGCCTCCATGGCTGAGCCCAACCGGCTATCTCCAGAGCCACCATGCTAGCCGCACCGTCCTATGCCGCCCGCTCATCATTCACCTGTGCCGCCCGCACACGTAGCCGCGCCCTCACGCCATCGTCCCGTGCTGCCCGCGCGTCGTCCACACGCACCATCTCGCCCCGCCTCCCAGACTTCCTCCCGACCGGCCTCCCTTCTAACCGGTGGCACCTCCATCTCTCTCCGCCAGCCACCTCCTCCCATCTCCGGTCGGCCACCTTCCCTCTCGCGCCACTGGTCATCTCCCCAGTCGCTCTCTTCACTCGGCCCCCCTCTCTCCTTGGCTTAGTGAGCCACACACCCACACGAAGGCACACTAGCCTTATCTATTTCCACCTCTCTAGCACATGGGTCCCACCTTGCTTGGTCCATGGTGGACCATCCACCCGAACTGGCCCCAGTCCACGAAAGCCGCGAACCAGGCTGTCGGAGGGTGAACTCCTGTCGCAGGGATCCCGAGAGACCCCTTTTTAGAGATTCGGCCGGGGGGATGATCCTGAAAAAGCTTGTTTGGGAAATAAGCGGGAACGGAAACAAATGCGATGGCTGGTGGGAGATGATCGCCCTAATGCGAGAAAAATGGGTGCACCGGGGTTTAGACAGGTTCGGGCCGCACGGAGGCGTAACACCCTACTCCTGTGTGAGCGCTATATTTATCCTTGAAGGGAATTCTTCAAGGATGTATCTGGTTCCAAGGGGAGAGCCGTTTACAAAGAGCTTGAGGCTCTCGTGTTCTAGCTTGGCTTGAGCTGGTTCGAGCGTCTGCGTCCTCTTCTTCACACACTTCCGGTCCCTCTTTTACGTGTTCTCCATCCTTTCCTTTTATAGGCGCGCCGACCTCAACATATCCTGAATGGGAAAGAGGGGATGCGAATGCCAAGGTGCCACGGAGAAAGGCGTAATCATTTCGTCTTGGCGAAGTGACAGGGGCGGTGGAGAAAGGCGGCGCGCATTCGACCACCCGCCACTGTGGAAGCCCTCGGGCGACATAAAGGGGGCCCGTCGGGCAGCCTCAGAGATGACCGGTGCGCCCACCCTGTCTTGTTCTTCCGCCATGACAGGGTGGCAGATGGAGCGCTTCGATCTTGGCAGCGTTATCCCGAGGCACCCGGATGAAACGGGACAGGACCCGTGCATTTAATGGACCCACGCCCCCCCTGCCAGTGCATGGCAGGGTCTGACACTGGGGCGTGGGCAGCTGAGAATGTCAGGATATCGGGATGTCAGGCCGCGCGTGCCTATTAAATGCGGCATTGGGCCTTTGACTGGATGACACCCTGACGACGGGACCCTTCGGGTCGTCGAATGATCTTGCGCGAACCTTCGGGGAACCGAGTCCTCGGGGGCTGCCACGTGTAGCCCCGAGCACTCTCCCCCGAGCACTTGAGTGAGACCTTCGGGGAACCGAGTCCTCGGGGGCTGCCACGTGCAGCCCCGAGCACTCTCTCCCGAGCACTTCGGTGGGACCTTCGGGGCACCGAGTCCTCGGGGGCTGCCACGTGCAGCCCCGAGCACTCTCTCCCGAGCACTTCGGTGGGACCTTCGGGGCACCGAGTCCTCGGGGGCTACCACGTGCAGCCCCGAGCACTCTCTCCCGAGCACTTCGGTGGGACCTTCGGGGCACCGAGTCCTCGGGGGCTGCCACGTGCAGCCCCGAGCACTCTCTCCCGAGCACTTCGGTGGGACCTTCGGGGCACTGAGTCCTCGGGGGCTGCCACGTGCCTTGGGCTCGCAACTCCAATTTCTCTGTGTGTTTGATGTTTCTTCTGGTGTTCTGCCTGGAAGTCCCGGGGAGTACTCAGTCGGGCCGTTCCCGACCTTCCCATCCCCGAGAAACGAAGTTGTTCCGATCGCTGACGTTGGCGCAGCCAGCCCTCGGGCTCTCGCGAGT
Organism: Phragmites australis; assembly: GCF_958298935.1. Classification (NCBI taxonomy): domain Eukaryota; kingdom Viridiplantae; phylum Streptophyta; class Magnoliopsida; order Poales; family Poaceae; genus Phragmites; species Phragmites australis. The sequence continues at coordinate 43,263,041 of NC_084925.1, read as the reverse complement.
CCGCATTGCCTAGGTTAAGAAATGAAGACACAGACTCCCTTGTCCGGGAGATAGATCGATCCCGCTCGGAACACGCCGTGCCTAATGAACACTTTTTCACTTTCCGACCACTCAGTTAGTAGAAGGGAGACGCGTGCGGGCGAGAATGTGACCAAGAGTCCTCGCGGTCCGGTGGTGCCCGGGCTTAAAACGGGCCAGACCGAGCACTGACAGCCCGCCCCCGAGGCCTGAGCTCCGGACTACCCGAGTAGCTCGAGCGATAGGATTACCCAGGGCACCCGAGGACTCGGTAGTGCTCGGGGTCCTTAAAAGCGGACCGAACACCACGACCACCACGAAGGGCTTCGGTCAGACATTATCGCAAGCACGCTACTCTTTTCTGCAAACTGCTCTGTCGTTCTGGGAAAAAGTAGACACGCGGCAGGGTTTTTTGCGTGCGAGGAAACCACCTCACCGAACAGATTAAGGCGCGAGAGCCCCCGAGAATGACTCGGGAACATAAATTTACTGAAGGTAGATTTGTCTGAATATAACCACTCACCGGACAGCTGTCGGCTTTCCGGCCCATCGATCCAGGAGGGATGTGCTTCCAAGTTCAGGTGTCGGGAATTTAACTCTTTTAACGGGGCGCCCGAGCGCCTGGAGGTGCACGAGGCTCCTAGGGTCGGGTGATCTCGACCACCCATGCCTAAGTGGTAGGACCACCCGAGGACCCTTGGGGCCGACCAAAGACCGGGGCATTGAAGCCCTCGCGGCCGAGCTGCTTGTGATCGCCAGCCTGTGACTTTAAAAGAGAAAATAGGATTTCTTTGTCTGGCGCGCTCTGCCAGTGCGGTACTTGTTATAGACTACTCTTGTTTTCGACCCGAGACCTCTCGAACACCCAAACCGGCGGACAAGAGCGGGCAGAGGCATAACCCAGAGGTCCTATGGTTTGGTGGCGCCCAGGTATGACAGACCAGACCGAGCACCGACAGCCCGCTCCGGGGGCCCGAGCTCCGGACTACTCGAGCAGCTCGAGCGATGGGATTACCCGGAGCACCCCGAAACTCGGTAGTGCCCGGGAGCCTGTCACGACACCGAACACCACAGCCTACCATGGCGGACGTAAGTCAACGGCGACTGCTCGCATGCATACCGATCGGGATTATTTTGTCAGCGGGGAAAGAGAGAGAGCGAACTTTTTCTCGCACAACCGAGCTCCTCACCAGACAGATTAAACATACGGAATCCAGAAAAAGTATTTTGACATAGCGATTGCTTATTGAAATACTTAATGTGCAATATTTACAAGGTTGGGCGACAGCGACTTACCCCACGGGGCGAAGCCTTCAGACTGCTCGGGCGGGGAGAAGCCCCCGGCCTTGCTGGCCTGAGCCGCGAGCATGACCATCTACGGGTAGAAGCGTCGGAGATGCTCGATGTTCCACGGATTCAGGAGTGGCTGTCCTTCCTCCGTCACCAACCTGAAAGAACCTGCCCGGGGGACCGCGATCACGGTGAAGGGACCTTCCCACACAGGGGATAGCTTATTCATTCCTTCGCGCGACTGGACGCGTCGGAGAACTAGGTCCCCCACCTCGAGAGACCGGGCCCGGACATGGTGCAGATGATAACGCCGCAGACTCTGCTGATACCGAGCCGCCCGGACAGCGGCACGCCATCGGCGCTCTTCCAGGTAGTCCACGTCGTCGCGTCTTTGCCGCTCATGCTCACCCTCAGAGTATGCATGCACTCGAGGGGAGCCCAGAGTGAGCTCGGAGGGGAGGACTGCTTCGGCGCCATAGACGAGGAAGAAAGGAGTCTCCCCGGTGGCGCGGCTTGGCGTAGTCCGATTGGCCCACAGCACGGCTGGCAGCTCGTCTACCCATCCCTTCCCGTGCTTAGCGAGCACGTTATAGGTCCGGGTTTTGAGGCCCTTCAGTATCTCCGCGTTGGCGCGCTCGACCTGCCCGTTACTCCGAGGATGAGCGACGGAAGCGAAGCAAAGCTTGATGCCGAGATCTTCGCAATAGTCCCCGAACAAGGCACTAGTGAACTGGGTGCCGTTGTCGCTGATGATCCGGTTCGGGACACCGAAGCGGCTGGTGATGCTGCGGATAAACTGGAGCGCCGTGTTTTTGGTCACCTTGACGACTGGGACCGCCTCCGGCCACTTGGTGAATTTGTCGATAGTGACATATAGGTATGCATAGCCCCCGACTGCTCGGGGGAATGGACCCAGAATGTCCAAACCCCAGACCGCGAAAGGCCATGACAGGGGAATGGTATGGAGAGCCTGAGCTGGCTGGTGAATCTGCTTTGCATGGAACTGGCACGCCCTGCAGCGCCGAACCAGCTCGGAAGCATCCTGGAGAGCTGTAGGCCAGTAGAAACCTTGCCGGAAGGCCTTCCCGACCAGCGTGCGGAACGATGAATGGCCACCGCACTCGCCCTCGTGGACCTCAGCGAGAAGATTGCCGCCTTCTGCCCGAGAGATGCATTTCAGGAGGACACCTCCTGCGCTACGTCGGTAGAGATCCCCATCTACTATGGCATAGCGCCTGGACTGGCGAGCAACTCTTTCGGCAGACGCCTCATCCTCGGGTAGGAACTTTTCTTTCAAGTACCCTCGGATGTCAGACATCCACGAGGCATCTTGAGAACATTCGGCGAGCACAGCGCACTCGCCGGACGGCGGCGCCCTGACGGGGCTTCCCACTGAGGGCACCGCCGGGGTCCCCTGAATTAAGTTCGAGGTTTCCCCTTCATCCTGTTCGGCAGGCAGGACGGAAGGCCGTGCGAGTCTTTCTTCAAAGACTCCGGCAGGGACGCGCGCACGTGAGGAGGCCAGGCGAGAGAGCTCGTCGGCCGGAGCATTATCGCGGCGAGGGATATGCCGCAATTCGAGGCCGTCGAAGCGTCTCTCGAGCTTTCTGACTGCAGCCACGTACGCCGCCATTTGAGGATCCGTGCACTGGTACTCCTTGGATACCTGGTTGACGACCAGTTGGGAGTCCCCTTTGACCAGGAGGCGATGAATCCCGAGCCCCACCGCAGCCCGGAGGCCGGCGATGAGACCTTCATACTCCGCCATGTTGTTGGATGCGCGGAACTGCAACTGTACGACGTACCGGAGCTCTTCACCCGTTGGGGAGGTGAGAACCACTCCGGCCCCTGCGCCTTTCAGCGAGAGGGAGCCATCGAAGTGCATAACCCAGTACCCGGGCGCGTCGTGCCCAGGATAGGCAGAGACCTCTTCTGGGACGACGCAGGGGACGGGCGTCCACTCTGCCAAGAAGTCGGAGAGCGCCTGGCTTTTGATTGCCTGGCGACAGACGAAGTGTAGGTCAAACTCCGCCAGCTCAACCGCCCATTTGACAACGCGCCCGGTGCCTTCCCGGTTCCGGAGAATGGGTCTCAGTGGATAAGTGGTAACCACCGAGATCTTGTGCGCCTGGAAGTAGTGGCGCAGCTTCCGGGAGGCGATGAGCACGGCATAGAGTAGCTTCTGCGCCTGGGGATACCTTGTCTTGGCCTCCCGGAGGACCTCGCTAACGAAGTACACCGGTCGCTGTACCCGGCGGGCCCGGATGGTGGCCCCACCCGGGGGGCTGCCACAGCCCCCAGGGTCGGCGGTATGGTCGGGGCTGGCCGGGCATTCGGGCTCGATTCCTTGGCTGGGAAGAGCAGTGTGTTCGGGCTCGACCCCTTGCCCAGGGGGAGCCGCGAGGACAAGTGAGTGGTCGGGGGCCTCTGGGAGCTGGGACCCAGCACCCGGCCCCGAACACTCGTCGCGCTCCACCACCAGTACTACGCTCACAACCTGAGGAGTGGCCGAAACGTAGAGCAGCAGGGGCTCACCTTGAGAAGGAGCCACCAACACGGGTGGCGAAGTAAGGTACTTCTTTAAGTCGCGGAAGGACTGCTCGGCCTCCGGCGTCCAGTCAAAATGACCGGATTTCTTCAGAAGCTTGAAGAGGGGGAGCCCTCGCTCCCCGAGCTTGGAGATGAAGCGCCCGAGGGCTGCCATGCAGCCGGCGAGGCGCTGGACTTCCTTGAGTCGAACCGGGGGTCGCATCTGCTCGATGGCCCGGATCTTCTCTGGATTGACCTCGATCCCTCGGCCAGAGACCAAGAAACCAAGGAGCTTGCCCGCCGGCACCCCGAAGACACATTTCTCTGGGTTGAGCTTGAGGCGGGTAGAGCGGAGACTGTTGAAAGTCTCGGCAAGGTCCTCGAGCAGGGTGGCGCGGTCTCGGGTTTTGACCACGAGATCGTCGATGTAAGCCTCGACGTTCCGGCCAACCTGCGAGTTAAGAGTGATACGAATAGCGCGCTGGAAAAAGGATCCAGCGTTGCGCAGGCCGAAAGGCATTGACATGTAGCAATAAGTCCCCACCGGGGTAGTAAAAGCAGTTTTTTCCTCGTCCCCCACGGCCATGCGAATCTGGTGATACCCAGAGTTTGCATCTAGGAAGCATAAAAGATCACATCCCGCAGTTGAATCTATAATTTGATCAATGCGAGGTAAGGGGAAGGGATCTTTAGGACAAGCCTTGTTAAGGTTGGTGTAGTCCACGCACATGCGAAGCTTGCCGTTGGCCTTCGGGACGATGACTGGGTTTGCTAGCCAGTCGGGGTGGAGGACTTCTCGGATGAATCCGGCGTCGAGGAGCTTGCTGACCTGCTCGCGGATAAACTCCTGGCTCTCTGGCGCCTGCCGCCGGACCTTCTGCTTCACTGGGCGGGCGTCCGGACGCACGGCCAAATGATGCTCGATCACCTCCCTAGGGATCCCGGGCATGTCGGACGGTTGCCAGGCAAACACGTCTACGTTAGCCCGGAGGAAGGCGACGAGCGCGCTTTCCTATTTGCTGCCCAGGTCGCTGCCGATACGGACAACCTGGGTAGCGTCTTCGCCCACCTCGACCTCCTTCGTTGGAACAGAGGTGTCGGCGGCGAGTCGGGGTCTGGATGAAGAGGGTCCCGGGCCCCCTGTAGAGCCATCAACCTCGGCCTGCGCTGAGACCAGAGCCATGTATGATTGTTCAGCGCAGGAGACGGCGCCGCCGGAGTCGGCGATCACGGAGATAGAGCCTGCGGGGCCGGGCATCTTAACCGTAAGGTATGCATAATGCACGGCCATCATAAACTTGGCAAGCGCCGGACGCCCGAGGATGGCGTTGTAGGGGAGAGGGAGCTCCGCGACATCGAAGAGGACGCACTCCGTGCGGAAGTTGTCCCGGCTCCCGAACGTGACAGGCAACTCAACCTGCCCGAGGGGCAGGGAGTGCCTAGGGGTTACTCCACAGAAGGGGAGTGACGGCTTTAGACGTCGGGAAGATACTTGTAGCTTCTCAAAAGCCTCCTTAGAAAGGAGGTTGAGGCCAGCACCACCGTCGATCAGTACCCTGCCGACCTTGACATTGCAGACAGTGGGGGATACTACCAGAGGTAGCCGTCCCACGGCTGCAGTACTGGCGGGGTGATCAGCCATGCTAAAGGTGATCGAAGTATCCGACCATCTTAGGGGCCTTGTGACCTCCTCGCTTGGGGTTGCCGAGCACACTTCGCGTCGCATGACCTTGATGCCACGGCGCGAGCAGGGTGTGTAAGCGCCCCCGTCGATGAAGGCGACCGCATGCTCGGGCTCCTGGAAGCCGAGCTCGGCGTTGTTGGGGACGACCTCGGTATCGCCTCCTCCGCGGGACTCGTCGCGCTCCCTCTGGCGCTGCTCCACGAGTCCTTTGACCGTACGACACTCCGTGAGGTCGTGCCATCTGGTCAGGTGTATGGGACACCATTTACCTGGCTCGGGCCCCGCGGGAGCGGGGGCCCTCGCTGGAACAGGAGCTCGGCCAGGGGCCGGGGCTCTTGCTGGAGCTGGTGCCCTAGCCGGTGCCGGGGCCCTCGCGGGCACAGAGGCCCGAGGAGGAGCCCGAGCAGGGGCCCTGACGGGGCGCCGATCGACACCCGGTCGACGCTCTTGCCGGTGATCGGGCTCTTGCGGCACCCTGTGAGCGGGGACTTGGGCTGGCTCAACGGGAGCGGCCTCGCGCTTCCTTCTCTTTTTCTTTTCCCGCTTATCAGAGCGGGAAGAACTTGGCTGGTCGGAAGCGGGGCGAGGAGCATGCCACGCCCTGGCCTCCGCAGCCTTGGCGCACTTATCGGCCAGTGCGAAGAGTTCCGCAGTGGTCTCGATCTCGTGCGTACCTAGCTTCTCGAGCATCCGCTCATCACGGACGCCCTGCCGGAAAGCAACAATAACAGTATGGGGGGCCACTCGAGGAATGGTGTTGCGAACCTGGCTGAAGCGCTGTATAAAGCGCCGTAGCGTTTCCCCCTCCTGCTGTTGGACGGCATGAAGGTCGCACTCCAAACCGGGGCGCGTAAATGTGCCCTGAAAGTTGGCCACGAACTGGTGGCACAGGTCATCCCAGGAGCCGATAGACCCTGGGGGTAAGTTCATAAGCCAAGAGCGGGCAGAGCCCCTCAGGGCAACATGAAAGTAGTTTACCATCACCTTTTCGCTGCCTCCGGCCGCTTGGACGGCCGTCGTGTAGATCTGGAGGAACTCGACGGGGTCGATGGACCCGTCGTACTTCTCCGGCAGCTCGGGGCGGAACTTGGAAGGCCACCTAACCCGGCGGAGCTCGGTGGTGAAGGCACGGCAACCGGTGCCGTACCCCGCAGCGCGAGCGGGGGTCCACGGTGGCGAGAAGCGGCGAGCCGGGGATCCCCGGTGGCCGCGGGCCGGGAGAGAGGAAGCCTGGTCCTCTGCCCCAACCCCCTGCCGGGTCTCCCGCTGACGCTCGAGAGTAACTCGGGCATCCTCGTGGCCCCTCCGCTCGTCAAGGCGCAAGCGGAGGTCCCGGGCTTCAGACACGGCCAAGGGGACGGCGCTCCGCCTAGAGACCCCTCGGCCCGTGCGGGTGTTGCCCGTTGAGGAGCCGGCTCTGGCGGCACCATGCTGAGAAGTGGCGCGAGGACTCCCGGCCTGCACCTGGCGACGAGCAGTGCCGACCAAAGCGACGACATCTTGTATCCACCGGCCTTCCGGAGTGTTTGGCGTGGCCTGAACGGGCGGGTGCCTGAGGAGAGCATGTGCTGCAAGCAGCGCGCTCCCTGGGCTGGCCTCGCTGAAAGCGAGCCTGCTCCGAGGCGGCACCCGACGTGGTCCAGAGGCGGACCTAGCGGCCGGGGTTCCGACCACCTGCTGGGGGTCGGAAAGTACGTCGGCAGCGGCGGCGGCGGCCCTGATGGGCCCAGCGCCTTGATCCCCTTGAGCGGGAAAAACCGCGCACGTGGATGGCGGCTGCCGCTGGTACGCAGCAGCGACGGGGCTCTCTCGGGCGTCGGGCAGCGCTCCGTCACTGGAAGTGGAGCCGGAACGCTGGAGACGGTGCCCGCCGGCCATCTTTTCCTGGAAAAAAAAAGTGAAACAAACAATCCAGGGATATTCCCCCCTACCTGGCGCGCCAGCTGTCGGAGGGTGAACTCCTGTCGCAGGGATCCCGAGAGACCCCTTTTTAGAGATTCGGCCGGGGGGATGATCCTGAAAAAGCTTGTTTGGGAAATAAGCGGGAACGGAAACAAATGCGATGGCTGGTGGGAGATGATCGCCCTAATGCGAGAAAAATGGGTGCACCGGGGTTTAGACAGGTTCGGGCCGCACGGAGGCGTAACACCCTACTCCTGTGTGAGCGCTATATTTATCCTTGAAGGGAATTCTTCAAGGATGTATCTGGTTCCAAGGGGAGAGCCGTTTACAAAGAGCTTGAGGCTCTCGTGTTCTAGCTTGGCTTGAGCTGGTTCGAGCGTCTGCGTCCTCTTCTTCACACACTTCCGGTCCCTCTTTTACGTGTTCTCTATCCTTTCCTTTTATAGGCGCGCCGACCTCAACATATCCTGAATGGGAAAGAGGGGATGCGAATGCCAAGGTGCCACGGAGAAAGGCGTAATCATTTCGTCTTGGCGAAGTGACAGGGGCGGTGGAGAAAGGCGGCGCGCATTCGACCACCCGCCACTGTGGAAGCCCTCGGCCGCCATAAAGGGGGCCCGCCGGGCAGCCTCAGAGATGACCGGTGCGCCCACCCTGTCTTGTTCTTCCGCCATGGCAGGGTGGCAGACGGAGCGCTTCGATCTTGGCAGCGTTATCCCGAGGCACCCGGATGAAACGGGACGGGACCCGTGCATTTAATGGACCCACGCCCCCCCTGCCAGTGCATGGCAGGGTCTGACACTGGGGCGTGGGCAGCTGAGAATGTCAGGATGTCGGGATGTCAGGCCGCGCGTGCCTATTAAATGCGGCATTGGGCCTTTGACTGGATGACACCCTGACGACGGTACCCTTCGGGTCGTCGAATGATCTTGCGCGAACCTTCGGGGAACCGAGTCCTCGGGGGCTGCCACGTGCAGCCCCGAGCACTCTCCCCCGAGCACTTGAGTGAGACCTTCGGGGAACCGAGTCCTCGGGGGCTGCCACGTGCAGCCCCGAGCACTCTCTCCCGAGCACTTCGGTGGGACCTTCGGGGAACCGAGTCCTCGGGGGCTGCCACGTGCAGCCCCGAGCACTCTCTCCCGAGCACTTCGGTGGGACCTTCGGGGCACCGAGTCCTCGGGGGCTGCCACGTGCAGCCCCGAGCACTTCGGTGGGACCTTCGGGGCACCGAGTCCTCGGGGGCTGTCACGTGCAGCCCCGAGCACTCTCTCCCGAGCACTTCGGTGGGACCTTCGGGGCACCGAGTCCTCGGGGGCTGCCACGTGCAGCCCCGAGCACTCTCTCCCGAGCACTTCCTTCTTGGTATTTGGGCTCTGCGGATCATCGGGGAACTAGGGTGCTCGGGAACCAGAGGCGGCGGCCCCGAGCACCTTCTCCCGGGACTTAGCTTCTTCTTACCTTGCAGGGTGGTGACATGTGGCGGATGGCCGGCCTGGTCTCGGGACCTAGGGACCCCTGGTTCTGAATACACCGACACAGGCCCACGGCTTCCAATGCACCGTAGACCCCCCCCCCCCCCCCACAAACTCCCTTTGGTTCACAAACCCGTGGTTGAATCCGCAAAATAATAGCCTTTTCCAATTTCCAGAATTATCCTTCCGGCAAATCTTCTGATGTCCATATCTCCTCCGTTTTAACTCTGATTTCGGCGATTTTTTCGCTGATATTCCTCTGAAATCATAATCTATCTTCTGGCCAAATCTTGTAATTTTTGGAGTTCGTTTATTTTCTCATCCGGTATTTAATTCGTGTCGTCGTGTTTAATCTAGATTTAGATTTTGTCTTTTAATAAATAAAGTCGAGTTTAGATAATTCGATAATTATGTTTAGGTTATAATCATAGTATAATCGGTATGTGATAACCTAGCTTAATCTTAGATTAATCCTTTTGTTAATTAGAATAGATACTAAATGACCATGTTTTAGTGCTATATATTAGAATATTTAATCCAACACTTGAGCACATTTAATCGCCTAGAGTTATACTTACAGATATATGTATGCATGCTCACATACATATAAACGTAAGTATTACACATACATTTATGTATGTACATGTGCACTCACCTATACGTAGAAACCCTAGCTGTCGCCTTCCAGCAGTTAAGCTTATAAACGCTCACCTAGTCGTTAATAACTTGTTAGGCTTGTATATAAAGTTAATAAAACAACTAGGTTAACAACTTAACCTAGCTTCACTAGATTATCCCGCTATTCTCTGTGTATCAATTTCGCTTAGCTAAGAGTTGCCGATCGTCTTCCCGTTAGGGTTAGCTGCCGTCGTTTTCCTCGGTCACTCTTCTTCGCTTTGGTATTTCTTGGTTTTATTTCGGTGTTCATTTTCTTAGTCACATTGCGCTTTTCCTCGTTAATCTGCGTAGACTCGAAGTCAAGGTTCTAAGCAAGAACGTGAGGAAGGAACTGAAGGCGAGGTCTGATGATGAAGAACCCTAGATGACTCAAGCAACATGACCAATCTTGAATAGACCTTCATGAAGGTAAGTCCTATTTCTTTGATCATACTGAACATATGGTTTTCAAATAATATACGTGATCAACTAAAACTGGACTTATTATCGCATGTGCTATGTATTACGCTTTTACAAACTACTTGTAATAGTTAATCCTATCAAACACATGCCATGTCTTGAATATTATCATCCATAATACGTATCACCCTAGGATTATCTATCGTTATCTATATTAACGTCGGACGATGTCATGATATCTAGCATGCTTAGGATTGAATATGTCTCCGCGGAGACGTCACTTTTAAAACACCTCTCCTCGGAGATAAGATTTACTGTTATCAATGATAACTCATATACCATAAATTCTTGATGGTTGTGAATTCCGTGATGGTTGTGAAATCCTTGATGTCATGTGGGATATGAAGGGTGATGTGTAAAAATGGGTGAAAACTGTTTTGGCGCGGGCAGATAGAGGGGTCCTCCGGGGAGGGTACTCTTAGGGATTGAGTTACCTGATGTTATTCATTGCCCATGAAGATGCCTGGCCCGGTCGCTTAAGGACCGAGTCTTGCGCCGTCATACTTAGACACCCCTGTGCAAGCATGCGTCCTGTATGGGCAGGACATGACTTTCCTTCACCGGACTGAGTTGGGTATCATACCGGGAGAACAACGAGCAGCTAAGAGTCTATCTGTCCCGCTGTTTGGAGGTTTCAGGGACCGGTTTAGGCTTTAAAATGGATACTGGCCTTCGGAACATGCAGCTCTGGTACTTTGCGTGTCTCGTGGAAAAGCCCGGTAGGAAAGGAGTTTGGAGAGTCTCGATACGATTCGCTCCTCCGCTTGCAACGGATGGAGGCTGAGCATATCGCGTGGGTAAAGCTGTATAACCTCTGCAGAGTGTCAATCTATTAGAATAGCCGTGTCCACAGTCATAGACATGCGAATGCATGATCACGTTTGAATAGACTTCGGGTGCATGCGTCTTGTTGAGTAAGTGTGTGGACTAGATGTCCATGTGATGAGGTTCCTGACTCAATCCGCTAGAAGCTGTGTGGTACTAGAAGTACATCAGATGTGATAATAAGGATTACGGAATGAGGTGTAGCCCCTCCTAGGAATGAAAACTCCAGATATAACTTGTTACCCTGTTTCTGGTTTTAAAACTGTTTCGACTTCTTTGTTATCAGGTCACCTTCTAATACGTTGGGGACTTAAGGTGATACTCAGTACCAACAGAAGATGCCTGCATTTGTTACTTTTAAAACTATTTTCAAAAGCTTTGTTACATTTATTTCAAAAGGTTAACAATGGAGAATATACCTAGATACTCGCATAAAACCTGTTTTACGCTCAAAACTATGCCGTAAAGCCTTATCCTTGAAATATCCGTTATGCAACTATCAACCCCTTGAAGTAATATAGGACTTGTGTAGTACCTTTTGTACTTAGTCTTGTTGCTTTCAGATTGTTGAGATGGAAATCAACCTCAACCCAGATGAATTCAAAGAGAAGAAGTCTAAGGTCGTGTTCGCACCTGAGTTACCTATGACATTGAGTTGTGCCATCGTTTTGTTCCGTTATGCTATAGGATCTTCTGCCTGGCTAGTCTGCTGTGGATCCTTGTCCACCAGGCCATCTTCTGCCCTTTTCAGGTTATTATCATTATTTTACCTTGTTTTATTTGAAGTATATATTTGATATTATTATGTTAAATTCTGTGCATATCAGCTACTTGATCCAGGGACTGATACAGGAGGCACAAGGGAACCTAGATTCGGGATTCTGACACAAGCCATCCTGTCCCTGCGCCCTGAGAGTCTACCTGCAAAACCGTCCACTTGCATGTTTGTTCTGTAGACCCTGTCTCATCAGCCGTGCGGTGCAGCGCCAGCCCGCAAGGCCCTATCTGTAGCATTTAATGCTACTAGACGGGGCAGTGCCTAACCATGTCGATCATGACTTTGTTCACTCGATGAGGTGTCTGGGGAAGGAAAATACTTGAGTAGATAGCAATAAATACGATTAGATAGGATAGGTAAGGATCATCCTTGCTACCAGCAATAGCTAGTCGCGGGATCTCATAATATCACAAGGAGGCTGGTCGCACTAGCCTTGCATTGGTCGTGCAAGCTTGGACCTAGTCACACGATGGGCCATGATTCAGAAAATATCCCCTGTTGGTCGGCATATCCCTCGTGAGGCCCGTTAGCTAGGACGCCCCTTTACTCAATACTCCGACAGTCATAATCTCCAGTTACAGGGTTATACTGATGCTGATTGGCAAAGGGATCTGAATGACCAGAAATCTATTTCACGTTATATATTCACTTTGGTAGGAGGTGCTATTTCTTGGTGTAGCAGGAAGCAGAATTCTATTGCTCTTTCTTCCATGGAAGCTGAATACATTGCTGCATCTGAGGCAGCATAGGAATGCTTAGTACTAATGGAATTTCTTGCATTTATCAAGGTCGTGGAAAGTGTATCACAACCTGTCACTATTTTCTATGATAATCTGACGATGATCAAGGGTTCCAAAGATCCTAAGTTTCATAGTAAAAGTAAACACATCGAGGGAAGATATCATTATATTTGCGATGTAATAAATAGACTTAAGTCTATTTGTATGGCTTATTTGCCTAGTATCAATATGGCTACAGATCCACTGACTAAGCTAGTTAGTTAGGAATTATTTTCTCAGCATATTAGAGACATGAGACTTCGTTTTATTGATTGAAATGTTTTAGCCAAGTGGTAGATGTTGGACTTTTATGCAGCATTCAATATTTATTCATAATTTTTTTTATATATTTAGACAGATAGATATAGATATATATAATGATCTTTTTCTATTCAACTCAATGTGGAAATATTTATTGTATGTGATGGGGAATATTTATTGCAAAATTTAATTCGGGGAATTAATACTTGAGGGGCCGATTACGACTGTGCTGGAATACAATATAAGAATCGATTGAGATATATTCTACTATAATTTATATGTACGTACATGTTTTAGCCTCGATACAGCACAAGGTGGAATAACGGGGTTTGCTTTGCAAGACTGGTTCTGCAGGGTGTTGGCCCATATGATCGTATTGGAATTAATATCATATACAATATAATCATGATACATGACTCATATATGTATGCTAGAGACTAGTATATCATATACTCATATAATTGATATATCTGAATATAGTTGGTGACATGGTTCAAGATTCTAACTGGTTATTCAGAAACATGTAGCACATAAAAATAGAGTCTATAAATATAGCACTGCCCTCTAGTCTCGTTAGACATTATGAACGGCACATATAAAAGATAGAGAAAAAAAACCCTACACCAATAGTTAATAAAGTGTTGATCTTAGGACCTAAAAGTAAACTTTTATGATACTCAGACTACATTGAGTCGAGTCACCAGCAAATGAAGTGAAGCTATTTTTATGTGTCACTCCTAGTTAGAAACTTGAAGCAACTATTTGAAACTCGATGCCATTTTCACTAAAACAAAAACCAAGGTTCAAATCCACGAACGTTCGCATAGCTCACAATATTTCAACGCCGCTAATAAACATCATTACCAACAAAAGAAAATAAATCTTTGCAGTTGTTGATGTGTTGTGCAGCTTGGGCAAAGCAATTTTCAAGGTCACAAAAATGCGAGCAAATTTAGGCCTGATTGGTTTAGCTTTTGCTACTCAGAAATAGAAAATTAAAATAATCAGTCTATTTTTTAAAATAATTTCTAAGAAGCAAAAACTGGTATTATTATTAGAAGCCAAAAATAGGTTATATGAGCTTTTGTAGTTTTTGAGAGATGATATTTTGAGAGGTATTACATATATTATATTTTTTATCACATAAAAACCAATTTAAAAATATTTTAAGAGATGATATTATAAGAGGTATTACATATATTATATATTTTATTCACACCAAAAACCAATTTAAAAACATTTTTCTATATACACTTTTTAAACCACAACTTTAAAAAAAATCTCATCCCAATAAAACATGCCCTTAAACTATACGACATGTATGTTTGTTTGAAGAGGCATTGAACATTCGTCTAAAATAATTCAAAACTCTTGTAGGTGCCTGCCAGGAAAACCGCCAAAACCGTCACCGCCTTCCGACCTTCTGCGCTAACTTTCAGACCACCATCACCACCTCCACACCACCGCGGCACCGCCCCAGCTCCTCTCCTTCCCCACTCCAGCTCTCCCACCCACCACCACCTCCCTCCTCGCCGGCCGCCGGCGAATCCCTAGGCCCAGATACCTCCTGCCGGCCCCGCGCCGCATTATCCTCAGATCCACACCCGCGAGCTCAGCTCAGATCCACCCATGCGCCTCCCGGCCCCCCTGTCGCTGCTGTTGCTGCTGCTGCTCGTTGCGGCGGCGGCGTCGGCGGCCGCGGCGACGCTCTCGTCAAAGATGGTGCACCGTCTGTCTGCCGAGGCGCGGCTGGAGGCGGGCGCGCGCGGGGGGCGTTGGCCGCGGCGCGGGAGCGGGGAGTACTACCGCGCGCTGGTGCGGGGCGACCTCCAGCGCCAGAAACGGCGGGTCGGCGGCAAGTTCCAGCTCCTTTCGCTCTCCAAGGGCGGCGAGACCTTCACCCTCGGCAACGACGGCGGCTGGTGCGCCGCATTCCCTGCCCTCGTCGGACCTTACGTTCCTCAACTTTTTTTACTGTTCTACTCCACTGTGGATGCAGCCGCGCCTCTTCGGCTCTTCGCATGCGGCGCCTCTTCGGCTCTTCCACTGTAGTCTGAAGTAGTGTTAGGAGGCAGCTAAAAAAATGCGTCGTTATTAGAACAAATAAAATTTTATTGGCCGTACGGGTTGCATTGTAAATTTGGTAGGCTCCACGCTGTGTTTTACTGTTTCTTACAGTCAGAGCTAGGTACTAGTACTTGCTGTGTTTTACTGTCTTTACTGTTAGAGCTAGGTGCTTTGTTACTTGCAAGCTAATGCTATTTCTTGTAACTTTTTGATGTGCAGGTTATATTACACTTGGGTGGATGTTGGGACGCCAAGCACCTCCTTTCTTGTTGCATTGGATACTGGGAGTGACTTGTTCT